>NW_024342473.1:13973337-14056176 GCF_902729225.1 Pteropus medius | reverse complement strand
AACAAATAAATAAATAAATCTCTAGCATATCAGATGGTAACAAGAGCTACAGAAAAAATACATAGCTGGGTCAAGAGGCGAGCAGCGCTTAGGAGGACATTGCTCTTGGAAGGTCCCTCTGGTGAGGTGAAATTTGAGCAAAGCCCTGACCGCTGAGGGACTGAGCCTTTGTGGGTCTGCTGAGAGAGGAGTGTCACAGGTAGAGGGAAGAGCAAGTACGAAAGTAGGTCCCAAGATGGAGTGGCCTTGATATGTTCAAAAAGCAGAAGGAAACAAAGATGGCTGGAGTGGAGTGAATATGGGAGAGAGTGACAAGAGATGAGGAGAGAAGGAGGAGTGGAGGCGGGGAGAATCACATGGAGCATCGGAGGTCGAGGTAAGAACTTTGGCTTTTACTCTTAAGAGGACCACTGGTGGGTTTTGAACAAATGAGTGAACTGATTTAGCTGAGATTTTAAAAGGACTATTCTGGCTGAAGAGGGGGCAAGAATTAAACCAAGGAGACCTATATCAATAACCAGGAGGCTAGACCAATAGTCTAGGGAGAGCTAGCTGATGATAGCTTGGACCAGGTAGAAGTGGTGGAGATGGTCATATGAGGTTGGATCCTGAATATGTATTACAGATAGAGTCAACAGGATTTGCTAATATAGAGTGTAAAAGAGGGGATCACAGATAAACTCTATTTTAAGACATGAGAAACAGAGATTGCAGTTGCCATTTATTAAGATGGGGAAGACTGTGGGATGAAGGAGTTTGGGAGGGAAGATCAGAAAACTGTTTTTGGAACAGTTTTAGAGACCCCCATTCCCCCACCTTGTATCAAAGTCACTATATACCCAATCCCCATTACTTTAGCCTCAATCTTCAGGCTCTAAATTACTAAGAACGAAGCTTATTAAGGCAGTTGAAACCAGGAATCTTTTCCTTCAGTGGAGGAGGCAAGCTGGGTGTCTCTCCCTATTGCCTACCCTGACAAAGGCCTCTTGCCCCTTGCTGGCAGCCTAGGGTCCCCACCTACCAAGCTCCTAGGAAACTCTCATGGGTGTCCACAGGCATATTAGGGTGCAGACTCAGGATTTTGAGAAAGTAGGATCCCAGGCATAGAGGAGGTAACTCTTTTTGGCAGCTCTGCCTCTCTCCCACTCCCTTTTTTTTCTCCCAGCTCCACAGAATTGCTGGGAGAAACTCCCAAGTCATGCTCCCTAAGTGGGCTCCATGGTGAGGACCATAACCCAAGGGAGCTGGCGGAGGTCTCTGATATTAGAGAGCTCTTCAACACCACCCCTCAGGAAGAAAGTTTTGGAGTGGGTGGGCCAAAGGCTCTAGCCCTCCACTACAGGGAGCAAGGAATGGTTTTATTAAAAAACCATTCTTTGATCCCCTCAATGCCAGGAAATATATCCAGATGACAACAGGGACTTTCTGAAAGATTTTAGGCAGGTCAGACAGAGCAAGATCATATTTGGGTTTTTGAAAGAATCTGCTGTCTAGTAACCTAGGGAATGGTTTTGAATGGTGATAGCAGAAGAAGTGAGGAAGCTGTTGCATTTGTCCAGGCAAGAGGTGTGGGTATTAGAGTAGGGTGGCAGCAGAGCTGTTGGAGGAAGCAGAAGAATATGGGAGAATGTTTTAGGAGGTAGAATGGACAGGTCTTGGGAATTGGTTGAGTATATAGGTAGAGGGTAAGTATCCATTCAACAAATACTTATCGGGCACCTCCTATAGCCAGACACAGTTTGAGGTGCTTGGAATGTATGCAAAAGAAGGAAATCTCTGACTTGGTAGAGTTCAAATTCCAGGGAATGACTCCCAGATTTCTGCCTCTGGTGCCTGGCTGGATGACAGGGCTATTACTGAGATGGGAACAGGGGAGAGGGGCTAGTTCAGAGTTGGAAGGAATGCTGAGTCCCATGTTAGACATGGGTCACTTGAGGCACCTGTGGGATGAGCAGGAAGGGTGGCTAGGCAGGAGATGAGGATGGAGCTCAGATGAGAGGCCCGGCCTAGTGGGAGATGTAGATTTCGCAGTGGTCACACATTGATGGTTCTAAAACCAAGGGAGGTAAGGACGCTGTCCAGGGCAAGCAAAAACATTGGAAAGAGGGCTTGGGGCTTAACTTGGAGGTAACCCAGCATTTAAGGGAAGAGCAGGTAAAGGAATGATCAGAGTTTGGAGACCCACGAGAGTGGGATGCCATGGGAAAAGCAAGCACAACCGCCAAGAGAGGCATCCATTGAGTTTGGTCACTGGGCCCCCTTAGTGATGCTGGTGTGGGAAGAGGAGTAATGGAACTGCATCTTGGTGAGTTGAGAAGTAACAAGAAATGAGGAAGCAGAGAGAGTTGTGGGTTCTTTAGCAAAATTTGGCCAGGAAGGGGTGGAGGGTGGCCTATTCATGCCCTCAAGGGAGAGCAGGTGATAGGGCACAAAGGAGAGCACAAGTAACTGGTTCATCGTCAAGTATGGAGGGCAAATGAAAAGCCACATGGGGCCAAAGTATACTCTGCAGTTTCCCCAGCTCCTTCGGGCACCAACGAGCCCACTTTCCGGTTACTCTGGACCGCTTACTTCCAAGGAATCTCTTTGCCTCAGTAGATGGCAACACAACATGCTGGGAAATGTTCAACTTTTAGAGTTGGCAGATATGGGGTTGGAACTCTGTCTGCTTCCTAGTTGAGTAATTACGAGTAAATTTGTTAACCTTGCTCAGCCTCAGTTTTCTCACCTGTAAAATGGTGTCTATGCAGGGATTAAATGAAAACATTGTGAATGTAATTAATGCCGCTGAACTGTACACTTAAAAATGGTTAAAATGGCAAATGTTATATTATATGTCTTTTACCATAATTTTAAAAAATTAACAATGCAATATACCAAAAAACATTAAATTGTACACTTTAAATATGTATACTGTATGGTATAGGAATTACATCTAATAAAGCTGTTTAAAAAATGTTAACAGGCATATTGAGTTATTGCCTGTGAGATGTCATTTAGAAATTGTGCAAACTTACTGCCCAAGTTCGTTTTTATTTGTTGGTATATACTAATTTCTATGTGCACAGTTTTTCAGTTAATTTTCATCCTAAATGTTGTAATTAAGGGCCAAGATCTCCAGGTGGTTTCGGGAAGAGGGTCAAAGAGCACCTTGTTAGGTCCCTTGAATCCTGGGTCTGGTCCTGGTTTCAAAGATTGTCAATCTCTGAAATTGTCCATCTGCAATCTCACTAGAGGAAACCAAGCTCTGGAGAATCCAAGCCCAGGCTCCAACTCTTGAGAGACTGATTAATAAACAGGAAGCCAATTCATTTATTTACCAATGCGGACACACAGAGTCCTGCGGCAGTGCCCTCCCCTCAATGGGCACCTGGCAAACAGAGAGAAGGAACATGGGGTGCTCGGTGTTCTTCAGGGACCTCTCCTTGCTAATAACAACTGGATTTTTCATTGGCCTGGTTCAATTTATTATAGAATGAAAGTCAATGACTCATAACAGATAGTAAATGAAAAATATTTAAAAATTTAAAAAGTAAGTAATAACGAATTAGAAATATTTCATTTTTTTCTTTCTCTAATTTGGCCTCTATTAAGGCCAAACTTACGTTTATTTTTGTAAAACAACTGTATATGCACTTAGTTTAAAGAGTCTAGTTGTTCTATAGCACCTGTTTGGAAAAGCAGGAGTTTCCACCATTCCTGTTTTTCTCGCTTCCTGGAGGAACCACTTTCAACTCTTTTAGTGGATGTCGTTTCTTTTTTTGTATCTACCTCTTGATACTTTAAGGATTAGAAAACTGTAGCGGTCCTAGGTGAGGGCCGGAAGTTTGATGGTTGCTCTAACAAAAATGTTAACATTACATTCTAACCACTTTACCACAGCTAATTGGTTCATATTGCTCTACAGATTGCGAAGTGTTTTCCTCTACGTTATACTGCTTCTTTCTTTTTAGAAAAGCATCATTTTGTATTGTGGTAAAATATACATAACATAAAACTTACCATTTTAACAATTTTTGAGTATACGATTCAGTGGCTTAAGTACATTCATATTGTTATACAACCATTGCTACCATCTACCTTCTAAACTTTTTCATCATCCCATACTGAAACTCTGTGCCCATTAAACATTAACTCCCCATTTCCCTGTCCCCAGCCCCTGCTAACCAATACTCCACTTTTTTTTTCTATGAATTTGACCTATTCTAGGTACTTCATACAAGTGTAATCATATACTATTTGCCTTTTTGTGTCTAGCTTATTTCACTTAGCATAATGTTTTCAAGGTTCATCAGTATTACAGCATGTACAGTAAGTCCTCAAGTAACGTCCTCGAAAGGTTCTTGGAAATTGCAACTTTAATCAAAATGACCTATAACAAAACTAATTTTACCATGGCTAATTGATACAAACAGCTAAGTTCTGACAGCATACTTCTGGTCACAAAAACATCACCAAACTTCTAAATAAAGACCCAAAATACTTCTAATATTAAACATTAAAACAAAGTGAGCCATACATACATTTAAGAAAGATTAATAAAAACAAGATAAATCTTTTCCAACCCGCTTGTTCCAGTTCAGGGTCTTGGGTGGCCAGAGCCTATCCCAGCAGCACAGGGTGCGAGGTGGGAACCCATGCTGGACAGGAAGCCCTTCCATCACAGGGTGTACTCACTCACACCCGCACCCACACCCACTGAGACTGGGACAATGTAGACATGCCAGTTAATCTCACCTGCACATCTTTGGGATATGGGTGGGAACCAGAGACTTGGGAGAAAATCCGCACAGACATGGGGAGAATGTGCAAACTCCCCACAGACAGTAGCCTGGGTTGGAAATTGATTTTTTTCTCATCAACATTGTAACGAAATGACATTGAACAAAGTGACCAAAATGAGAACATGTTGTACCACATTCCTTTTTTAGGCTGAATAATATGACATTGTATATGTATAACATTTTGTTTATTCATTCATCTATTGGTGGACATTTGGGTTGTTTCCACCTTTTGGCTGCTGTGAATAATGATGGTATGAATATAGGTTTATAAATGTCTTTTTGAGTTTCTGCTTTCAGTTCTTTTGGGTATATAACTAGAAGTGGAATTGCTGTATCATATGGTAATTCTATGTTTAGTTTTTTGAAGAATCTACCTCTTTATTCTGGCAACAATTCTATGACAGAGATAAGGTGAGAACTAAGACTACTGTTCCCATAAACAGAACAGGACGCTTGGCGACTTGCCCACAGTCTCAAAGCTGGTTGGAGGGTAGAGCTGGGATTTGAACCTGGGTCCTCTTGTTCTAAGTCCAGGCTTCTCTCTACCATGCTGTCTCCTTTATTGTACTGGCCTTCTTCAGCCTAAAGCATACAACCAGGGGTTTCAAATAAATGTTTCTTTTTCTCCAGAGCATGTAGAAGACCCTTCATATATGCAAGCCACCACTTCGTTTGCAATCATCATTAGCATTTACCATTGGCACATGAATGGTCTATTATAGTTCTCAAATTAGAGCTCACCTCATATCCATTTAGACCAATTCATGATGGGATGTAGGAGTCTCATCGGCACATTAGAAAAGAGGGTGTGTCTCTGCAAAGATTCATGCCCATGCTATGTTAACCTTGAAGTCCCCAGGGGCCCTCTTTTGACCCAAATTTTGGGCTCCCTCTACTCTGGACCAATAACTTCAACATAACTCAAGGACTTGAAATGATTTTCAAGCAGCTGCCACATGCCGGGAATTGTGCCAAGGGCCTTGCATATGTTACCTTATTTAATCTACTCCTAACATCCCAAGAGATGAGAAACATCTCTCTGTTTCCAGATAAAGAAATAAAGGCCAGAAAAGATCAAGCTACTTGCCCAAGTGACTGCCCAGGATTTGATGGGTGTCAATGTCAGCGCCTCTATTTCTCCACCTCAAACATCTCCTTCCCAAAGATATAAATTATTACCTAACTTACCATTATGTGAAACATCTTTACCTAAAGTTCATGAGATTAGTAAGAACAAAGAGTATTTTTGAGTTGATGTCTTTTTTTTTCCTTTTCTTGCTTCAAGTTCAGACTTGATTTTTAATTGGTAGAATTTTCTCCTTCTTGCTCCCTTGGACTCTTTTCTACAGGACCAGTCATCCCTGTCTGAATCCTAGTTATTTGTGCTCCTTTTTCTTCTCTCTTTTTATTCGGGGTAGGTGTGGGGGTGGTATTGACCCCCAATGGGTCCTGGCATGGAATAGCTGACCATGACCTTTAGGTCTCTGGACTAAGACCAAGTGTCTCTGTTTAGCTGGCACTCATTGATCTTTGTTGAAAGAGTGAACAGATACATGGAAAAAACTTGACCTTGAATAATATCCTTCTGTGTCTTATCCACCAAACTATAACTCTCCTTAGTGTTCTCTACTTTAAAGTAGTGGGAGGGTGGGCAGGGCATGAGGACCATGGGTGGGGGGAGCAGTTAGCTAAAGAAGTGAGATTATACAGTTAGAAGTTCAAGGTCCTAAGTTGAAATCTTGGTTCTGTCACCTACTGTGTGGCCTTAGGCAAGTCACTTAAACTCTTAAAGTTGCATTTTCTTCATTTGTGAAAGGGAATGACAATCCTTGCCTCATTGGTGCTTTTGGGGCATTAAATGAAATGATGGGTATGAAAGTGAGAGCACAGTTTTCAGCTCACAAGAGACATTAGATGAACTCTTGATGGGTAAACAAATGGATTAAAGGCCTAGAAAAAAGTAGATAATATAGAGTCTATTTAAAGAAGTGCAGTTTAAAATATTTTTCATGCCATGTGTGTTATCTTTGGGGGCTATAAATGGCATTAAGCAATAAACAAGATATGTCAATGAACAATTATGACTCACAGTGGAAATGCCAACCCTTTAAAACCTAACAGCCAATTACTGTATCCAGCATCAAAGAAACACCAAAGGATGTTTTAAAATTTTCCCATAGTGTAGGATATGTCAAAGTTGCCGTGTGTGGGATAGAACCTTTGATTGCTAATAGGAGTCTAAACAATCACAGAGGAACACTTTTCTATAATATCAAGTGAGAATCCTATATCTTATTTCTGGATTAGGGCTGATCAAGACATCGGGGTCTAAATGATTTTGGTGATCTTGGCCCTAAAAATTGTAGGCAAATCCCAAAAGCCACAGTCTCCAAGCTCCTCTACTAAGGAGCTAGAATCTGAAAAAGTCACCTGCAGCCTTCCCTGTTTCCCACCACTGATGGTGCCTACCCTCCTCCAGAAGGTAGCTCTCCATTCCCCCACGTCCCACATGGAAGCAGAGCCTGATGTCAGCTGGGGCTTCCATCTTCCCTGCCTGAGGTGCTGTCCAGATGCTGAGAGTTGGAAGCCTCTGCTGCCTCCCAAAATACCGTGGGAGCTGTCCAGCCTGAGAGCTGGGCAGAGTCTTGGAGCTCAGGCAATGCGCAAGCCCGGGACAGAGCCCCTGAGCCAAGCTAGCATAGCCAGGAGGGCCCTTATTGGTCATGCCCACCAAGGAGGAGGAAACTGAGGCCCAGAGTGGGCTAGGGTTGTCTTAGGGACATGTAGCCCAGCAGCAGAGACAGAAGTAGATCTTCCACCTCTAAATCCAATGCTTTCATCATATTGACACCATGAACTTCACTATATAGTACTATATGCTCACAGGTCAGTCAGTGTCTGTTAGATACACACCTATAATTGACAGTGACATTCACTTATACAACCCTTTATGATGTGCTTTTATGATCATCTCATTTCATTTCTGCCACTATACTGTGATTAACCACAGTAGTGCTGTCATCATCATCCCCATTTTCCAGATGCAGAAACCAAAGCACAGGGACATGCCTAAGGGAATGGAGTCAGTAGCAAGAGTAATGCATCGGGGGAGGCTATCCAGAAGAAGAGACATCTGAGCTGGACTGGGGAGAAGGGGCTCACTAGGAGGATGAGGGGAGGGGGAGAACACTGTAGGTAGAAGGACCAGAAGGCACAAAGGCCTAGATTTATGGGGGAAGAGAGGGGGAGAGACAGAGAATAGCATGACAGGAGCATGAGGGTGGGGTCCAAGTTGTGGACAAGGTAGGGGCTGGGCACTGCCTTACACAGCTATAAGATAACCAGTAGTCCTGGGGTAGTCTATACCTGAGTGAGAGGTACCTGATGGCAGAGCTTGCCTGAGAGTCTACGCCAAAGAGTTTCTTGAGGGAGTGTGGTTCATCCCTCTAGCTATGATGTAAGTTCCCCTAAGTAAGAATGACATTGATCCTTCTGGAGTCTCCTTTTTTCCCAGCCCAGGGCCTAGTCATGGGCTGCAGCCCTATGTCATTTATGATAAAGGTTCAAGGGCCTGGTGCCAAAGCACAAGCCCTCAGGCTCTGGCCTTGGGGCACACTCACCTGTCTTCTTGTGTGTATGGTTGGGGGAGTGGGAAGAATGATGGCTGATGGAAAGGCTGGGGGAGAATTTGGCTGCTGTGCTGAATTTGGCTCTGGATAGAGTAGGACAGGGAATGAAGGGAATTTATGTTCATTGAACATTTACTAGGCACTTGACTCCATTCTAAATATGCTATTTTATTTAATCCTCTAAACCAGTGATCCCCAACCTTTTTTTGGCACCAGGGATTGGTGCTCCTATGAGAAACTAATGCCTGATAATCTGAGATGGAGCTGAGGTGGTGATGCTAGCGTTGGAGAGTGGCTGCAAATACAGATGACGCTTCCGGTCACTGCTCACCTCCTGCTGTACAGCCTGGTTCTTAACAGGCCACGGGCCTGTACCGGTTCATGGCCCAGGGGTTGATGATTCCTGCTCTAAACAACCTTCATTTTGCAGTTGAGGAAAGCGAGACTCAGAGAGGTGAGAGAACTTGCCCAAGGTGTTTACTCTGAGGCCATGCTTCCCACAGGCTGCTCCCTGTGTGGAATCTAAGGCAGACTTGGAAGCCCGGGGACTCCTCTGAAGGGAGGCTTTGGCTAGAGGACTCCTGTTAGCTTTGCTGATCTTTCTTCGAACTGCACTGCAGTCCAAACTCTTCCATCAAGCCTTCCTTCCTTCCTTCTCTCTCACATGTCAGACCTCTGATGGATCTTGAGCTCTGATGGATCTCCCAGTCTCCCTATTTTTCACACACAGGCATTTACCTAATAAACCTATGCATATCTAACCCTATGTGGGTGTCTGCTTCTTGGGAGATCTGGGTTCACACAGCCACACAGCTGGTACCTGGCTGGCTGGGCTCATGCCAGCCTACACTCACTCCTCTGCATCATGTATCACCTGCCATGACACACTTACAAGCATCCAGGACAAACATAGAACTGGCCGCCTGGTTTTCTTGAACACTTGCCCTGTTCACCAACGTGACCCATGGCTAGAAGAGGGCCAGCACATACGGGTGTGCTCAACAAATATATCTTGAACGAATGGCTGAATGAACGGAAATAATATACGTGACAGAGCTCCTTGGTCCTCTTCCCTTTTGCAGCACCCTTGCTTCCTCCCAGAGGGGCTGGCTCTGCAATCACAGAGAACTCTGTGTGCCTGTCTGCCTGCTGCTTCTCACTTTTCCCTGGGACTCCAGTGGAGAAGAAAGCCTGTGTGGGTTTATTTTTCCCCTCAAAATGAACCTTCAAGCCTATTTTGCACCTGCCTCTCAGTTTCAGTTCTTATTTTTTTCCAGGGTCTGAACAATTCCCTCTCTAATGGCAATGTTCAAAGGCTCCTGAGCCCTGCAGTCTTTGTAACCCCCAAATAAATAAAATATAAAATAATTCTACAGATGGTATAAATGCCCCTACATAAAAAAAAAATGGCAAGTTTCCTAAAAAGCTATATACACAGACTCTTTCCACAAACTGAATCAAGTTTTATATTCAAGGAGTAGAAGGATTCCTTATCTAAAGGAATCCTGAATCTATGGCTTCTTCTCCCTTTTCCTCCAGTCCCAGACTATACAGAATGGGTGCTAGGTAAATATTTTTAATGTGAAGAAAAATGATGATCTTCAATAAAATTGTTTTATAAATTCAGGTTTTCTCATGACTGGTTTCAGAAAATAGACTATATTGTTAGCTGTCAGAATGGTAAAAGAATAATATGCCATTCTTCCTGCTTCCAGAAATATAGTAAGAGACCATCAAGCCTATTCCTCAAATCTAGTTAGTTCTAAATAGCCCTGGCTGCTGTATCAAGGCTCTAAGCAGACAAAATGAACGTGATTGTTTTTAAAGACTTCTATGTTAGGTGGTGGGAGGACGCTTGGACTTGAAATACACTGTACTTGTATATCCTAAAATCTACCTTTACAGGTTTTATGCCCTTATCTATTGAAAGTACCACAAACATATTTTTACAGAGCTGCCCATTCTGACATTAACCAGATGTTATCAACCCTTGATCACTCAACCTTCCCTGACCTCACCATCCAAAGTAGCCATGCCCTGCCCTATTGCTCGCTGGGGCACTATCTTATTTTATTTACTTCTTAACATTCACACAACTTGGCATTATCAATATCACTAGCATCCTCCCCCCCGCCCCCCACACACCTGGCATCCACCTTACCTCCCCACTAGAATATAAACCCTAGAGAGAAGATTTCCTTGTTCATTGACACTTGCCCCATTCATCAACATGACCCCATGGCTAGAAGAGGGCCAGCACATATGGGTGCTCAAAAAATATATCTTAAATGAATGACTGAATGAACTGAGAGAAGCCAAAAGAAAGGAAGTCAACAGGAAGTAGATTCAGAGGGATCTGAATGGGAACTAGCGAAGGTTTGGCCTTTGGCTATAATTTCCCATGAGCCTATGTTGGTGTTTTTTACCTTCCTTTGTAGGACTGCAGGTGCCATAAATGATAGTGTTTGGTTATTTTAAAGGGATAGAGAGGATGATGGAAGAGAGAGTCAACATTTAACATCTGTTCTATCCTCTAACAATAAGATTATAAAACACTTCTCCTATCTTATTCTTGGAGAGCCCTGTAGGATTCTAGTGGATAGTATGACTGCATATCACGAAACATATCATGCTTATTTTATTATACAAGTAGTATATAAAACATTTGGGTTATTATTCAGCATATATTTATTTACTCCCCTCCCATTTCTACTGTAGATAGCATTATACTTCTCTGCCCCATTGATGCTGGGCTTGGTTTGTAACTTGCTTTAGTCAATAATACGTTATTGAAATGATGTCAGCAGAGGCTTTATATGGGCTTATACAGTTTTACTGTGTCTTGGGCTCTGGTGATCTGGAAGGAAAAGCAAGTCCTAGATAGCTGCTGTCCCTTCAGCCAGAGTCTCAAAGTGAAGACACAGGAAGCAGACCTGAGCTTGACCTGCTGTGAGAAGCCAGGCCCAGTCGACCCACAGCCTGAGACAGAGCAGCCTTGCCAAGCCCAACCTAGATCAATTCAATTGCAGTTGACCTGCAGACATGTGAGCATGAGAATAAATCCTTGTGTTATAAGCCACTGAGTTTTGGGGCTGGTCCGTTATGCAGCATTGTTGTTGCAATAGCTATTAAGTATATATGCTCATTGTAGAAAAAGATTTAGAAAATATAAAGTAAAGTAAGGTAAATAAAAAGGAAAAATATAAGACATTCATGATTCCATCGCCCAAAATAAGCACTATTAGCATTGTGGCATCCAGCTCTCAGGTATTTCTCTATAGTTCACAGTAATGGGAACCTACACATACATCTTTTTGTAACCTGTTTTTTCATACCAATATATCACGAGCATCTTTCTAAGGCCATAGCATTGCAGTGTTGCCTCATTGTCCTCCCATCAATCCTCCAAGGCAGGCTCCAAGAGGCAATCTGATTTGCCCAAAGTCACACTCCTGGGAATCAACAGAGCCCTATGTGACTCCAAGTTCAGTGCTCTTTCCACCAGGCAGGTTCTCTCTTGGGGCCTCATTAGCCTTTTTGGCACCTGGCAAGGGCCACTCCTTCCCCCAACAAGAACAAAATGAAACTTTTATCTTATCTGGAAGGAGAACAGGAGTGTTTGGTTCTCCTGATTCACATGATCCCAAGGGCTGCAACAAAGCCCCACTGCCAACCTCCAATCGTGGGTGTCTTGGGGGATTGTTGTTTCCTCCTTGGGTGGAGAGAGACAAGGGCAGGTGGTTGGGAAGTATTTTCTGGTGAAGACCTCAGGAAGCTAACTGGTTTCCAATTTCATCTGGGGGAGAAATAAAGCTCCTGGGTGTTCTTGTCAGCAGAGGGTAGCAACTCCTGTTAGAGGAACCAAACTACAAGCTGCTGGCATGAACCTGGGAAACCCAGGGAGATAGGCTGCATTCCGGACTCCAAAAGCTTCAGCAAGAAAACTCCATGAAGGATGGAGAAAGGAGCATAGAATGACCAGATCAGAAGCCACAGTCATTCACTTAAGCAAAGGTCCAGGACTCAGAGATGGAAGGACTACCTCTTACTAATTGTATTGTCTCAGTTTTCTCATTTCAAATGGTCATGGAACCATGTACCCGTTGACTCCTCTCTCCTACCACAACAAAGCAGGCCTGTGAAGTGATGAATGGGAAAGGACTGTGGAATTGCAAGTGGGTTCACCCTCAGAATCCTGAGAGGCAGTGTCCTCTGGCCAAGCAGAGGAGACAAGGCATGCTGGTCTTCTCTCCAAAGAGTGGCAGGGAGAAAGGAGCCTGGGTTTGGGGAGCTTCAGTTGGAGAAAGGTAGACCTTAAAGAATCCCTGAAAGTTAGTTTATGGAAAATAGGCCCTAGTCACAGCTTTTCCTGTGATAAGGGTTTTCTCTGAAGAAAGCTCTTTATATATAGTTTCCTTCTTAAGTTGATTTTTTGGTTCCAGCTCATGTAAGAGAAGGAAGGAAGGAAGGAAGGAAGGAAGGAAGGAATAGAAGGAAGGAATGGTAGGCTGAAGGAAGGAAGGAATAGCTGAATAAAGGAAGGAAGGAAAGGAAATGGAAACAGAAGAAAAAATTCTGGATGGGCTGGAGACAATGCAGGTGGGTAGGGAGGAGTGTCCGAGACCACCAGATGGGGCCACTCTAGACTCTAGACCAACTCCCAGGGAACCAGAAACCTTGGTGCAAACCCAACAATGGTGGGGAAACCCCAGGCCCAGTGGCTCTGATGGCAATGACAGTAAGCTGGGTGGGTAAGGGGCATGGGTAGGCTTATTTAGTTAAAGGAATGTCTTCCTGCCTCCTTCTTTCAGGTCCAGCCTCTTTATAGAATGAGGAAGAAATGAGAGGTCTAGAGACAGAGGAGACGAAAGGGAAAGAGCTTTGGAGTCAGAGAGAACTGGATTGAAATTCCAGTTGTATGACTTTGTGCAATTTTCACAGCCTCTACAGACCTACTTTTCTCATCTGTAAAACAGAGAAAATACTTTTTAAAAAATGTATAAATTATCTCACACAGTAACTGGCACGTACTAAGGAACAAGTAGTGCCAAGTTTGCCCATAGAATTAGTGGCAGAGCCAAGACTAGAGCCCAGGTCTCTGAACTCTATGCCCTGGTCCTGCTCTCTGATCTCACTGGTAGCAGGGACCAGGCAGTGCCTTAACCTCTGGAAGTGAGGACAGCTGCAGGTTGAGTGCACAAGGGAACTGCCAAGCACGCTCTCCCTCCTCCAGGATTCAGGTTGCCAAGGCTGCCTCTCTCTGAGACCTGAGAACATCAGGTTCACTCTTTCTCTAAGCTAGAAATAGCTCTCTAGGGACAGAGGTGGGTTCCCTGGGGGTCAGTACTCCTGCCAGGCCCCAGGAAAGCTGTGGGGAATATGCCAACAAAAGCCTGGCCTAGTGACTACTCCCCAGAACACCTGCCCCAAGGACCCAGATCTCAAGAGCTCTGCCCTCGGAGTCATCAGGACAGAGAGTTCCTCCCCAGAGAGCTCCACAGCATACCTTGGGACCCCAAGTCTCAGTGGAGCTTGAGAGAACACTGAGGGGACCCAAGTTACAGCTGTGGGGACCCATTGCCTATCTGAAAAGACTTTGTTTACCTCTTCCCCTACTGTATATAATTCTTTCATTTCTAAATGCCAGCTCTGAAAGGCATTTATTTTCTTTCTTCATTTGTCCAATGACGCGAGGATGGAGGTCACCTTGTCTTTATATCAAAATCCCCGAGGCCCTGACACAGAGCCAGGATGCATGTTCAGAAAATGGGTGTTAAGCTGAGGGGAGAGAAATTGAGTTGGATTCTTTGAGGGTTCTCAAAGGTACTTAAGAGTTTATAGGACCAAAATGAGTAAGGAGTGTTTGCAAGACATCTGAGCTGTTCGCTCTGTACCTTGATCCACCTGCCAATATAGATTTCAGTATTTTAAAGAAAAAAACAACACTGATACAATCATGTAAGAGTATATTGTTCAATATGATTTTGTTTCTCATTATAAATAAAATGTATGTTCACTGGGAAATACATTAATGTATAAAAAGGAAATGAAGTTCTGCGTACATAGTATGCATGTGTATATTTGTATATAACATAGAGTATATATGTATGTGTAATATGTATATAATGTATGTATATGTTTTTTATTGAGGTGTAACATATATATGTAATGCCACTGTTAATATTTCAGCATATAGGCTTGTAATCATTTGCTATGTATAGATTTTTTTTTCAAAATTATGCATTTAGACATACTCCCCAATCTGAAGTGAATTTTCTGTCAGCCATTCCAAGCTCTTAGTGAGTGTTTCCTGAGACAAAAACAGAAGAGATATTTCAGCCATTAGGAATCCAGGCTCCTTTGGGATGCTATCCTCAGACCCTTAGAGGCTCGATGAGTTTGTGGCTGTGGGCAGAGAAGGATAAAGGACATCCAGGCTCATACAGGGAAGGGAGCAATAAGTGGGGAAGGTGACCTCCCAGAAAGGAGGAAAGGGAGTTCCTAGTTACTTGACACCCACTCTGCACCAGGCCAGAGATGGCTAGCAGGTCACACCTGTGTCTCCACTTCCCCATCTCCCCCAGTGCAGACACTGATGGTTGATCCCTGCATTCTAACTGACTTACTCAACACAGTGCTCTAGGCAGACACTGCCAATTATTGAAATTGCACCCTGAGTTGCTGGACTCTCAATTTATTGCCTCTTTCAGTCTTCAGAACAGCCCACTACTAAGGTAGTGTTCCCATTTTAAGATGAGGAAGCTGAGGCTCAGAAGTATTAAGTCACTTCCCCCAAAGCACTCAGCAGTAAGTGGCAGAGCCAGGACTCAAATCCTGTCTGTCAGCATCCAAAGCCTGAGTTCACTCTCTCAAGTTTTGAGGTCTCAAGAGGGATAATTTCCATTGCAGCATCCCCCAGGAGCTCTGCAGTGCTTTTGCAGGACTCCTCTGCTTCCATTCCCATTCCATTCAATTAACACAGGCCTGGCCCTGGTGGAATCAGGCCCCTTTAAGTCACGCTTTTCACGATATGACACCCATATCAACCATCAGCTCTTCCCCTGCCCTTCAAGGACCCTGTGCAGAGGCCACAGACAAGCTGGGGATGGGAGGGGCAGACCAAGCCCGAGGTGTCACGTCCTTGTCTTGACTCTTATCTGACGTAGGGCCAAACGGGCAGAGAGGGTAGGGAAGTAGGCTCTTGGGAACTTTCCAGTGACACCTAGAGGGCAATGCCTCAGCTTTAGGGGAAATTTCCAAAAGAAATAGTTCAATTAAACCAGTTAGCTGTGGCTCAGGGCCATCCCAGGCCATGACAAGCATGTGAGACAGAGAAGTCAGACTTGGACCCATATGTTGGAGTAGTCTGGGAAAGAGGATATTGTCAACCTGTATCAGTCATTTGCACTTTAGTGTGAATAAGTTCCCCCATGCATTTTCCTAGAAGGAGAGAGCTTAAGCCCTAAGTCCTATGGTAAGGAGGTACCAATATCAATCTGGGCAATTCAAACAGAATGCAGGTTCAAACCCAGGTTCTTTTACTTGCTAGCTCAGTAAATTGGGGCTAATAACCTACCTTTATGAGTCTCAGTTTCCTCATTCCAAACGTGTGGGGAGTAACAAGTCTAAGGGTATTGAGACCAGGGATAAGGACTCCTGAGTGAAAATGCCTGGCATGCAATAGGTACCCAATCATTGTGTTTGCCTGCCTGCCTGCCTGTCTGCTTGCCTGCCTTCCTCAGGCAAGGGAAGGTTGCCCATATCATAGCTGGTCCAGGGCAAAGCCAGAGAGCAGCCCAGTGCACTGAGAGCCTCAGGCAGAGTTCTGAGTAACCTGGCTAATGCTGAAGCTAGAGCACAGTAGGTTATCTGAGACTGGCCTTGACCATTCTTGCTGCAGGGTAGCCTATGGGTAGACATCTGGGCTGACCTCAACATTGACATTATCAGCAGATTAACTTCACAAAGTGGAGTTTGAACTTGAGGTTGGTAACCCAAGATGGGTGGAAGGAGGGTTCTTCACCTGGCTATGCCCTTAGGATGAACTGACAGGACTGTACTCTGGGTCCTAACCTGTACCTCAAGGAACATCCCCTACTCAGGGGAGGCAGAGAGATCTCAACTGGTACTGGGAAAATTTTATAGGTTCATATTATACAAGTGCAAACTTGTCAGGCACCAAGGCAAAGCGGACAGGACTGCTCCTTCATCCTACATATCAATAGATCTGACTACACAAAACCTTAAACTATTTATACTGTTGGTGGGTGGGGGCAGGGAGAAGGAGAGGGGCGAATGCACCACAAACAAAACTAAAATGCAAATGAGAAATTAGGGAGAGAGATTTTTAGGACATATAACAGATAAGGAGATAATATCTCTTTTACTGAGAAAGTTTTTCATACAAATTAGGAGATGAATATCCAAGAAGATAATAGACAGAGTTTGAATAGATGATTCACAAAAGAAGTTACAAATTACCAGTAAACATATGAATATACATTCAACTTCACTAGTAATCAAAACAATTAAAATTAAGGTGAGATACTGTTTTTTAAAACTCATATCGGCTAAGATAGAAAAGGTTTTAAATGCTCATCGTGGGCATGGATGTGTAGTAATGACTTACAAACACTCCTGGATGGGAATGTAAATTGGAATAAACTTTATGAGAGCAATTCGACAGTTCATTGCAAAATTCTTTCTTCACTTTGACTCAAAAATTCTATTGAGGAATTTATCCTAAGGGGCAATTGAAAAAGAAATCCAAGATGTATAAAAATATTCACAGCACTGCCACTTATAATAATAAAAAATTGGAAGCATAAAATGTTGAATAGAGTATGATAAATAACATGGTATTTCCAAACAATGAAGTGTTTTACAGGCATTAAAAGTTATCAGTGAAGAGTTATTTGTTAACATAGGAAAACGTGTATATTATTGCATAAAAAAGATAGTGAAATGTTTTGACAGTATGAACTCATTTTTGTCATTATGTGCATGCATATCTGCACTGAAAAGAATAAAGAATATATTCTACAATATTACTCGTGGTTAGATCTGAGTAGAGTTATGGAAACTTGGAGGAATATTGTATGTTTGCTTTTTAGTTTTACAAATTTTCTTTATTGAGTATCCTGACTTTTGTAATGAGAAAAAAATCCTCCAAATAAAAAAATAATTAAAAGAATAATTTTAAGAAAAAATCTTCTCCCACCCTCTTATGCACATACTCTTCAGGCTGAATTAGCTCACATTACTCAACAGTGATCAGAGAGTCCTGGGCTGGAAACTAGGGTTTGGTTCTTATTTGTGGGCAGCCCAAGAAAGGTTAAGCACCTTCTCATTCCTGAGAGTCTTCAGAGCCCAGACTCTTGGGAATGTGGCAAGACCTTGGAGAGCTGGAAAAGACAAGCCTCCAGGAAGAGCAAGCACTAGCCCCACTGTACACCCTGAATGGGAATCAGGCCCATGGCCACAACTTGCTGGCAGGTAAGAGGCTGGTATTCAACTCATCAGTATCTCATAAGTCTCTAAGCCCAGGCATTCTTTAACTGAATCTGCATGGAAATCAATGGTCCATGCATTTGGATGGGATCAAAAAAATTATATCTTTATGTTCACTAATCTCTATCTGAAATCTAGCATTTCCTTTGATTATGAATGCAGGTAATAAGCCTCAGCAGCATGAGTAGTATCTGCAACTTAGTCACTAATAGAAATCATTGATATTTTCTTATCACATTACAATTCCTTGCAGGTATCTCAAAATGTGATTTACTTATCATCACTTCAAAATTCTGACAGTAATTATGCCCACTGCTAGATTTTGTTATTGAAAGTCTCAATAGAAAACACATTGGTATATTACACATTCATTTTTAAAATATATTTTTATAACTGTATCTCAATACAATTGCTTTCTTTTATAATTCTCTATATCTTAGTTTGCACATTTAAAAACAATATTTTGAGAAGGAGCCATAAGCGTCACTAACTGCCAAAAGAGACCACATCTCCCAAAAGGTTACGAACCCCTGTTATAAGCCCAGAAATTTAAAATAAAGGGAAGGGCAACTTTTCTGTTTAGACCGATTCTTCCTGCTCCCTTTCTTCTTGCCGGCTCACAAAGGCATCCTGGGCTTCTAATGGTTCCAATAGAACCCCGGGATTCACTACTGATTAACCCTGAACCCCTACCAAATATTTTCCCAAACAACCCAAACTGAAGGTGAGTATCCCTAATTCCTAGGTGATTGCATACTCAGCAAAGTCACCAATAATGATGTAACTCAAGACGCTGCAAACACAGATCAGGTTCCAAGTTTTAGATTCAGAGTTTTTACATATAAAGGACAGTAGTGGCCAGAGCCCTAGGCCTCCAGAAGGCAGCCTGCCATTTGGGGACTTTCCTACCAGGGCCACAATCATGATTACCGCTACCCTCTACTGAGCACGGGTCACAGGCCAGGCTTGCTCAGCACTTCCTGGCACTTTCTGTGGGTCCCCGGAGGCAGACAGATCTCTCGTTTCAGAGCTATCGGGGCCAGGATGGTAGGAGACAACTCCAGGGTAGAACTTCCCACTGCTCAGAGCTGCCCTAGAGCTAGTGGGGACAGGAAGGTGTGGAGAATAGGGACTGCTATCCGAGAGGGACTGGGGTTTAGCTTTGCTTCCCTTTATTTGTTATTAAAGAAAACGACATGGAACGATCTGACTTTGAACAAAGAAATCCAGTATGCCAGCTGTAGGCCAGACTGTCCACCTGTGAAACCTAGAAAAAAACCTTGTGGTTATCATTCTAAACATGGAGAAACTGAGGCTCACAGAGGTGACAGGACTAGTTTGACTTGCTGGACCAGGAATCTCCACTCCCCATACACACACTATAATTTCTACCCCAAAAAGGGAGGAGCTGCTATCTCAAGGGCGTCAGATTTTTTGTAAGGAGGGCCCTGCACTGCTCCTCTTCCTCATGGATCACATGTCACCTCCTGACCACATTCCTCATTCAGAACAAGTCACCCTAGTATTGACAGAAAATAAATCTATTGTCTCTGGGTGTTAGGATTGCCAATTTTCTCTCTTTAAAAAAGACTCTTTACTTTTAGAATCAAAACAAAATTTTCTTTAAAAAGAAAAGAAGACTCACTTCTGCTATGAAGTACTCACAGAGCCTTGTTTGTAACTCATGACCAATTTTATGTGGTTAGGATATTGGCTTGCATACTTGGGTCTGGGTCTCTCGGCCTACTAGATTGTAATCCCCTCAAGGGCTAGAAATGAGTCTCATTTGGCATTGAGTTTTCCCAGTGCTTACTCAGAGCAGATGCCCAATAAATGATGAATTAAAATGGAAAATGTGAATGAAGGGCTACTAGGTTGCTACTTTGCTCTTGATGTGATAGAGAAGGGCCGGAATGAGCAGCAATGGCAAAGTTCCCCTGTGGATTGCTCAGAAACTTGGTTCCGTGAAATGCTGTGAAAGAAAAGTATATCAGGGTCAAATAAAATTGCTCAGCCCCCAGACGGCAGACCGAAGGAAAGAGGTTAGATGCACCAATTCACACTAGGGCGTTAATGACATACTCAACACTGCTCACTATGAGCTTAAATTGATAGAATTGGTTGGGAGAGCAATTATCAATATCTAATAAGTTGAAGATGTTCATGCCCTTGGGCCTGTGAATTCTGCTTCTGAGTATACACACTAATAAACTTTCACACATAGCACAGTGAGACATGAACCAGAGTGCACAGTGTGGCACTGTTTGTAGTAATAAAAACATCCATCAACAAGAAAAGGGCTGAATTATGGTTAAGTTCAGTTAATAGAATACTATATAGCAATTAAAATCAATGAACTAGAGACACATGTATTAATATGAATTCACGCCAAAATATAAGGTTGAATTGAAAAAAAAAAATCGCAGAAGGAAATATACAAAATGGTAGTACACAAAAAAGTTTAGAAATCTGCAAAACAATACTATATAATTTTTATTGATACATAAACATATTAGCAAAAGCATAAAATTATGTATGAGGATGCTACACACTATATTCATGATAGTGGTTCCTGTGGGGAAGGTGGGAGGGTGAAGAGTGGGTGGTGACAGAATCCAGCCAGGCTACAAGCTAGGATATATCATCCTAATCCCTTAGCAGCTTTAGTTTATTATTTTTTTGTATTGTAGTAAAATATAAATAAAATTTACCATTTTTGAGTGTACAGTTAGTTCAGTGACATTAAGTACCTTCACATTGTTTTGCAATCATCACCACTATCTATCTCCAGAACTTTTTCAGCATCTCAGTTAAAATGGAAAATGGGAATGAAGGGCTACAAAGCAGCTATTGTGCTCTTGATGTGATAGGAAGGGGGCGGAATGGTAGCAGTGCCAAGGTCCCCTGTATGAAACTCCCTTTAAACAGTATTCCTGTTGCCCTCTTTTCTCAGCCCCTAATAACCACTTTTCTACTTTTAGTCTGTATGAATTTGATATTTTAAGTACCTGATATAAATAGGATCATATATTTGTCATTTTTGGTCTGGCTTATTTTACTTAGGATAACATTTTCAAGGTTCATCCATGTATCGGAATTTCATTCCTTTTTTAGGCTAAATAATAGTCCATTGCAGGTATGGACCAAATTTTGTTTATTCATTCATTAATTGTTGGACACTTGGGTTGTTTCCACCTTTTGGCTGTTGTGAATAATGCTGTATAGTTCGTTAATTTTATAACCAATGTATGCATAGCATTTTTCCAATTTACGAAGCATATTTATTTACATGAGATAAGTTAATGAAGGCAGAGTAGTAGATTTCCATTTTATTGAGGTTCAGACAGTCATATTACTGACTCAAGATCACAGAGCTGATGTAACTTGAACTAAATTCTCATGTAAAATAGAAACTGTACTCAGGATCTAAGATTCTATAATCCTATCAGTAGCCTTTTCCCCTCCAAAAGAAGTGTTTTGTGGTAAATTCCAGACCTCTTGGCAGACTCAACTTTGAAGTTTCTTGTAGCCATGGCCTGTGTCTTTCTGTATCTTGTGTTTGACAGGCAGAGGGTGGTAGACATTTGATGAGTCTTTTGCCAACCACTCAATCTCTCAAGGACCTGACTACGAGGCCACCAGCTGGAAAGCTGCCGATCACATCTAGATTCCCTCCCTGTGGCCATAGAAAGTGCTGCCTCTCAACCCTTGCTAGAATCAGGTCCTGAGACCCCCATCGGGCCCTGAGATGGGCTCCTGGATTTTTCTCTAAGAATCTAGATTCATGGCTCTTCTAGTCGAATACACATGACTTGAGGAAGGGACAAAGACAGAGGCTTCTACTTCCTCTCGAAGTAGTTTCAAAAACAAAACACACCTGTGTAACCAGCCCTAGATCAAGCCCCCAGAGTCCCCTCGTGTTCCTCCTGTCCCCATCACCACATTCCTGACCTCTGACCAAGGGTGACCACTGTCCTGATGCCACAAAGGAGGGTTGCCTCATTTGGACTTTATATAAATGGGATCTTACACCACTGCACCCTCACATTAAGGAGCTTCTCCCATCTCCATGCTCTCACAGCACTGTTTCTAAACCTCTGTTTGACACAGCTGTCTTACAGGCTCCCAGATGGCAGGAGTAGACCCTTATTTCCCTCATTACCCTCAGTGCTTCTCCTAGAATTCAAGTGAACGAAGAAGGCAAAGGGTCCAAGATTGTTGGTGAGTTTTTCTAACCCCATGCTGAGAAAAAGATGTGGTGAAAGGAGCTCACCCCACCTAGGCTGCTGTGGTTTCTCAAAGGATGCATCCTCCTTTTCTTCTCTTTTTTTGACTCCCGCTCCATTTCCTTCCTTTGGAGGACTTCCTGCCCTTGGGAACATTCTGTCAGCACCTCCTCCGAGGGCCAGGCCCTGGGCTGGAGGCCTGGGAAAGCTGCCCCCAGCTGCTCTTCCACAAGACTGAGGGTGGGCATGGGGCACTCTGCTTTGAGGTTGGTTTGAGCTTTGGGGTGGGGCAATAGGCCTCATGGCAGATGCAGGATCAGGTCCTGTTCTGGGGTCAGCTCTTGTCATTCAGAAAGCCTGGATGCAGGCTTGGGCCAGGTCCCTGTGGCCCTTCCTGACTCTCCCCCTGCCACATGATACCCCAGAAGATGTAGGCCCTCCAGGGAGCCCCATGCACACACATACATGTACTAGACTTTCTAAGCCTGCTTAAAACTCTGGAATGTTATATTATATTGATAGACATCATCTGTATTTTGTTATGGTTTATTTTAGATTTTAACTTTCAAAGTTTGTTTATCCAGTGCTTTCCTTCCTTCCTTCCCTCTCTTCTTCCCTCCCTTCCTCTCTTTCTCAAAGTGAATATTAGTTGGCCATTAGTCAAATTATGTGCCCATACCGGGCAAACCAGGCCCTTTGTAGTGCTGTGTCTTGCCCCTGCCCCAGCCTGGACCTGGATCATCAGCCCAGCAGGCTATGTGGCTGGATCTCATGGGTCCCATCATAGTTCATTGCCCTCCAGTCCATGCTAAGGTCAATTGTCCAGACTGTCCCCAGAGATGACAGAGGGGAAAGGGGACTCCTGACAGAACAGGGCTCCTGGATCAATATCTATGCGATATGAGCCCCTGCTTAAGTATCTATGAGAAGATCAGCCTCATCTCCAACTGCTGCTAATGGCTGTCTTTTTGGGGGGTTAAGTATTGTCCTTTCCTTTCAGGGCCTTGTTAGACTGTACCTCTCTCAAAGGGGTGAGCTTATTGCATTCCCTTTCCTTTAAAACCAGGAAAGAAGAGGCTGAAGAAGCCCTAGAAAATGGGGATGAGCATACCAAAGCCCCGCTTTGGAGAGCCCTGGAGGCAAAAGAGGTGGTAGCTCAATGCCCCCCTGCTCAGGGGCCTGCCTTGCTGACAGCGTTGAGGTCTGAGACAGCTCTGGAGGGAAGTGCCTTATTGCAAGAGTGCATGAATTCCCTGGAAGGGGCTGAGTCTGAAGAAATGCCCTTACTGTACACATACCACACACACACACACACACACACACACACACTTGTATTTACAACCTCCCCTTCATGGATGCATCTTCACAGTGCATCCCCACAAATTCCACCCCACCCTTTACTCCATCCTCCTCTACCATCCATACCATACACAGAAGTCTAGAAGTCTAAAGTTGGCAAGGACTTTAAAAGCCCAGCCATTTTATAGACAAGAAGACTGAGGTAGAGAGAAGAGAGACCTGCTCAAGGTCACCTAGGGGTAGTGGCCAAGCCAGAGCGAGAGCTCTGGTCTCCACATAGCTCAGGCAGCTGTGTGAGGTGGAGATGCAACATTTCATTTCTTCTTCCCAGCTGTGTGACCTTGGACAGCTCACTTAACCTCTCTGAGCCTAGAGTCTTCATTTGTGAAATGATAACACCCACGTCAGTGGGTTTTTTTGAGGAGACATGTAGTATAAGCACCTTCCCTGCAAGCTATAAAGATGGTGAGATGTGGTGGACAGTCAGAACTCCAGCCTTTTCCTTTCCTTTGAAAGATTATCTGCAAGTTATACTGGGAATATATGTTGTAAATATTTTTTTCCTGTTATTTTTTTAAACTTTTTTTATGGTATTGTCTATTATATAGAAGTTTGTGATTTTAATGTAGTTAAATATATCCATCTTTTCCTTAAGTTTTTGTGCTTTTGTGTCTTGCCTAAGATTATAAGTGAGGAACATTTTATAAATGACATATCCCCCAGACAAATTACAGAACAGGAAATATAAATAGATACTAAAAATATGAAAAAAAATTCCACAAATTCTCTCATAATAAAAGAAATATTGATATACCATTTTTTTTTACATTATCAGATTAGTAAAGATCCTAAAATTTGATAACACATTGTGTTGGTGAAACTAATGAGAAATGAGTACTCTCATACTTTCCCGGTAAAGTATAAATTGGTACAACCCTTATCAAGGGCAATTTGGCTATATTCATAAAAATGAAAATTGCACATATTATTTGATCTAGCAATTCTACGTCTGAGTATTTTTCCTCAGATATTATGCATGTGTGAAATGTGAAATGTCATGTACGTTATAGCCTTGTTTATAACAGCAAAGAAAACAACCTAAATATCAATCATTGGGGAAACTGGTCAAAATGTTTCATCCATACAATGGACTACTACTATATAGTTGCAAGAAAGAATAGGAAGCTTTTTATGAACTGACATGGAAAATATCTTTATATCGTTATGTGAAAAAAAGCAAGGTGCAGAACAGAACATGTATATAATATGCAACACTCTCTCACCGGTAGAGGCGATCAGGCTTCCACATCATGGAAGCAGCTCCCACAGCTCACTGTGGTTGGGGAATTTGGAGAGTGCCACTCCATCCCAAGGGTACTTCAAAATTTACAGCCAGTGGTTTGGCATCATATAGTGGGAGCTAACGAGCCCAACTCCCAAAGTGATCATGAAAGCCACGCCTCCCAAAGCCAAAAGGCTGAGCAACATCTAGAAAGAATCCAACGCAGCTATCAGAAGCATCATGTGATTTGGGCTTCTGTTAAGTCAAATGAATGGAATTGCATGAAAGTTGAGTGGGACCAGCGTGATGAAGTTTTTGGATAGCCTCATACAAACAAGAATCAAGGATGCCATGAAAGGGTTTATCATCAACACTAAAGAAAGGCAAAATAAGTAAGGCTCAAAAACCTGGTGATTCAGACTATGAAACAATCCTAAAATCACTATTTGAGGTTGGCTTATCAAAAATCAAGTGAATTTTAAAGATCATGGCTGAGATATCCATATTCCTACAAAATCAATAGCTATTGCTTATTAACATTTTTACTTGTGATAACCCATGTTTTGCTAGACAACAAAAGAATATGTAATTTTGTACTTTAACTAAAATCTGTTCATTTTGATTTTACTGCATATACGCATTTCATGTCTTATCTATATGTGATCAAATAAAATATGGCTCAGATCAGTCATTTTATTGATTTAAAATGTCAACTAGTCTTATTTAATGGAGGACTGCAATATATCTTTTCCTTCTTATAAAATTTATGCTTAGACATAATTCTGAAAATGAATACGACAAAATAAAAAACAATTAGTATAAAGATATGTAACCATTTGTGTAAAAAAGGGGAAAGATACATATACTTATATATTATTATTTATGTACTCATATATAGATGATTGGATATATAATATTATATACAAATGTATAATCTCTCTAGAAGGGTTCACAAGGAACTAATATTAGCGAGTACTTACTTGCTAGGCAGTAGAGGGAGATTTTTGAACCATGTGAATTATACTTCACCAGCTCAGAAAGTTAAAAAACAATTTTAAAATGGCTGAATCCAATCTAGACTATCAAACCAGTCTCTCAGGGACTGGGCCTGGATTTTTAGAGTTCCCTAGGAACCTCTTGGGTGAATCTGGGCCTGTCATAGAAGATTCCTAAGAACCTACTGAGCCTTAGATACAGGAGTCGTGTTCCTATGGCCTCTGCTGCGCCACCTGGTGGCCTTAGTCAGACAAGCTTCCAAGCATCTGAAAAATCTGTGGAAATACTTAGCAGATAGAGACAGATGAGGACAGATGGTAATGTGACACTATGCCTACAGGCTGGGTGGCACACAGTCGACCACCAGGGCTTCTTGTCTGGGTCTAATTTGGAACAAGGCACAGCTCCTAGAGTTCCATAGCCTCTATGTCCCAAGGAGCCACCTAGAGGCAGCCTGCAGGAGCACACAGCACACGGACTTAAAAGTTAGACCTGGGTTCAACCCCTGGCTCCACTGTCTACGAGCCTTGCTATCTCATATAGCTTAACCTCTCAGGTCCTCAGTTTTCTCATCTGCCAAATGGTTACAGGTATAAATCAGATAAAGTCTGCACACAAATCTAGAACAATGCCTGCATATAGCAGAACCCTGATAAATGTTAATTATTTTCCCTTCCGTGTTCTCCTGACGACTTTACTCCCCTGCCAAAAGAGAATAGCCTGGCTCCTGGGGGTTTTCTATGCCCACAGTGCTGGGAGGGTTCAGCACTGGAAAGACTGAGGAAAACGAATTCTGCATGCTTCTGGTATTTCTAAACACTCTCCTTCCCTCCTTCTACTTTCTTGCCTCTTCTTTAGCTACCAAGGAATATTCTAGGCCTGAGTGGGGTGGAGAGGAAGCTCAGGAAGTGGCTGCAGTTCCCACAGGCAGGGTCATATCCAGTTCTAGTCATTCCCCCAGTAGGCCTGGGTGCTCTATCAAGCGCTTCCTCTAGCCAGGGAGCAAGGCCCAGTCCCTGCACCCAGGAAGCAAACAGTGTGTAGAGAGAGCCAAATGGAGCAAACATCCCAATGAACGTGCAGGCGGTTGAGGGGACTCAGGGGGGCAATGATGAAGTTATTAAGTTGTCCACTTGCTCTTTTGGGTTATGACACTGTTTCTAGAAGTTCCTGATAAAATGCAACTAAAGAGCCCATTAGCCCCTTCCCCCTTAATTCAGATTAGTATCTTAGCTTTTCTCCTAGATCTTCTCAAAGATGACAGAACCCAAGGGAGATAAGACACCAGACCGAAAAATGTTCGTTTGAGGCTGTGAGCTAGAATGTTCGAAGCATAGGACAAAGCAGCCTAGCAGCCTGGGAGGGGTGACTACGGGGTTCAAAGCTGTCTGGAGGTGGGAAGGCACCAGCCTGGCCAGAGGAAAAGCCTCACAAGAGGAAATTAGGAAATACTAAGGTCACCTGTGTCACAATTCTGCCCTGGCCATGCTCTGTACCCATGGCAGCAGAGGACCACCAAGAAGTCAGATGCCAGAAGAACAGGAAACCATGGGTGAGGAAACCGAGGACCAGCAAGGCAAGGTGCTTGTCCAGTCCCACCTGAGACAGTGGAAGAGCCTAACCTAGGCCTTGAGTCTTTTCCCCTTCGAAAAGCACTTGGGCTTTGGAGCCAAAAGGAACTGGATTGGAATCCAAACTCTCCCACTAGTTTACTAGTTATGTGGTCTTAGCAAAGTCATTCATTTCTCTCTGCCCCAGTTTTTCTCATCTGTAAAATGGAGACAATAGCTCTTTCTCAGGATCGTGGTGATAAAATATACAAATCACTTGGCACACGGCAGGCACATGACAAGTGGTACCACTATTATCATTACTTTTCCTACCTGAATTGCCCCTGGCATGGCAGGTAGGAAGGGGGCTGGCTGCTGCAGCAAGACTGCTTTGTAACTTGGTGGTGGTCATGGTAGGGGCACAGGTTTCTGGTTGTTGGGACCAGATGTGTGGAAAGCAGAATGTGGCTTGTGCCTGAGCAGTGAGGCTTCCTAACTAAGCCCAGCTTGCAGAGTATGCAGGCTATGGGGGACACACACCGAGTCCACAGTGTGGAAAGGCCAAGGACACTAAGCTTCTTAATATGACTAAGAGGCGTGGCCCCTTATTCACATCAAGGCACCTGCCAACTATGTCCTTTGCCATCACCAGAGCGGTTCCCAGTGGCAGAAATACTACAAGGAGTCATATGCTCCCCTCCCTTTTGCTCCAGTTTCCTCATTTATGTGTTTATTCTTATTTTTTTATTGTATGATGTCGATAAAAAGCACGGTTTTTGTGGCAACAATCACTTTTGGAGTGCAATGTCCTGGGCACTTGGCTTACATGCACTTGTTTATTCCATTTAATTCTCACAGCAGCCTTGCAAGGAACATATTGTCATCCCCATTTTACAAGAGGGAAAACGAAGGCTCAGTTCCTTGCTGAGAGTCACTCAGCCAAGAAGGTGCCAGAACTAAGATTCAAACTTCCAGGGCTGGCCTGATTTCAAATCCGGTGTTTCCACACCTGAGGCTAGCACCTCCTGCTGCATTTGAAGCTGCCTTCCAGGGAAGAGGGATAGATATGGGTAGGGCCTTTAGGTGTTGGAGGCTGCAGCAGGCCTGAATCTTGGGCCCATATGGGTGTGTGTTGGGAGTGTGGAGAATTTGTTCATGAGGCAACCCTGAACAAGTGAAAGGTATCTCAGTGGCAGACAGGTAAAAAGCAGGGCTCAGCAGGAAAGGGGAGGAGAATGAGAGAGACATTAGACCTCTCTCAACGTCTGTTCCCCTTCCTCTAGGCAATGACCTAGGTTCTCCACTGTCGGTTTGGGAGGAAGCTGACTCTGTCCCCAGCTCTAAGGCCCTGGGCCTCATGCCTAATCCATCCCCAGTCCCCATTGTCCGTCCACAGATGAGCATGTGGAACAGCAAGGCACATGGAGAGGTTCCTCGGGGTCTTCAGAAAGAAGCCACCTCACTTTTCTGAGAAAGTTTCCATGGGGGACCTTCCTATCTGGTGTTTATACCGCAGGTCTTCATTTAAAAAACGCAGCTGTGGGAAAGGTGGGTGACCACAGCGCTCTGCAATCCTCCCCTTCCCCCGCACCCTGTCCCCACCAGGCCTCTGGCAAAAGTGGCGAGAACCCAGCTGAGACCAGAGTAGTGAGGTAACAGACACCACATCTGCTCCCCCGATTCCTGGCCCAGAAGAGTCAGCCAGGCGCCTGGGCCAGGGCACTGGGTATTTTCAGCCTCTAGCAGCATCAGCAGGGCCTGAGAGGCATCAGCCATATTGTATTTCATGTGACCCAGGCACCAGTCCAGCGACGTAGCCATGGGGAGCCAACCTTGTGCCCTTGCCATTGGCCTGAGCCCCATCTCCCTTTCTGCTGGTCTTCAGAGCCACATCAGAGCAGAAACATGTGAGAAGGGCTCCTGCCAGACCCAATTGGCAGAAACGGGTGGCAAGAGGGACTAGCAGTTTTAGCTGCCACCAAAGTTCTTGAAATTGGGCTTTGGGCCCCTAAGAAACAGCTTACATGTGGGTCAAATATCTACAGGTTTGTCCACAGCCTCGGCTCCTTGGGAACAGTGCCTAGCACCACGCCAGGTACATGTCAATGCTCAGATTGTACGTGTTTTCTCCCCATGCCCTGCCCAAGTCCTCATCCCTGGTGCCCTACCACATATAACCAGTGGGTAAATGCCCTCTTGCCCTTCCCCATCTGTTCTTGGGAAAGAACCTATGAAACCCATTCTAATCAAAGAGCCTTTGACTGAGACTTCCTGCCCTGCCATCCCTGGGGGGAGATTTTACTGTTTAAATCAGACAAGCTTGAAAGACTCACTTGATTACATTGTGCTATGCATACCATTGTGGTGATTTTGTTTATTTGTTGGTGGGTTGGTTTGGAGAGGGAAGAGAAGGATTTTCCAGAGTCTGGACTCATGGCTTGGTAAGACCTTCCAGGGTCAGCGCTGATTGTGAGAGTTTGGTGAGGTCTGCAGTTTGTACCATTGAAGACAACCTGCCCTGGCTTCTTCCCCCACTGGGAAGTGCCCATCCAGGTTCAAAGTTGGCAGCTTGGTTATTGGAATGGCCTGAGAAAGCTATGACCTGGGAGACCTAGCTGGGGAACACCCTGGTCTCAGCTTGCCTTCTGCCAACCTCTAGGTCTTATGAGCATTCTCATTTCCACTCCTTCCTGGGGCTGGCTGAGGTCATGACCTTCTGAAAGAATGCAGGGTCAGCCAGCCTGTCTGAAATTTCCTCTCTCTGTGTGTGAAAGGAGATATGTCCAACTGTGAACACAGAGTCCACATCCTTATGACTCAGCAGATGTAGTTATCCTCAACGCTGTCCTTTAGAATGTCAAATGGACCAGCCTCAAAGGTCTGACAGTATTAGAACAGATGCTACAAAGCTTGGACCCCATGAGTTCTTTTGGACAATACCCAGGCACCCAGATACACACACACACACACACACACACACACACACACACAGATGCCTGCATACACACACCCAGATACCCAGGACATCCAGACACAGTCAAGGGCATGCATACAGAAACACACATACACAGAAAACTCAGACACATTCAATGATACACACACGCAAGCACACCCCCCACCAAATATACCCACACAGAGAGATGCTCACACACAGATACCTAGGAACACCCAGAAACACCAATGCACACTCCTCTAAAGGACTCTTATCAGAAGTTTACCCATCCTTTAAGGCCAGACATAAGTCTGATGCACAGTAGGCTTTCAACATCAATGCTTACTGAGCTGAGTATGCTCATGAGGGAAGGGCCTGCCAGGAGAGGTGGCGGCCCAGTGCCTGGTTCCAAGGCCTCTGTTTTGGCTTCCTGCCAGTCTGAGGTCCTACAGCTATCTTTGCCATTTTGGATCAACCAAGGAAAGATAACTCATTCATTAATTCATTCCATAAATACTTACTGAGCACCCATAGGCACTGTACAGAAAACAGCAAACAGAGTCCCAGCCCTGGTCTCATAGAGTTTATGGCCCATCAGAGGAGACAGATATCAAAAACCTAAGTAATTCTTAAAGTAAGTATTTGTTATGGGCTAAATCGTGTCTCTCCACCCTCCACAAAATTCGTATGTTGAACTCCTAACTCCCAGTACCTCAGAATGTGATGGTATTTGTAGATATGGCCATTAAAGAGGTGATTAAGTTAACATGAGGCCACTAGGGTGGGCCTAATCCAGTGTGACTGGTGTCCTTATAAGAGGAAATTTGAATATTTAAAGAGACACCAGGGACACATGTACCCAGAAGAAAAATCATTTGAAGTGCCAGCAAGAGAGCTGGCTGTTTACATGTCAAAGAAAGAGGCCTCAAAGGAAACCAACTCTATTGGCACCTTGATCTTGGACTTTCACCCTCCAGAACTGTTAGAAAATAAATTTCTGTTGTTCAAGCAATGCAGCCTGTGGTATTTAGTTATCGCAGCCCTAGCAAACTAATACAACATTAAAAACAAGAGAACGAGAAAACGAGGAGTGGGAGCAAATAGTCAAGGTTCTGCATTTACTTCTTTATGGAGCTGTTACGCCCTCTGAAGCGAGCTACGCAGGTCCTGAATGAAAAGGCAGAGCAGCAGTAAGCCGCCCTCTCTATGCCCTGACTCCAGCAGGGCTCTGTTTCTGCCTCTGGTCTCCCCAGCGGGCCCCCTTCCATACCAGTGTGGGAGGAAAGCCCCTCATGCCTTCTCTTGTGTTTAATAAAATGTTGCTGAGCGTCTGAGTGGAATTTGGCATCACATGGGTGTGTTGGAGCTGTAGAGGTGAGTAAGAGTTGCACCCAGGCCCCAGGATCCCTCCGCCCAGAATCTAGGCCACCAGTGTCAACTGCCGCTATGAGCTATGGTTGTTCTTTTACATTTCTCAGAGTTGCCCGTGGTCTCAGAGTGTAATTAAATTAGGGAAATAACAAATCCGTTATGTTTGCCACATTCTTCGAAGTTGACAAATCTCTTTTACAAAATTAGTTTCAACGAGGCACTCATGACAAGTAACATTGATATTATTATCACCGTTTCACAGATGAGAAAATCAAGGTCTGGAGAGATTGAATGACAAAGCCAAATAGCTTTTCAAAATGGCATCCAGTCTCTCGGTTTAAACTCAAAGAGACATGGAGGCGGTAAACAGGCTAGTTGAGTTCTGATGTCCGCAGGCGTCTCAGAATCCTTAGGCAAACTCCAAGGAGAAGTGATGACTGAGGAGGGATAGGGGGTACTTTCAACCCTTTCTTTTTAACATGGGAATAATAATCCAGCCCAAGGATTCTCACAGGGTGGCAGGATGACCTCTGATCAAGGTAAAAGGACACAGAGAAAACTCACCATTGAGTCACGAGGAGAAAAGCACACTCAGGGATAGTCACCACACAGCCTCCCTGTCCTTCCACTCTGGCATATGATGACCATTAGGGTTGATTTCCTTCACCTCACTGTTCCCCTTTATTATAGTAATGTAATACTTGATACATACAAAAGAGTAGATAACTAATATGTAAGGAATAAAGCACAATAATAAAATGAACTCCATTCGAGCCCACCATGAACTCAGTGTTGGCAAGAATACTGCCAACAGCCAGCACCCATCCTTGTCCTCCTCCCCATCTCAGCCGCCTAGAGGTAAGCTTCACCTTGAATTTTGAGTGTAGTCATTGCCTTGCTTTTAAAATATAGGTTTGTCATATTTTCATGTATCCCTAAACAACGTATGGTATAGGTTTTGAGCGTCATAAAAATTGTATTATACTGTGTGTGGTTCTCTGAGAGGCTTTTTTCACTCAACAGTGTTTCTCCAAGAAAAGTGGAGAAGAAACGTGGATTTGGGGGTAGGCAAAATTGGGCTGGAATTTAGATTCCAAGTACTCCAGCTGTATGATTGTATGTAAACTCCTTAACCCCGCTGAGTCTTAACTTCCTCATCTCTATAAATGGGGCTCTCATTGGTTATGATGAGGATTAAATGAAATGTATATGAAATGTTCTTATTGCAGAACAGATTTTTTTTAAATTATTGTTTCTTTTTTTTTCTTTCATTTTTCTTCTACCTTCGCGGAGGATCACTGACTCACAGGGGCTAAAATACCTACACAATTATTTCTCCCTATATACCATAATTGACTCTTTTTTTAGATTAAGAACTGGGAACACAAATTTTATTCATTAAGTAAAGTCATTACTAAAACATGTACTTCAGCTATATATTATGATTTGGTAATGGGCGGAAAAGGAGTGAAAAAAAAAAACTAGTGGGATAGAGGGTAAAACAGGAACAAAGAAACTATTAACAGGAGGTCACCAACTGTGTTTCTGCTTTTTGAAATGTCAATTAACCATTGTTTACAGTTCTTTAACTGCTCCAATCCCTAAGCCTAATAAGATTTGCTTAGAATGGGATCCTCTCAGCAGACCACCAAGGAAGACATTATTCTTTGGGGGGCACGACAGTGAACACAACAATGTCAGGATGACGTCAAGCTGGGAACCAGATGGAAAGAAAGTTCTACAAGCCTGTGCCAGATAAAATTCTTTGTGACATCCCAGTCCTTAATTTAGCTCTTTTCACATGTACCTACTTTGTCTGTAGAGCACAGGGCTTTGACTGTTCTTTCATAGAGATTTTGTGGTTCACCTCTTATGGTATGGCTTTCATTTGCTTCCAAATTAAGGTTTTCAGCAAATAAATATGTGTTATGCGAGCGGCAAAGGCAAATGCGATCTAAGATCTGGAGTCAGGAAAGCAGGTGAGATTGACATTAAAATGCATGGATTAAAATATTTATATGCACATTTGTGAAATATTAATGCAGCATCCTGCTAACACACAGACAAACACTCCGGGGCAGAGCACCCTCAGATCTCTTTAAAGACTTGCCTTTAACGAGCACAGCTTTCGTCACTAGAAATGTTCCATTCGCCTCAGAGCACACCGTGGTCTCATTCAGCCTTGAAGTGTCAGCTGGTCAACATATCCTCTTCAGAGCCTAGGAACACACCTGGTTCCCCTGGCCAGCTGCTCCGCTCCTCCTCACACCTGGAGGGCACCAGCCATTTACCAGCAGAGAGGTCACTAGGACTGAGCCCCTGTATAGGGTGGCATAGGCATCTGGCTCTGGTTGCTGGGCCTCAAAGAGATCCTCAAAGGATGTGCATCCTCAAAAGCTCCCCCCACCCGCGCACTGCCTGGCCTATGTTTCCCAAAAGATTCTGGGGAACCCAACAGGGGCCGTCAAACACCAGAGAGCTGGGCTGAGGGGACTTGGTCAATAGGGGTTCACATAACCTGGATGAGGAGAAGGCCAGCAGGAACAGTCTGTGGGCAGGAAGGAATCCTGGATTACCAGGCCCTAAAGAGTGTGGACCCCTTTAGGGCAGGGCCCTTGTCTGTTCTGTTTGCTGTCCTAACCCCACATATAGAACAGTGCCAGGCACATATTGGTTCACTGACTGACTCGTAGCCCATGGAGGTTGGCTGCTGAGATGCCCCCACCTGGAGGCAGTGTCCTTCACTGTAAAAAGATGGATAGCAGCAAGTGTGACCATTTCTTCCATTTCCAGGAATGAAGGATGAGTCAGGGAACAGTAAAGAAGAGATGAGAGCTTATTTAAAATGAGGCAAAGTGAATAGTCCATCTGTTTCCTGAAAGGTCTACCACAGTTATTCAAGCTGAAGAAATGAGCACTGTACTAGGAGTCAGGAAGTCTGGGCTTTTTGCAGATTTGCTGTGTGATGTAGAATAGCCACTTCCTCTCTCTAGGTTTCAGTTTCCTCTTCAGTAAAATGTAGTAGTGCTATCAGAACTTCAATGTTTTTCCTTGAGTGTGCCTGCCTGTGTACACTGGTCCAAAGAAATGCATGAGCAGGAGTTTGCAGTATAGAAAGAAAAAATAGCTTAATATTGAATTGGCCAATTCAGAGTCAGGGAGCTTATGTTTCTAAAACCTGGACTCCCTAGTCGCGTGTAGGTTACAGATTATATTGGGCAAAATCGCAAGATATTGTGGGTTAGGGGTTTGGGGGCGTGCTGGGAGCTGATTGGTTAGAGGCGAGGTAAGGGTAATAAACCAAGTCTTGAAGAGAGCTGTGAGGGCTTTTCTGGAGTACCCCTGTCACGTCTCATGGGAAAGTAGCCATGAGGAAGGGGGTAGGAAGGGGGTTCTTCTACCTTAGAGCTCAGGAACTGAAACATAACTTAAGATGTTATCTTAAGCCTGCCAGAAGTCCAGACAGTGACCATTGGTCAGGTCCAGGCTACTGTCTTCGCTGCCTTGGAGGTTTGCTGATTATCCAGGAGAAAGGCTAGGTCTCTGGAGCGGGAGAGAGGGAGGGAGGGAAAGAGGGAGAATAGGGGGCAGAGAGAGAGAGGAAGACACGGGTGATATATCACAGGGGTGGGGGGTGGGGAGGAAGGATGATTTCTAGAGCTAGGATTCAAAACTAAATTTAATCAAAGTCATAAGGACCCTTGGTTTCAGTAGTTGAACCAAATTCTGAAAGGCTAACCTTTAGGTCATGGTTGGAAACTCAAGTCATTCACTGCACCCACCGCCACACTTTATTTCCTAGGAGCTCCCAGTGACACCTTATTCCAGAACATTCTCTGGTGATTTATGTGACCAGCCACAGCCAAGAGCCCCGTATCAGCCCAGGGGCCCTGAACACAGTTCTCAGCCTCAGCTGTCCTCCAGGGACTGCAGTGAAACACAGAGCTGGTTCCACCTGAGAACTGGGGATGCCCAAGAACTACAGATCAACCACAGAGCTTTCTTCAACAAGCCTGCAGGGCTACTCCATTTCTGCCTGGAAGCTTTTCCCAAACTGGACTGTCTTTGTTCCTGCGGGGCCCTTTTGCTCTGCATCCATCAGCTTGAATGAAGACAACTTGCCCTGCTCTCTCACAGGACACGCTTAAAACCTGCTGCTGACAAAGGAAAAGGATGCCCCCCACCCACCCCGTTTTCCCCCAGTCCCTTTCCTTTCTGCCCTTTCGCTTTTTCTCCCTCTCTTCTTCCTGGCTCACTTTTCGCCACTAACCTTCCAAAACTTTTGTCTTTTTCCCACCTCTTCCCACATACTTTTTCAAGTCTCGGGGCCTCACCCTGACCCTTTTCCTTTTTGGCTTCCCAGGGCTTCTCTTGGGTTTCTGGTCAGCAACACCATTCTTTTGGTTGGAAAACAGGGCCCCAATTTCTGTGTTGTTAAGGTTCCCTTACCAATTTCACTTAAGGGGCCAGGTAATCCATCTCTTCTTCCTTTCCTTTCTCCCCGTGGGTCTTTCTTTGCCCTTCTCCATCCACATCTTTAAAAAGCCCCCTATTTTGGCTATGGTTGACAGGTATATTAGTTTTCTAGGGCTGCCTTAACAAAGTAGAACAGGCTGGTGGCTTAAACAATAGAAATTTATTTTCTCACAGTTCTGGAGACCAGAAGTCGGAGATGGAGGTATTAGCAGGGCCGCCGCCTTCTTCTTGAGGCCTCCCTCCCTAGTTTGTAGATGGCTGACTTCTTTCTGTGTCTTCATATGGTCTTTCTTCTGTGTCCTAATCTCTTCTTATAACAACACCAGTCATATTTAGGGCCTGTCCCAATGACCTCATTTCAACTCGATTACCTCTTTAAAGACCCTATCTCCAAATCTAGTCATACTCTGTGGTACTGGAGGATAAATTCTAGGGGTTTGGATAGGGGTCCCCAATCCCTGGGCCATGGGCCAATACTGGTCTGTGGCCTATTAAGAACTGGGCCACATAGCAGGAGGTAAGAGGCAGGCAAGCTAGCAAAGCTTCATCTGTATTTGCAGCCACTCCCCAGCGCTAGCATCACTGCCTCAGCTCCAATTCAGATCATTAGGCATTAGATTTTCATAGGAGCACTGGTCCCTGGTGCCAAAAAGGCTGGGAACCACTGAGTTAGGAGACATAACTCAGCCCATACCAGCAGGGGTGATGGTAATAGTGGTAGAAGGAACACAGGCATTATATGCCATATCTAGGCTGATTTTCTTGGGCTGTAAACCTTTAACAAAGAATGGAGAAGGCAAGTGTCTTGCAGTCCAGAGAAGATGGTCCAGAATGACCTTCTGAAATACCAACACTGGGTGCTCTCTAAAGAAAATCAGATGTCGATAACCCTAAAAGAAGCCAGGTATCAGATAAACCAGAAGTTTAATAAAAATGAAAAAAATTACAATATAGTGGGCTGACAACGGGCTACTTTAGAATGTCTGATTCGTTGGTCAGCTTGATATGCTGACTCCATGTGGGTTCTGAGGGGAGACAGGTTGGCCCCTTGTACCCCAAGATTCATTCCGCTCACTTGTCTTGTTCCCTTGAGGGAGGCCTCTGTCCTCCTGGTGTAATTTTCAACCAGGCTGCTTCTGAACGCCCTCATCCTGTGAGGAAATCTGCCTAAGTCTGACCTTCACTCATGATGATGATGCTCATTTACGTTGCTTTCTTAAGTCTACATCGTACCCCAGGAGTTCTGTGGTTGGCAGACAGGTAAGAGCCTGTTTTTATGGAGAATAAGAGCTTCAGGAATGCTGGTGCCTCCTCCATAGGAAACAACCATATCTCCCAGGGTCTCCAGGCTCCCCTGCGAACTCTTCTGAATCCTATAGGTCCATCTTTCTTGCAAAATGTTCAGAAATGCAAAATGCCTGGGTGCTGGTGACGAGCGAACCAAAAGTCTGCACAGAAGGGAGGCCTGCTAGGCTTGGGCCTCCCTGGTGGCCACTGAGAGCTAGGCCACTTAGGAGGTACTGCTCCTCCTCCGGGGGTGGAGGGCTTTCCTCTTGGCGATGTCCTCTTCTGTGTCACTCTCACAATTCCTCTGGGGGAAAAAAATTTAAAAAATGAGACCCAGGGCAAGAGGGTCACGCGATGCCGGGAATGGGGTCGTGCTGGGCAACCTGGCCTGGGATACCTGGGCCAGGGGCCTGCAAGCCAGGAAGGTGGGTGCTGAGGGGAAAGCTGTTGTTTTGTCCAGAGACTGTGCGTGGACGAGGTGGGCATGGGGAAGGACCTGAAGTGAGGCCACACTAATTGCCTTGAGGCCTCCTTTCCAGGAGAAAGGAAAACAGGTAGGCCAAACCAGGCACTGGAAGAAGCCAAATTGTAACAATAATGAAAATTACATCTGGTGGCTGCCACATAATCAAGATCACTCTGATATGTGGTCTGTGGGCTGATGGGTCTCCTGAACTCAGACTAGAGAGCAGGCGGGTAGGGGAGCCACCAGGACCTCCCCAAGCTCTAACGGCCCCCATTCCACAGCCCCTCTTCTTTGACTGGCTAAGGCTGCATCTTGAGCAAGACTTGCCATGCAGTTTTTCCAGAGAAATGGCTTCTGTGCTCCATTTTCACGAAAGAGAAAAAGAGTAAAGTACATTCCATGGCTAGACCAGAGCTAAAGCAGTCACCCTGGAGGTCATAGTGCCTTTTTCATTCAGGCCACATTGATCTCATCGAATTATTAAAATTATTAAAAGAAGTACTAATTCTGAAAACCTTAAGCAAGTCATAAAAATCTGTGTAAGATATTCAATTTTAATGTTTCCTAAACAAAAGGACTTTTTTTTTTTTTTTTAAGGGCAGTCCTCTTGGGAAAACTTTATAATAGATGTCTGTGACCCAATCCTTTCCCACTTGTAGGGTGAACCATTGAGCTGATGGTGCCGAGTATCCAAGTAAAAAGAGGACTATTTTTTAATGTTTGCACAAGGACAAAAATTAGGATAGAAATTTATAGTCTTTTCAATACTTTCTGGTCCTCTTTCCTCATGGCCTGTACTGACTGTATCAGGGCAACTCAGCTGAAAGGCATGCCTGATATCTGCCATGTGCCTTCCCAGGGCCTTCTCTCCTTCCCTTGGCCTAAGCCACCTGGAAATACAAGGTTAAGATCAACTTTAGCTAAATACATCCTGGACTAAGCCCAGATACAACAATAAAAATAACTCAAGCTCTGCTGAATAGCAACTTTTTAACATGCATCAGAGCCAAACAATAAAAAAGTAAGCTGGGGAAAGTCTATCTGTCATTAACGGGAATTTTCACAGTGAGAGAAACCAGTCCCCTTTTATAGCAGATGAGGAAAGTGGCCAGAGAAGACACATGGCTTGGCTATACCCACACAGCTGCTTCAGGCCCCAGGAGCCATAAACCTTCAAGTCCTGGGCAAGACTTAGAATCAACAAGAGCTCAGGCTGAAGAAAGAGGTCCCCAGGATGTGGGGTGGGGGGAGGATTTCAGGGCCTGTGCCAGGTCCTGGGATGTAGCCTGAGTGCTGTGTGTCCTGAGGATCCACAGGGCTGACTGCCCATCTGTCTCAGATAGCTGCCTTCCAGCCCCTTCCTGAGCAGGAGTCACATTATGACCTGACCTGTGCCATCCCTGACACTGGCACTGCATTTGAAAGTCTACAGGAGGATTTTAGACAAGAATAATAACTGATAATATGTATTGAGTGCTTATAATACGAAGTTTTAAGAAAATGTCATCATTTAATTCACACAACTACCCTATAATCTCATCAACAAATGATAACATTTTGGTGCAGAGAGGTTAAGTAATTTCATCAGAGTCACACAGCTGGTAGCTGGCAAATGTGAATCCTGGATGTCTGGCTCCAGAGACCACACTCTTGACCAATATATTATAAATCCCTCAATTTAAATGTATACAAAACAGTAAGAAGTTAATCAAATATGAGCTATCATTTAATTATTATTATCATTAATGTTAATCTAAAGCAAAACAAATAGAACAATTGGAACATGAATATAAAGATCCCATTCTACAGATCTTTGGATTGCCAGGAATAAATTTTAGATTGCCAGCAGGCTACCAGTCCTCAGAGAAAGGCTGGGGCAGTGGAACGACAGCAGCGGTCTCTTTTGAAGATCCACCAGGAGAGGATTTAATGTCTTCCAGAAGCTTCTGGCACCACCCCAGTGTCCCCCTGAACACGAGGCCTCCAGTAATCACACAGTGCAAAGGAGGACAGGACCAGCAGAACTGGCTGGAAACAGTTAAGACCTATCTATTCCTCCTCATCCCTGAGCTCCAGGCCAATACAGAATTCCACCCCAGAAGAGGGCACGGCATTTACCCACCAGGTTCTCATCTGGCCTCAGGTGCACCTTCTTCATCAGGGAGCGGGTAAGGTGGTTACACAAGGAGACGATGCTGAAAGAGAGCTGAGGGAGGGAGAGAAAAGAAATGGCCAGGTGAGAATGTATACAGAGACCTGGAGGGATCCAGGAACCACCTGGGCCCCCTACAGCCCTGACATACCTTCCACCGCCTGCGGACATACTGCTTCTTGAAGTTCTCCAGGTTGACCACGGACTCCCTGCGCACCAGGGCTTGCTGGTTGTCTACCGGCTGGGAGACAAAGCAGAGCATGGCAGCTGACACTGGGCTTCGGAGGACGGCCACCCCCTCTCCACAGAACCCCCGACCACACGCTGTTCTTAGCCTGACCCTGGGCAGGGCATGCAGAGAGACGTCACGTTGAGGGCGACGTTTCTAGATACCTCGGCTGTTCAAGAAATGTCCTTGGTGCCCTGAGCTATTATTACCATAATCAGACACGCACGAGCCAGCTGGGCTGGAGTCTCAGCCCCTCAGCAGGAAAGAGCAGGTGGCAGGGCTTTCAATCACGGATCACTGTCGGGAAGGGGCGATGTACGGCAGCCTAGGATGCCCACTGTGTACTGGGCAAACGGGCCCAGAAAAATGGATGCCTTATTGTCATACAGGACATCGTTACTCCATTCAAAAACAAATGGAAGGAAATAGGGGCTTTGATGGGAGTCAAGAGGAGACAGGATGTATTGTTGCCTTTCATGACCTGGCAGTCAAGTCTCAGTTTAGAACCTGACTTCCCCAAGAAGCCTGGCATGGCTTCTCTGAGCCTCAGTTTTCTCATCTGTCATATGGGGACAATAAGTAACATTGTGTTACAGGGTCGCTTAGAATAAAATTAATGAGGGTATGTAAACTGCTTAACCTAGAGGTGCTCAGTGCCTTCTCCATTCTCTCTTTTTAAATTTTATTTTATTTAAAAAATAGCTTTATTGAGGTATAACTGATATATAAAAAAACTGAGGGATGAGCCCATTCTCTCTTGAATTACTTCCCTTTTGTAAAACAGTTTTCTGAGCCCAAGAGTTGAGTTTCAGGGATTCTATTGGACCTCCTGAAATGGTTTGTGAGTTTTAGTGTGTAAACTTGAACATTGATGTTCAGAGCAGCATTATTCCTATGTGGAAACAACTGAAATGTATATTAACTGATAAATAGATAAACAAAATGTGGTATATCCACGCAATGGAATATTATTTATAAAAAGGAATGAAGTACTGATACATGCCACATCATAAATGAACCTCGAAAACATGTTAAGTGACAAAAAGCAGACATGAAAAGCCACTTATTGTACGGGTCTATTTACATAAAATGTCCAGAATGGGTCAATGCGCTGAGACAGAAAAGAGATTAGTGGTTGCCAGGGGGTGGAGAGAGGGGAGGATGCGGAATGACTCCTAAAACATATAAAGTTTCTTTTGGGGGTGATGAAATGTCCTGGAATCAGACAGTGATGATTGTTGCACAATCTGGCGAATACATTAAAACTCGCTGAATTGTATACTTTTAAATTGTAAGTTTATGAGATGTGAATAAACAAAAATTTAGTGTGTGGGTACAGATACACATTTCTCCTGAGGAGATAGTGCTCATTGATCCTCAAAGAACTCCATGACCTCAAGAAAATAAACTATCCATCCAGCTCTAATTCTCTCTTTCTCCTCTGACAGCCTCTTTGTAGCACTGCCTCATTTGGCACCTCAGTGACTGATGAGTGAGGTAGCTCATTGGTTCCTGAGTGTTGGTCTTGTCTCTTAACCACACTTGGAGCACATCTCCATTCTTATTTGTTTTTCATCATGGCACTAGGCACCAGGGGAAGCCAGTGCATATTGCTGGCCCGCACTGCTCTGGACTGACAACGTTCCCCCGGGGGGTCCTTTCCATGTCCACCCAACCCCCATCCTTCTGGAAGGCCTCTGTGAGTTTCAAAGCCCAATTCGAATGTGACTTCCTCCAAGACAACGTCCAAGACACATCTCTTTCCCCAACGTGACCGAGACACATGTGAGCTCCCTTATTACATATATCACTTATTTTGGTCAGCTCTACAGTGGCGTTGTCCCACTAATGGAAAACAACTGGAGGGCACAGAGAGAATTTTCTTCATGTGTTTGTCAATGTCCCCTGTCCCACCTCCTCCCCACCCTGAGCAGACAACAGTAGGTGCTTAATAGTTGTATAGTCAAATTGTTTCCCTGAGCCGCTGAAGAGACAAACTGGAATGAAATCCTAAGACTTGGGACCTGCTCACTCCTGCCAGAGAGGCCAGTCACCTGGATCAGCAGCCATGACCCTGTGATGTGAGGACAGCTCTGTCTGGGAGTCAGCTGAGTTCTGTGGGGGTCAGGGAGCAGGGAGGAGAATGCATACAACCTTGACACAGAGGGAAGATGAGAAAGCCAGGAGTGATTCATTGTCCCAAACTGGAACACAGTGGTTTGGGCCAAAGAGTGTGGGGAGAAAGAGGGGAGGGGAAGGCAGAGAAGGAAGAGAAGGAAAAAGTATGAGGGTGCTGAGAAGACCACAGACCAAGCTCTCCCAGCTCTGTCTGTAATCGCTTCTCACCTCCTCTGCCACACCTGCAAGCTCAGCCCTGGGTCTAGGTCTCACCCAGAAGGGAGATGCAAAAGCAGGCAGAGCCTGCCCGTCACTGGTATCGAAGCCTTCCAGCAGCTTCCTGGCACTCTTGAACGAACCCAACAAGCTCTCCAAGAACCCCAAGGCCTGTATCATCTGGGTCCTTCTCCAACCTGATTTCCTCCCTCTCTCCTTCCTGTCGCTGTGGCTCCTGTCACACTGGTCTGCTTGCCAGTCTAGGAACACAAGGTGTCAGGGTCTTTGCCCTTGCTCCTTCATATATTCACTTTGTCACTTTGTTCAGGTCTTTGCTTAAATGTTACCTCCTCAGAGAGACCTTGACCATCCTATGTAAAACACCACCTCAGCTGCCCCATACAACTCACTGTGCCTGTGCCCTACTTCTTCACAGCATGTCACTGACATTTTACTCCGCATTTATTTGGTTTTTGTTAGTCCCCCTCCCTTGTGCCTCCCAGCAACTAGTGTCTCCCACAGAACATCTCTACCTCTAACTTCATTAATGTCTAAAATTCACCTTTGAGCCTAACTCTTGCATGGGGACAACTGCAGCTCACTTGGAGAATTTGATGAGGCAGGATCGGTAGCCACTGGGAGGAAAGGAACTTCTTTTTACCCACTTACTGATTGGTACCCTTGCCAAGAGAAAGATGCCTAAACCCTGTGGCTGGAAGGTCAACATGCAAGTTAGGGGAGTCCGTTAATGAGAATCCCACCTTCCAACTGTTCCAGCAGTGCCAGGCACTGAGTGGAGGGGCCCAACTAAAATATAAGTGGAACCACTCCCAGAGGCCATTCATGGGAGGTAATGCAATTACTTCTAGGGCCCTGTCTATAAGCTACACAAAGCAGCACCAACTTTGAGAAGGAGGCCACCCAGGCTATAAATCTGTCAGGCTGGCCTTTCTCAATCAATGGGCCTCCTTTGTTGCTAAGAGGACTCACCAGATGCTGACATTCTCATCTAAGCCTTGAAAGTCAGAGAGGTGTAAATTCTGTAGTTAAATCTGTTCCCAGAATAAATGTGGCACTAACATTTTTAATTAAATTGGGAGTGTGAGAGGGAGATGGAGCTATGTTATGCCTTCTACTGACCTCGCCCCCACCTCTATGCAAACAAACAGTGTCCACCTTCCAGCCTGTGGTCCTTCAGAGACACCAGAGAGTCTGGGCAATTCTGACCAGGCTCCTAGGAGCATGTTTGGTGTCTCAGAAGAATGTCGGGAAGGGAGGAAGAAGACAGAATGCTGTGGCTGAAGTCAGGTTTTGTTTTGCAGATGCAAATGCCTTGAACAAGCCCAGCGGGGTGTGCTAGGTCAGCACCCACATCCACAGAGCAGGGAGATGAAGCGGCAGCCACCTTCCCAGGCATAAAAAAGGAACCCGGCTTTTCTGAAGAGGCACTCTAGAAGATTTTCTCTAAATACCAGGCCTCCTCTAGAAACTGCAAACAAATTGAACTTTTCAAACCTCCATCTGTGCCATTTCTCCAACCCCACCCTCCACAGAAAGCCAGGGACACCTGAGTACCCATTTCTCTCTCCTGCCCAGGTCTGTCACTCTGGCCCTCCTCCTCCCCAATCTCCCTTAATATAGGTGACGCCTCCACCTCTCCCTTTTGCTGGCTATTTCGTTGGCTAGAGCCTGGGCCCTGCTGGCTTTACCTACAGCCTGAAAGGAGCACGTGAGGCTTACAGGTGCCTGAGTCTCCGCCTCCTTATAAATGGGTGGGGAGAGCTGTAGGAAGGATGTGTCCCTGAAGGTTGTCCCTATAACAAACAAGCCAATGGAAAGAGGTAGGAACGCCCTTTTTCTTGCCTCACCTTGGCTCCCTTTTCTGAGTTAGGTCTTGGCATGGATACACTCTCACTTTTAATCCTCACTCTGGGACCTTCAGTTTTCTGAGCAATTTTTCATCCCCAGGAAAAGCTTCAAAGCTCTCCCTTCTGTGCTGTTGCAGAAGACATAACAACCAAATGCCATGTGTGGACTGTGTTTGGATCTTGATTTGAACAAACCAACTATAGCAGGACATCCTTGAGAAAAGTGGGGTTGTGAGTATGAACTTTGTACTCAGATGATATTAAGGAATTATTCTCGATTTTGTGAGGTGTGATAATGGCACAGTGGTAGTATTAAAAAGAAAGTCCTTATCAGAGATTCATGCTGAAGAATTTATGAATTAAATATGTCTGAAGTTTCCTTTAAAATACTCCAGAAAAAGTAGCGGTAGAGATGAATAAAAGAGGACCGGCCATAACTTGCTCACGGTTGAAACTGGGTAATAGGTACATGGAATTCACTATACAATTCTCCATACTTTTGTGTAAGTTTTTAACATTTCCAATACAAAAAGTTAAAAACAAAAACTCTCCCTTTTTTAATTTCTATAATCTCCTTCTCTTTAATTTCCATTTAACAGTCCAATTTCCTGACCCCAATCTGGCCCTATCCCCATCCCTCCAAATTCTACTTGGCACTTTCTCCGCAAGGCTACATTTGGGGGGGATTTAGGAGGGAAGACCTTCTCTGAGAATGCTTCTGCCCTCTGCCATCCCTCTTACCCTTTCTCAATCCAAATTCATCTTTCTCCTGTCTTTCTGGACTATTAGGTACCTCTGTTTTATCGCTCATCATAGCCATTCCCATCTTTCAGTTGGTCGGGTCCCCATCTGTCCCAGACACTGCATCTTTTATTTAGGGGTTGTCTTGCCCTTATCTGTCACTTTCCTCCAGAGCCAGAGAACAATCAGTGTTTGTTCGACTGAACTGGCCCCTTCTGCTCCTCAAATAGGCCTACTGCTGGGTCTCCTCTCAGGGCAGAGCCTTCTCCACAGGCCAAGTTTCACAGACAAAGGAGAAAAGGTCATTCGGTTCCACAGACATTTACAGAGGCCAACAGTGGGGATGGTATCTGGGCACGCAGCCACCTCCCACATGGGCCGACTGCACCCAGTGATGGAGTGAGGTTGGAAGCCACCATGTTCATAATCACCTGTAGGGGAGGGTGGATGGTGCACCGGTGCAGAGTGGGGCTGCATGGAGGAGACTCTGGCTTCTTCTGCCATTATTACTCTACCCCACCAGATACCGTGCCATCTCCGCCCTTCCCAAAGCAGAGTAGAGTAATCGTGTGCCATGTGCATCTGCTTCAGAGCAGGGACAGGCTGCTGCTTTCCCCAGGAAGCTTTCACAGCTTCTTTAGGAACCGTTATTCAGGAAGCTGTCACACAATCACCCTTCCCTTCCCAACAGTTAAGATTCGTATTTGCACAGAGCACAGAGGCCAACCTTTCATTCACGGCCTGGTAAGTGAAAAATCTGATGGCAGATGAGCCTGCCCACGGAGCATGTCCCCTAGGCCTTCCACCCCCTAGGTACCAGTGCCATGGACACCCAGGAGCATCAGTCTCACCTTGCCCTTGAGCCCCCTGTTAAGATGCCAGTGGTGGGCATGTGCAGAGGAATTCAGCAGGCCCTCTGGCTGGGCTCTCCACAGGCCTCCCTGAGCTCCCGTCAGCATCAGGTTTGGATGCCAAAGGGTGATGGGAGTTGGACTGGCCAGGTGACAGAGTAAGGTCACAGTCCTCTTTAATTTCCCTGAAAGACTTGGGAGCATTTCTCAGTTCTCTTCGATTTGTCTTTGGAAACTCTTAGTAGAGAAAAGGATTTGTTTATCAATACCAAGGACAGGACACAAACACAGAGAAGATGATTCCACTACTGTGAGAAAAACCTCTTGTGGTTCTGACTAGATGGATAACTTAAGAAAAATCCTGTCCTGGAAAATGCTATAAAATGAGGGTGTTCAGTGGTTCACTGCTGAGGACCTCCCAGCACAGTGTATGCCTGATGCCACGATTCTAAAATAGCCACTTCTCCCTCCTTCTTCCAGGTCTCCCTAATTCAAACCATCAACATCTAACTCCTTTATTGCATTTTATTTCTACCTTCACAAGAAAGTTTCTCTTGAGTTGTTCATTTAGGAGCTTCCTTTCCTTAGGAAACCTGGCTGTATTCAAGGTCTGTTAGCATGGCCAAAGAGACCTTTGATATTTGTGGTGTCTTATGCCAAATGAGTACATCACGCCCCATGATAGGGCAGGTAAGTTCTTGGAGAGATTGTAGATGGACCATATGTACCAATTCTTCCAAGCAGGGAGTAGGAAACAGCTGGGCCATCTTCTGTTGATTCCAAGATGCACATTTTTTGGCTCTCTGATATCAAGACTTTTCTTCCAGTCAATGGCATCATATTATCACTATCGGCTTGAAGCAAAGGTAGATGTTCTGAGAGATGATCACGCTGCTTCAGCCAGCCATCAGGGGCCTCCCAGCCTTCGACTGTCTGACATTAGATTCTCTGCTTGAGGTTCTTTTGGGTCACACTGATTGTGAAGTTCAGAAAGCAAACCTGTATGAGGACCACCAACATGAGGCTTCTATTCTCAGAGGAGGATTTTTCATTCTATGACCTAGTGTCAAGGTTAGGACATACATATTCCCTTGCTTTCCTTTTCTCAGAGTGGCTTTATTTCTCATTTACCCTCTCAGTGAGGGTGTCTCAGCTTTGTATGTGGGGGGGTCTCCTATTGGACTTCCCACCTTGGGCATTTTATCTTTCTTATTTTTGGTACATAAAATAATGGTTCTTCTTATATTAGAGAAAAATACGGTTTCTTATAGTTGATGAAAAAATTTAATAATATATATTACATTTGACATGATCTAGCATGCTAATAGAAAAGGAGGTAGGATTTTGAAGAAATGGTTTCATGGAATCTCATGTCTCATCCTAAACTACTTCCCATCTGTGCTGCTCACTGGGCACATCCCCCTCAGCATATATCGGACTGTTGTATAGCCTGACACCTATTATGGCTCCCCATGACTCTTGGGATAGAGGCAGAGTTCTTTAATATGGCAAAGCCCTGCTGATCCTGCCTCCTCTCCAGCTGCATCTACACCATAATATTCTTATTCTCCCCTCTCCAACTTTCTTTCTGTCTCTGCAATTTCAGCCTCCCCCTCCTCTTCCCATCATGGAGCCTGGCATGACAGCTGGGAACAATTCTTTCTCCCTGGGTTGCTTCTTGATCTCAGCTCCAGCGTCACCACTTCAAACCTTCCCTGACTAGATCAAACCCCCCAGCTGTAGTTCTACATTTCTAGAATGTTCTTGATTAATGTTGGAATCCTTCACTGGACTGCAAACTCCATTAAAGAAGGAAACATGCCTGTCTTCACTCAACTGTGTATCCCCAGTGCCAAGTCAAGTGCCTGGCAGTTGGTAGGTGCTCAGAAATTATTTGAGAATGGATGGGTGGATGAATATGGGTATAACTTGCCCCAGAAGCAGAGAGTAAAAAACGCCTGTTAGCGGAAGCAGAAAGAACAGACTTATCATCAAGACACCTCCACTTTTGCCACTATTATGACCTTGGGCAAATCACATCCTCTCTGTTTCCTCATTTCCACATTGAGAATAACATTTACCCCACCTATCTGACAAGGGTCTTTTGTGAGTCTGTGAAGACACTTTGAACCCACACATCTGTTCCCCCATCTCAAGCTTCTAGCACAGCGCCAGGGCCACATTCCATGCTCTGTCTATATGAGCTCACTGACCGGTCCCCGTTCCAGGAAAAGGGTGATGAGATCACACAGTTCTCCCGAAGCTTGGGGTCAAGAAAGGACCACTGAGCCTTGTGCTTCCCAGTCTTAATGTCCACCTTCTTCAAAAACTCGCATAGATTGTCTCAGACCTTTCAGGGCCTAGTGCCCTAGGTGCATAAGAAAAATAACCTGCTTGTTGAGTCCCTTTTGGTCTTCATTCCCAGCACAAGGTTGGGGCCCTTAGCCAGAGTGGGGAAAGCTGGAAAGGGTGAGATGCTGCCCCTTCGCTCCTGCTCTGCAGGCTGATCTTCAGACAGGAATAGGGCTGGAGAGGAACAATGAACTGCACCTGCTAGGGCACACTGCTGAGGACAGTCATGTGACATTATGACACAATCCACCTTTACCTGGCAGAATACATGAAGTTGCTTACTTTACCTCTGAGATCCGAACTTTAGTATTACGGTGGATATTTATAGCAAAGCCTCACAATTTCTCTCCATATACCTCATCTTAGAGTCAGGCATCCTGAGTTTCTGTTTCATCTGTAACAACTAGCTATAAATGACCCTGAGTAAGCCATTTTCTCTTTGAGTCAATTTCCTCATCGGTTACATAAAATAATACTAACAACAATAGTAATACCATCCACCTTCCTGTCTCACAGAGTTCTTTTAAGGATCAAAGACAGAAGCGCTTGGTAAGTGATGTCAATGCAAATGAAAAGTAATATTTTCTCTATGCATTTTAAATCCCTCCTTTTGCAGCAGGAAATCACCGAGCTAACTTAGTGTTATCCCTACTTAACTCAGATATTACCCAAGATCTACAATTCATAAGGCATATAGGCAGGAAGTGAGGTGTGTACATATCCATTATTACAAATAAGTTATCAAACATCTCCCCAGGGGCTCGCCTTCCATCCTCTGGAGAAGGATACGTTGAAGGGTATTCATTCTTAATTGTTTAAAAAGCTTGGCTGCCCTGCCAGCCCCACTCCCAGAAAACTGGGTTGGTGAGAGGAGGTGCAAAATGAATAACTACCCAGCGCCTCCATGATTCTGGATTCTGTCAAGGAGGGTGGAGCTATGCTACAAACACACATCCCTGCAGGATAATTCTAGCCAATGCCCACCAGGGCAATTGGAAACATGCTTCTGCAAGCCACCCAGGATACATTACTGACTAGATTCTGGTGCTCAGAGCTTCAAGCTGGCCAAGACTTCCTTGCTGCCTAATCTGTTGAGCAGCTCCACTAGGGACTCACTGGCATCCCAGTGGAACACGGAGCCCAGGCCATCTGTGCTCCCACTCTCCAGCTGGAAGCTGCCCACCCGTTCCTGGATCCACTGTAGGTCTGCTGAGAGTTCTTGCCTCAGAGCTTCATACTGCATCTGCAGATGGTCTAATTTCCTGGTCATGCTTCCAAGGCTGGACCCTGTGGCCTGGATGTCTTCTCTCAGGAGCTTCTTCAAGGACTCCACTTTGCGGAACTCATACCTGAGCTGGGACAGGTTGTGCCGGATGCTCTCTCTCTCTTCTCGGTACCAAGCTTCCTTCTCATTGAATATGGAGACCAGGGCCTCCACATCATCCTGGATGGTGTCATGGGCCTCTGCCAGGACACAGCATCCCTGGTCTACCCAAGCCACGTCCTCTACCACATGAGCAAAACGCTCAAAGTTGACATAGGTGTTGTTGGGGGGCATGCTTGAGTGGCATTTGAGGGTGTACTCTCTCAGGCGCTTGGTCTTCAGTTGGGTGGGCTCTGTCTTCCGCTGTTCTGGGGTTCTGACTTCTCCTTTGGACTGGTGGGTGTTTAGATAGAAGAGCCAGAATTAATTTGACGTCTACTCCAAAAAGCAGTTTGAGGTGTAGGCGGAAGGCACACGAGCAGCCTCTTTGGCATTCACTGCATGCGGCAGCAGGCCATGGGGAGGACCAAGGTGGGATGAGCATCCCCGCAAACCATAAGCAAAGTCAAGGAGTATGGAGGTCCTGCCTGAACACTTACTTCAGGGTAGGGTGGTCCATGGCCTTTAAAGGGTCTTCACACACATAGCATTTAGAGGCGCTCACACAGACAAGCAGGCTACAGCAGAACTCTGCAGGCATCCACTCAAGGGCAGGAGCACACAGGCCACGGCTGACAGAGGGAGGCTGAGGAGCCTCTCTCCTTCGGGGCCAGTCAGCTCCCGGGGCCTCAGCAACACTCGGCAGGCTGAGCGGGGAGGCAGGCCGAGAGACTGCCTAGCTTTGTGCTCTGGGCCCACCCCAAACCTGGAGGGCCCTTGGCCTGCCCCATCCTTTGGAGAGCGGAGGAACCTGACCTTCTCTGGTGCGTACCAGCCCTCCCCACCCACTCTCCATCTTCCACGAGCTTCTGCATCCCCAGATCTTCCTCGCCAGCCCTCTCATTTATCAGTTCAGATGAATGGGAGGTCTGGTGATGTCCCTGGGAGTGCACATCTGGTCAGTCTACAGAACTGGGGCCAGAATCCCAATCTCCTGATTCCCACCCTCCCAAAGGGCTTCTCATTAGCACTTTATTGTGACCAGACGCAAGACCTTCTGAAAAAACTGAAGCTAGAAGCGCAATTACAAAGCAGGTCAGGCAGGGCGCCACTTTTGTGTCTCCTCCCTCCCCAGAGGGGATGGACTTGCCCTAAGGGAATGGATGCCTTTCTTCTCATCTCAGACCCCTATTCCCTGAAGTCTGGAGGAGGCTGAGGAAGCTAGGTGACTGGTTTGAGTATCATCCTTTACTCACAGCCCCGAAAGTCAGAAAGAAGGAGCCCTGGTTACAAAGTCAAGGTTTTTCATTGTCATTGATGTCTCTACAATTGGAGAGTCCTGATTTCTGCTTTGAAAGTGCTGGTGACATGTCGTCTGACAAGGAACACGTTATAAGACAGCACCAAAGAAAAAAGGTTTCAACTGAGGTTTGCGAGGGCTGCATTTCTTAAGTCACCTAAACAACATGAAATATAAACTTAAACCTACAAACCTATTTGAACAAGCCCCAGACCCTTTGGAGTTCCCCACTAGCTTTCACTTGTGCTCAAAGGTCAGTATTTCATGCAAAGGCCTTTCCATGGGCCCTCTGCATATGGTCACCCCAGCCAGCCCTGGCGACAGAGCAGAGACCTGTCACTGGAACTCATCACCATGCCCTTACCGTGATCCAGGGGTGCCTGAGAGCCTCTTGGATTGTGAGTCGTTTCCTGCAACAAGGATCAGAAACAGTGATGATTCATGAGGACAGAAGTTGAGAGCAAAATCTTCATATTTATTCTTCTTAGACCTGCATTTTGGCATTCTTTGACCACTGCCATCAAACCAGAATAATGGGGATGAAGAGATAGATGGGGAACTGGCTGAATTCCCTGTACTACAGATAAAGTCATCCAGGCAGACTCCTCGATAAAGTGACATTACATAAACCCTCATCTTTGGTTCCAAAGTCAAAGGCCCTAATTAATGCCACACTGTAGGAGAGTCGTGAGTGCTCTTTGAGCTTGCAGCTTTCCATTGCTAAGCCTTTGGTCTCTGTTTTTCTATTTGTCTCCCAGATCTCTTCTCTGCTCTGCCCCGCTCTGTACACCGGTAGGGTATTCCTGTCTAACCCTTAGATGGGGAAATCAAGCTCCTGTACTTTAGAGGACCCCACTCTGACTCTCTCTCTCTGACATCTGTGGGACCAAGAAGACACGACTCTCTAGAGTCTGTGGACCCTACCCTTGACTTTTCTAGGCCATGCTCTGGGCACCCAATTCCCACCTGAATTGGCTTGAAAACTACCACTTTCCTTTTCATATTCCAGATGCCTTTGGGAAAGACTGCACAAATAATAAGCCCTAGAGAAATCCAGGCTAACTTCCAAACACACACACAGACACAAAAACAGACATACACATTGCACACACACATGCATTACGCACACAGACACACACACACACACACACACACAGTTATTTACATGTCAGCAGGAAAAAAAAGCAGGAAGACTTGAGCAAACAAGATACATGCCAAGTCTCGGTCAGTCTACACTTCTTGGCACCTGCCCAGATTAGACCACAATGGTACAGATGACAGCCTGTGGCAAAGTGGGGACAGACTGACATGTCTTTGGGAGAGGCAAAAAGAGAGGGTCAGTACCTGGGAAGCTCATGCCTTTCTCTATCCTCTTACCGAGTCTCTTTAACCAGAAGCTTCCGAATGAAGTCCTTGGCCAACTCGCTGGTCTGACTGAAGAATTCCTCATCAAAGTCGTAACTCACTGCCGTGATATTTGCCAGTGTTTCCTGCTTTGTGTCTCCCAGGAACGGGGATGCTCCACTTAGGCTGAGCACACAGAGAGGGAACATGTGACTGTAGGAAAGTAGATGGAAGTGGGGATGACGGACTCAGGGAACCTGGACTTGTACTGTTGTGTGAGGATGGGGGGCTCCCAGCAACATTGCCTGTTCCCTCTGGGCAGCCAGTCAGTAGCCTTTTCAACTAAGTCCAATTCAGTACACCTCATGGAGCTCCTACGAAGTACTTGACAGAGAGAAACTGTGTCTTCAAGGGAATTGAAAGAGGAGGGGAGAGAAGCAGAGCAGAACAAAGCAGAATATAATAGTATGCCAGACAAAGAACTGGGGAGCACAGAGCAGAGGGGAGGCCCAGCACAGGCTGCATAGGAGAGATGACATTTGCATCAATTGTGTTTTAAAGAGTAAAGACGTTTTCGGCAGTCAGAGAAGGAGATGGAAGGTCTTCTAGGCTAAGGGAGTAGCTGAGCAAAGCCTAATAGGTATGAAGTAGATGGGCCATTAGGGACTAGAAGGGTATGTGAAGTTCCCCTACAGGGTTTGTCAAGGAAGTATCATTCAAATAATGATATGGAATCTACTGTCTCCTGATTCATATTGTAGTTGCTTATGGAAAACCTCTACCCAGATGTGCCATTGTCCCAGAAGTCACTGTGCCCAAACTTCCTGAGCTCCTTGCCTCGAATAATGATGTCACTTCACAAATGTACCCAAGCTAGAAACATGGGGTCACCTCTAACTCTTCTTTCATTCCCTCACCTCATCTAACTGGCCAAAAAGTCTTGTTGGTTCCATTGACTAAACATCTCTTAAAGGTCATCCCCGTCCCCACTGCCATTTTCTTGGCATGAAGGCAGCAAGGTGCACTGGAAAAATTTGGTATTTCGATCCTGGGTTTGAATCCCCGCTCTGTAACTCATTAACTGTGTGACCCTAGGTAAGTTATTTGACCTCTCTGAGCTGCAGTTTCCTCCTCTGTAAAATGATGAAAATAAAAGTCTCCACCTCACATGATTGTTGTGAAGAATAAATATACATAAAATACTCCATGCTCCTGTCCCATACAAAAGCTCTGGAATTGATGGCCATTATTATTGTCATTATTAGAACACAAAGAACCTTCCATGACTCCCCATTTTCTATAGGACCATATCTAAACTCCTGAGCAAGACATCAGAATTTGGTCCTACCACATGCTCAGTACTTTTTACCACACTTAACATGCTCTCTGTTCCTTTCCTTAGCAGGACAGCCCTTCCCTCCCTTTCTACCTGGAGAATTAACCTCATGCTATATGACCCAGTTCAAATCAATCAATATTTCTCTCTCTCTCTCTCTGTCTCTGTCTCTCTGTCTCTCTGTCTCTCTCTCTGTCTTCTCTCTGTCTCTTCTCTCTCTCTCTTGTCTCTTCTGTCTCTGTCTTCTCTCTCTCTTTTCTCTCTCCCTCTCTCCCTCTCTCTCTCTCTCACCATCCCCTCCTTCCCCCTCTCAATAAACCTTCCTAGCTCCCCCATCTGTGACTCATGTGTTTATACCTCCACAACAAATTAACTATTTTGTGTCTCCCCCAACACAGAAGCTCCAAACAAGCAGGGCAGACTCTCAATAAACTGTGAAGACTTCAAATGAGCTACGAAAAGACTATATGCTCCATGCACACCGAAATTCTTTAATATTTCAATATGGGAACCAGAGTTCTGAAGAAATCAAGGTTTCAAGAGCCAATGTCTGAACATTCTGGCTCTGATCTGGAACTACAGAGCAATGATTCACATTCTCTCTCTTTGCATTTAATTCCTCTGGGGCTTTTTAGAAAATATCGGTGCCCAGACCCAACCCCCAGCAGTTCTGATTTAATAGATCTGGGGTGGGGCCTGGACTGTGATTGGTATTAAAAGGTCTAATGTGCAGCTAGGATTGAGACTCTCTGCTGAAGCTCAGGGCGGTCCCCCATATCGTACAGAGCTCTCAGTTCAGGCAATGGTTTACGAGGGTGTTGAGAGAATGATTGCCTCAAGCTGTTGAGAGCTGGTCCCCCCTGCCCTCTCTGGCTGTGGGCTGACTCTTACCCAGTGTGCCACAGAAATAGCATTTTCCAGTTGTGCTGTGAAGGGAGACTGGTTGGGAAGCACTGAGGAATGAATACCTACTAATTGGCCATGTACTATGTGCCAGAGCAGTGCTAGGAAATTTGCACGTGGCCTTATTTAACCCTCATTAAGACACCCACGGCAGGAAGTTTGTGATTCCTATTTTTCTGATGAGAAAAACAGGCCCAGAGAGAGGTTAAGAATCTGCCCAAGGTCACAGAGATGGAAAGTGTCAGATGCACTGCACACACAGCTATGCAGGAAATCTCTGCTTAAGCAACTTAATACTTCAGAGACAGGAAAAGACCCTGGTGAGAAAGGAGGAGGGAATGAAAGCTGGGAAAGAAAGGCAAAAGGAGAGAAAAAAGAGGTGGGCACTGCAGCTTGAGGGTTCTCCCAAGTTTCTGAGTGAAAGCTGACATTTTTACAGGAAACCTCAGTCTGGGTGAGGCCGAGTGGTAGATCCCTGGCCACAATGGGGATGCAGACACAAGGTGCACAGGATGGAGGGCACAGGCTGCTCTCCTGGGTTCCTGCCCAACCCTAACCCCAGGGCCAAATGTATGAAATGGAGTGAACACATCTGGTTCATGGTGGATGCTCAGGAAGTGTCTGTCTGTCTGTCTGCCTGCCCCTCTCTCATTCCTCCCAGTTCCCCCAGGTCTAGACTGTGTAAGAGCCTTGGGATCAGGGATACTCACAGGATGTAGGTGATGACGCCTATGCTCCTGCAAAATAAAGAACAGTCAAGTCAAGGCCTCCTGGCTCAAATCCCAGACCAGCAAGGGACCCCCTGCATGGTTCTCAGGGGAAGCAGTCGCTTGCCCCTCCATGGTGGCCTCTAAATGCAGGAGCTTTCTAAAGCCTTGAAAAGTGAGTGTAGAGAAAGGAGTTTTTATGGCCAAGGAGGATATCAGCCAAAACCATGGTCTGAGGCCTTCTACCCTTGGAAGGATCCCTAGACCACCTGGGGGACCTACACGACTTACCACATGTCAGCCTCCAGGCCCAGGGGCTCATAGTTCACAATTTCTGGAGCTGCAAGAAGCCATATTGAAGAGTCAGCAGGAGTATAAAAATGAGAAGAGACAGCAATAGGGAATTTTAGGGAGTTTTGTGCCAAATGTCTCCATCCTGAATCCCCCATAAAGGAAAATCAGAGCCAAGGAAAGATAATCTGGGTCTAAGAATTTGAGGAAGTTAGTTGTCTGTTATCCTGGTAGAGATGTTTTACAAAGGGGCCTTGATAATAAGAATGAAAACACATAGAGATGTCTGAAAAAGAAGGAGGGAGGTAGGAAGAGGAAGATGCCGGAAGGGGAAATAGGGCCCAGCGACAAGGCCTGCTTGGAAAAAAGTCAGGTCAGCACTGGAGGTCATGGAGAAGAAAAGAAGGCAGAGAGGAAATCCACACTTCTGAGTCTGGTCTGAAAGAGGGTACTTCCCACCTGAGGGGCAGGAGGTAATGAGATAATGAGATAATGAGCTTGAAGTGCCTGAGGGGCATCCAAGGAATGATGTCCAGGAAGAATCTGGGTATTGGGAAGTGGGCCAGAGCCATCAAATTTGGAGTCATTGTACAGGTGGAAATAGGAGTTGTGTGGATGATGAGGTGACAAGAAGAGGGTACAGAGTCTAGGAAAGAAGATTCTGCTGAGGAGAGGAGACCAAATTTGGCCCAGAGATGAAGCAGAACAGCACTGGAAAGTGAGTGTTGGAGTTCACACTCACTGCAATGCTCAGAGTGTGGGAAATAGAGATAAAAATGTAGACGACTCTTTTAAAAAGCTTGGTGATGAAATGGAGGAGATAGGGGAGGTATACAATTATGGGTTTTTTATTTTTCATCAGCTCTTTGAAGATAATATTCTATTGGACACTGGCTTCCATTGTTGTTTTGAGAAGTATGCTTTCAGTCTAATTACTATTTGTTTGTTTGTTTGTTTTTGTAGGTGATGTCATTTTCTCTGGCTACTTTTAAGATCTTCTCTTTGTCCTTGGTATCCTAGAATTTAACTATTACGTGTCTACATAAGGATTTATATTTCTGTTTGGTATATACTGTTGTTTCTTTATCAGGGGATGCATGTTTTTACATCAGTTCTGACGATTCTCAGCTATTCTCTTCAAATATTGTTCCTCTATTGTCTCTATTCTTTGCTCTGGAATTCCAAATGGACCTATGCTAGCCTTTCTTTTTTCACCCTCTTTTGCTTATCTTCTCTTTCATATTTCTATGTCTTTGTCACTCTATGGTACTCTAATCTTTTCCAGCTTAGTCTTCGAATTCTTCAACTCTTTCCTCAGCAGTGTGTAATCTGCTGGTTAGCCCGTTCGTTGAGTTTTAAATTTCTATGAGTATATATTGAATTTCTTAAAGTTCTATCTGGTTCTTTTTAGAATTTGCCTGGCCATTTTTAATACTCTTTTGTTGCTCGCTAATTTCGTGATTCTACCTTTTATTTCCATTTATTTTATAATCATTATCTAGTAATTTCAATATCTCATGTCTTTGAACATCTTAATCTTGCTAGTCTCTGACTGAAATGCTGATATGTGCACTTGCCTTTAGGAGAAGTCCTTCTATTGAATTTTCTTGCGGTTCACAGCTCCAGCTCTAAGTTCATTTCATTGGCTTTTGGGGGTGAGACACATGATGTTGAAGGAGTCATTACCCTTAAAGATTTGCATTTAAAAGAATTGCATTTAAAAGAATACATTTCGCAAGGATCCAGTTTTGTCATGGGAGGGCTTTTGGAAGACTGGGTTCACCACACTCCTGGAAGCTGACATCAAATTTTTAACCCTGAGTCTCAGGTTGAAATTTCAAAGGAATAGTAGGAGCAGGGAAAATGGTTATGACCTGTTTCTCAGGCGTCTTGGGCAAAGAAAGTTATCATAGTTTGAGCGGGAGCTTAGAGAAGCCACCCTATGTATCTGTAAGGTATAAAAAGCAAAAACAGAAACAAAAAGAGTTTGGGGCTGGTGCTGGCTCCTACTGGCTCAGAAGGGTCACCTGTATGCATCTCTTCTCAACTCTGAATTCAGTGACTACATGTTAGTAGTTTGAAATTGGTAAATGCTATAAATTAGGGTTTTCTTTTGTACTCAGTTGTTAGACATTTACTAGCATACTGCTGGGCAAAACCTTCCACAGTTTGGCCCCACTCATGAATATCCCACTCACACAACCAGTCTGTGTGAATTCCCTGTTCCATCCAGAGTAGACAGTGAGTTGTCCTTGATAAATGCACTAATTCTGGCCCTATCCCCCTGCTATGGGATGTGCTCCCCCTCTACCCTGGCTCCTTCCCTACCCCTCTTCAGACACTTCTCCCACCCACAACAGCCCTTGTCCCTCACTGATTCAAGGCCATGACTGATCCCATTGATTCTGTCAGAATGAGTATCTTGTTTGACCAGTCTTCGAGAGCTGTCTATATCACTCACTTTACAATTAATAACATCCTGTCTTGTGGAAACTCTTCCATCATTGCCCTGAATTTCTAGTTAAACCATTTACTGTTATTTAACACTTGGTATGACTCAACTAAATAAACATATACTCTTTTTACAACATATGTGAATGGTGGGCAGTGACTGCTGTCTCAGAAAAAGTTCAAGAATAGATGTCATGTGCCCCAGGTTCAAGCTGGCTCTGCTCTCAACTCATTGTGTGACCCTGGCTGTATCATTTTGAGTGTGGCTCCTTACCATCATCATGTTTGTCCTTAGTACCTCACCTAATATCTGTCATACATAAGGTGAAGAATAACCACTGGTTGACCTTAACTAAAATCCTCCAGCCCTCCAATTCCACATTTGTTAAACTAGACCTGATGATCTGAAAAGAGCCTTCCAGCACTTTTATTTGGTGGCTTGATGTCTTGTTTCCACAAATTGTAAGTCCCTTGAGGGCAGAGTCTTCTCAGAGAGAAACCCAGTTTAATGGAAAGAGTATAGGTTTTGATGTTGGATATATCTGTATTTGAATCTCAAATACAGATCCACCATCTACTGGTTGTTTTGCCCTGAACAAGACCCTCGATATAGAAAATAATTAAATGTACTTCATGAGGTGGTTTGAGAATTAACTGAGATAATGTCTGTAGAGCATCAGACATACAGCAAGGGTTGGCATACAGCAAGGGTTCCCTGAGTGGGGTGTAGGTCTGTGGGGCTTTTGCAGCACCATTCCATAGTGGTGCAGAGATGGTGTGTGTGGCCTGAAAATCTATCTGACACATTCTGTCTTTCTTTTTGATTAGACTGTGGTCAGAAGTTTCAGCCCCTGGGATTTGAGGAGACCAAGCCCTCTCTCTGTTTCCAAGACCACCCCACCTCCTAAAGCAGAGACAGTGGTTCTCAACTCTCATTCTTTTCCCTTTTACAAGGCTGTTTCTTTATGAACCCCAACCTGTAGCCCAAGCCCCAGGAAGGGGTTTCTGGGGCCTGGGTCAAGGGTGAGAGAAACAGAGGGAAGAGAAAGCTGCCAGGGCCCCCTAGTGCATGAAAAAACGTCAGGCACACAGGGGAGGCAAGTGGGAGGATCTGGCATCTGGCAGATGATTTCTCTTTTTCTTTTTAGAAAATCAACAGCTACCCAGAGAAAGTTGAATTTACTGGAATGCAAGAGGGCAAAGTAATTTTCAATCTTCACAACAAACTCTCATCTAAGAGCAGGAGGTGGGGCTAGCAAAGGGCTTAACTCTGCAAAGGCCTCTAGCCCCACCTGGCCTTCCCAGGACTCGTTGGGCACTAAAAAGCTAAAAAGCCAGCTCTGGACTCTCACCCAGAGGCCAGGCAATACATTTCCTTTCCCACCCATTAGGTTTCTAGAGGGGTCTCCAAGGCACCATCTCTCAGCCCAGAGGCCATGGCCCCAGCCTCAGGGTTTGCTGCTGGGATTTCTTTACTGTTTGATCCTAGATTCTTTGCTGGAAGAGAAATAGGCCTAGAACTCACCAACAAATTCTGGTGTGCCAAAAATGTTCTTAAATTCAACTCCATCTTCTATTTCGTGAGCCAGGCCAAAGTCAATCAGCTTGATGTGTGGAATGGGAATATTCTTGTCTAACAACATAATGTTTTCTGGCTGGAGAACAACAACAACAACAAAAAAAAAAATGAAGAAGAAGAAAAAAAGAAAAGATGGTAATTAAAGCTCTGTTTTGTGTTTTTGCTTTGGGGATAGGGTGGAGTTTGGTGCTCTTTTTTAGGAGCCTAAGACAACATAAACTCTTTCCTGTTTTTGTGTCCTCTGTCTTCTGTGAACCCCAAAACAGGCACAGTACCAAAGGCAAGGCCTGGGTTTACCAAACCTGCTGCTCACGACAAAAATAGAGACTTTGTCTTTCCTTTCCTTTCTGTCTCTGAATGGTAGATCCCTACGATGCAGAAAGAGCCTCTGTTTCTCCACCTGTCAAATGGGGCCAGGGAGATACCTGCAGCATTTCCTGTAAATAAAACTGCTGCCTCTGTGTCAATGTGATGGGGACAGGGGCGTTGCAGCCAAGCCTCAGTTTACACTTGGCTTACAGATCTTCATCTTCCTGACCACCTCTTTCCCCCGGCCAGCCAGCTTCCTGTTGACAAAGACTAACGGTACAGTTCACATTTCTCTGTGTGTTTAACTCATTTTGGCTCTCTACAGAATACAGGAAAAAATGCACCTGATTTCCAGGAAGAATATCAGCTTCCCAGGCTATTTCCAGCCCAGCAAACAGTTGCTAGATCTGACACAACCATGTGGGTGTGTGGAGATGGGGGGACAGCCCTGCCCTGTCCTCACACACCCCGGGCTCCCAGTGAGGCTGGAACAGGGTCCTGAGCCTACCCTTCTCACTCCCACCCAACCACTCAGTACGCACTGGGTGAGCAGGTCCCTCTACTTCACCTTTCCTTCCACTCCCCGCCATGACTGTCCTAGACTCCATGCAAAGTAGAATGTCCTGAAAACATATATCCACACAGAAACTTGTACACAAATGTCACAACAGAATATTCATAATAGTCCCAAAGTGGACACAACACAAATGTTTATCAATTAATGAGTAGATAAACAAAATGTGGTATATCCATACAGTGGAATACTATTCAGCCATAAAAAAAGAATGAAGGAAAAGAAAAAAGTAAAAAGAAATGAAGTACTGATACATGCGATAGCATGGACGAACATGCTAAGTGAAAGAATCGGTCTTGAAAGACCACATATTGTGTATTTTCATTTATACAAAATATCCTGAATAGGCAAAATCATTGAAACAGAGAGGAGATTAGTAGTTGCTTAGGACTGGGGGAATGGGGAGTGACTGCTAATGTGTACACGGTTTCTTTGGGGGTGATGAAAAATTTTTAAAGTCAATTGCCGTGTTAGGCATACAACTTTGTAAATTGTACACTTTAAATAAAGTGTACAATTAAAGCAGTTTTAAATAAATGTATGTATGTATGTACATTAAAAAAAAAAATTGTCCCTGTTTCTCAAGCTACTACTGAAAAAATTCCCATCTTACACTTTTCTCACATTATTTGTTCTACCTGAAAAGCCCTCTGCTCAATCTCTGCCCACTGAAATCCTAGCCAGGCTTCAAAGTCTAACTCAATCCACCTCATGCTTGAACCCTTTCCTCAGCAGCACCGAACACCCCCCACCACCAGAAGTAAACTCTCCCTCCCCAAGCCCCTTTGTGCCTGTTTGAAACTTTTTTGTTATAACATTTGTCATGCTCTCCCTCATCCAACAGTCCTTGCTGTCTTTGTCCTAGCTCCCCTACTGGACCCTCAGCAGGAGCAAGGATTCAGAGCTTTGCATCTTCACCCCCACAGTGCAGAGCACAGAGGCTGTCAGGATGACGGTGGCCCTATCTGTTAGCTGAACTGATTCTGAATCTGGACACCCTGGGTGCCCTTACTCTAAACTTCCTGGCACTCGACATCTCTGTGACCTCACGTCACAGTGTCTGGAAACTTTCGCTCAAGAGCTGGCTGAGGGCCCTCTTTTTTCCTTTTCAAAAAAATAAATAATACATTTCCTTTTGCACTCTTTTAGACTTATTCTTTCTTTCCTCTGGAGATTTCTCTCAACTTTATTTTGAAAGGTGTCAAAGTCCTTTTCTAAGGCAGAGCAGAGTCTTAGGCTTTGTAAAAAGAAGGGCGAGGACAGGTTGAGGTCAGGAGACAAGACCCCGGCAGGTGGCTCTACTCCAGTGTCCCTAATCCAGTTCTCCGGTAGCTGCCCATGGACCCCACAAGTGTCCGTGCAGTGAGCTGCACCCTCCCCACTGCGCACCATCATCTGGGAAGCTAGCTTCCCCGCCCTTCACTCCACCACCTTCCTCAGCCACCTTATTGGGAACTTCTCTTCTCTTCCAAGGAATGGCCCTGAGGCTTGTCTCTGGGGCCAAAAGGTGAAGGCCTAGGTCCTGACTCTCATAGTGTGTTCAAGGCCCAGGCACCACCACACAATAGGGGACAGGAGCCTCAGTGGACATAGGCAGACATTTTCTCACCTGGATCTCTCTCCCACTCTAAGAATCTAACACATGGCATGTGACTTCTCCCCTGCTTGGAAGACTCTCCCTGCGTAGTTCCTATCCCAAACCCAGCTAATTCATATTCATATTTCAGTAAAAATAGTACCTCCTTTAGAGCCCTACACACACACACACCATACACACACACACACACACTGCGCGCACACACACACACCAAAAGCCACCTCTCCAGTTCCCATAATGCCATACGCTTCCCTTACTGCAGTGCTTCTTCAACTGTCTCAGGGTGGCAGCTTGCTTATCTTTCTCCCTGCACTGGGCTATGAGCTTCCTGAGGGTTTTGCTCCTATCATCTACTCAAAGCTTAGTATAGAGCTTGGAATCCATCAGGTGCTCAATAAATGTTCCCTGAGTCAATTCGGGAGCCATTTAGTAAGCTCCTGCAATGCATCAACCAAGCACATGACATATTTTATACCTCACTGAATCCTCTCAGCTTACATGGTGGCTGTTATCATTCTTCTTTTTCAGAAAAGAAACCCAGACTGAAATACTGGCTCATGGACACAGGAATTTTAGTCTTTATCTGACAGACTCCAAAGCTTACGCTCCTAACCACTAGACGAAATGATCCCCCTTCTCTGCTTCTCAAAGATCCTCAGAATCTATCCCAGGGAGAAATGGGATTGCTGCTTGGGCCTGGCCATCTGGGGGCAACGTTGTATTCTGGCTCAGGTACAGCAATTTTCGTGCCCTAGCACCTGCTTCCCATCCCAGGATGCCTTTTATGCCGGTGATGCTTTCACCCAGGTGAGGGGCTCCAACCTGTGCCCCTGGCCTAGCCCTCATGCTGTGTCCAGAGGCTCAGAAAGGACCTCCTGGGCTGAACTTCTTCATCTCAGTGAGAAAAGAGATCCTGGCAAAGAGAGTCCCAAGGTGAGTCTGGATAAATTAATGTGGCCTGGGGGTTTCAGACTGAGAGGTTGCCAGGGACAGCAGAAATGTTTTGATAGGGGGTCAGGATTGGGGTCTTGTCCTCACCTCCCTGACTCACACATAGGGCCATTTGGACCAGATGCATCTTCAGACTTAGACCTGCCCTGACTGCAAGAACACAGAGGCCATGTGCTTCCTGCTTCCTTCCCAGGCCACCAAGGGGATTCTAGGCCGGCCAGGGGACTTGGACCCCATACCTGCAGCTCCTCCTGCTTTCAAAAAGGCTTCCTCTTCCTATCCCAACCTCCACTAATAGCCTGATGATACCCAGGAGGCAATGCAGTGACTGACATTTACCGAACATTTACTAAGGCGAGCAGGGCACTAATGCACTATGTTATCCTTTGAGGCCACCCTGAGTGGTGGGTACTGTTATCAATCCTATTTCACAGATGAGGAAACAGAGGCTCAGAGAGCTAAGGCATTTGCCCAAGCTCCAACAGTTCATAATGGCAGAGTCATAGTAAGCTCCCGGGGTAGTCAGCCCTAGCTCTCTTCACATCAGTCAGTTTGGTTAAATATCTTCAGTCGTCCCACTGACCATCAGAGAAAGCCCAAATGCCCTGCCTGATATTTGAGGCATCCGAGGCTCTGCACTGGCTGCCCTAAGCTGCCTTTCTAGCCTCACTGCCCATCGCTTGTCTGCACCTGCCACATACCCTGTCAGGGTGGTATTATCACATCCAGAACAATGTCTCAATACCAACCTTTGCTCCCGCTCTTCTCCTTGCCTAGAAGGCCTTTCCTACTCTTCTTCACACTTTCAGAGCTTATCCCCCATCCTTGTCTCCTTTTACTCCATCACTTTTCAGTGAAACATTCCCTGACCTTGTGCTCTAACCCTGACAGCATCGACAAGCCTGTGATCCTAGGTGCAGGTTGTCTCTCATACTGTGATGCCACTTTCCTGGGTGGTGGCCTCCCTAAGAAAATTTGAATCAGTTTTAAGGATCCTGACAGCCCCTATGGTGTCTTGCATGTTTCATTAAAATTTGCTGATATGAATGGAAAGAACTGGGTATCAGTGGTCCTTCCTTGTCTCCCCTGGAGGTCCTCCACCACCACCAGGGGACCCAAGTGCACTCCTCTCCACAGGGCTGCTACGGGGATGGGTGGGGAGGGAAAGGGACTCAGAGAGGGCCCCTAGGGGCAGCCTGAGGGCCAGCAAAGCAGCAGTTCCTCCAAGACTTTTTAGTCTAAGCTTCTTTGCTCCCCACTCCCCAAACAGCATAGGCTGGTGGAAAAGAGCCCAGGCCTGGGTATTGGGAAACTCCACATTCAGCTATAGCACCCAAGGCTATGAACTTATACAAGCCATTTCCTCTCTCTAGGCCTTAGCCTCCTAATTCTAAAATAGATCCTGGATGATATCCAAAGCCCCTTCGAACTCTAGGCTCTGCAATTGCAAGATAGCACAACCTCCCCAGCTGGCTGGCAAATTCTCACTGCTCTGGACCCCAAGGTAAGACATGCAAAGGCTCAAGTCTCCCAGCCCCAGCTTAGGAAGGAAGAATAGGCAGCTGTAACCATAGGCCTCTAGGCTCAAGCCAGACTGGCTTCCAGGGTAGTATGATCCTATTTGTACTCCCTTGCTTCTGTCATTCTCCTCCAGCTTTATTTATTTTGACCAAATACTTTACCCACACACTTGATGTCCCTTCCAAAGCATGGCAGAGGGAGGAATCACATTCCCATAGGTGCCACTACTGCCCACATCCCATGGAGCTGCCACCAGGAGGTAGAACTGCCCTCACCTGTCAAAACAAACCCACTCGGCTCAGCCCATCAGGAAGGCAACTGTGGGAGAGGCCAACATGCCCCTTCACATCCCAGTAGATCTGGCCAGAGGTGCCTGCTATGGTGCCAACTGGAAGCTGGGACTCGTGTCTATGGGTGATGTCTAGCACAGCATGTCTAGGAGTCCCTGCAGGATGAAGGCAATGTTGAGGAAGGTGGGCACGGAGGGGAGCTATGTAGTAAGTTGTAAATGACCAGAACTTAGAGTCAGGCAAGTCTGTGTTCAAATCCAAGTTCACAGTGAAACCTGGGCAAAGTCATTGGATCTCTTGGAGCCTTGGTCTCCTGTCTGTAAAATGGGACAACATCTACCATGGCATAGAGTTGTCCTGAGGGCTCAGAGATGGTCCCCGTTAGGAGTGGTGCCCAGCACCGTTTGTTCACTTCTTTCTGGGATGCAGCGTGGACCACAGTCATCCCTGGGAACTTTTCTGAATCCCTGCTGAATTACCTGTACATGACTGAGGAACATGACCTTCGTAGACCAGCCTCCTCCCCCACTCATTGTCTGCTTCCTTCTTCCCACTCTGTTTCACCCCCAGACTGTAGCCATTATCATCATTTCTCATTATTTCCTTGATCATGTCTCTCTTTCCCAGAATGAGAGTCTTAATTTTATCATCTGCCTACCCATCTTTCCAGGCCCAGCCAAAATTCTATCTCCTCCAGAAAGCATCATCTGAATACTCAGCCCAACCTTTCTTCCTTCTCTCAGCTCCTCATTTAAGTAGGAATCTCTGCCTGCAGCACCAACTCTGCCAAGAACTCTGTGAGTCAGTCTTGTCTGCACCACTAGATTGCGCACTTGCTGAGGCCAGGACCTGCTTCTCATGCTCTTCCTGTGTTCCTAAAAGCATCCAGCCCAGGGTTCCATATAAAACAAAACCTATAGCACTTAGTTTGTAAAGCATTCACATTCATCTCATGTGAATCTCACTCTCTGAAGCAGGTACTATCATCATCCCCAGTTTACATATAACTAAACCGAGGCTCGGAGAGATTGAGTACTTTCCCAAGGTGTCTCAGCTAATAAGCAGTGGAACTGAGAGTCAAGGTCAGACTGACTCCAAATCCATATGCTCTCCCCTCCCACACTGCCTCTCTTCCTCCAGTTGAGGCAAAGGTGCCCACTGGGATCGGCCCTGCCTGCTGCCCAAGTGGGCATTTCCATCTCAGCCCTGGTGCCTCGTCAGCTTGCTGCCCCAGCTCCGTGTTTTTCCCAGAAAACTCACAGCTGTGGCTTAGGGAAGGGCCTCAAATCAGTTGCACTGGCTTTGTTAAACCAAACCCTCTGGCCACTCACTCATGACCTCCTCCCTCCTCCAGGGGAGGCTCTGACCTCTCACTCCCCTAAGGCCATTTCAGGACCACGGGCTTTCAGCCTTGAGCCAATCGGCAATGCTGGCTTGGTGGTCTGTGCCACACAACTAGCATGTGCTATGGGCTCTCCCCACATGTCACCTTATTAGATCCTCACAACTCCCAAATTATGGATGGCCAGTGCCCCCATCCAAGCTAGTTGCCCATCAGAATCCCCTGGAGATGGCGTTAAAAATACCAGATTGATTAAATCAACTCACCAGGAATGAGGCCCCAGAATTAGTTCTGTAAAGCAAGTTTTCCAAAGAAGTCAAAATCAGACAGGCCCAGTGTTTGGGAAACCAGCTCTAAAGAGGTCCTGGTCGTCGGATAGACACGGGTTTGAATCCCATTTCTGCCCTTGGCAAGGCACCCATCTCTATGAGCCTTGGCCCCTCATCTGCGAAATGGGAATATTAATATAGTAATGGGTACTAAAGAGGCACAATGAAGCCCTAGGAGCCCTCAAGCAGCCTCCTCCTTCTATAAGACAGGCGCCACCATGGAACGCCCCTCACAAGGTTGTTGTGTAGATAAAATGAGTAAACACATGCAGGGCAGTCAGAGAAGAGCCTGCATGGTTACTAGGTTCTCAGTGAATGTTGGCTGCCATTATTGTTATACAACTGCTGCCCACAACAGTCAGCCTGCATATAGCACTATCCTGTTTACAAATGCTTTCACCTACAGGGTCTTAGAGAAGCAGGGATGAGCTGGAGTGGTGCCTGCTGGCTCATGACAGCTGACTGTTCAATTTGCAGGAATTCTGCCAGCCAGTTGTCAAAGAACTATGTACTAATATTATTTAATATTAAAAATTAAATTATATAAATTTATACTTAAGTAAATTATATTAAAACAATACTTAAAACTTATAGCTTCCTAATTTTTAATTATATTTTAGTATCTTCTGACTGGGGAAATACAGAAATAATTGCTTCTGCACCCCTCTTCCCAGCTCCAGTCATTGACATCATGTTGGTACCTAGAAATTGGCCACAGTGGGTGTATTTACACCATGGAAACTAGCAGACACCACAAATCAGGACTTGATTTATTGTCTTCTTAATTCTAGACTCAAGAAGTGCTGGAGACGATCACTTAATAACGTACGCTAAACTTAAAAGGTTGCTGTGCCTTTAGCCATTTTTTTGTAAATAGCACAGAAAATTGAGGAAATATATTTTCAATATGCAGAAACTATTATCCAGTTCAGCAAAGAAGTCACTCATGTCATTGGCAAATGAATAGAGTCCAACACACATCTTCATGGTTTCATTTTTACCTACTTATTAATGTAAACAAAAATATCAACCAACATTTTTGTTGGAATTACACTCACTTGTCAACTGTATCCACAGGTTGGCTACTGATATAAGAGTTTGACAAAAAAACAAGGAAAGTTTTCTATAAAAATCAATTGGCTCTCTGGAATTTACAATAAAAAGTATTACATATTTTATTATTTGTAAATTATGTTATAAACATCTCATAAAATTTATAATAAGTGTGTGTGGGGATACATTTGTTTTCCGGGGATCTGGCTATTACCAGAACACCACTGCACAGAATCTCAGTAAAGTAGGTCACTGTCTATGTTTTCCAGATAAGGAACTGAGGAACTGAGAAGTTAAGTAACTTATTTAAGGCCATACAACTAATAACTGGTGGCGTTAGGTTTGAGCCCAGGTCTTCTTAGGGTCAAGGTACCTGCTCTTTTTACCACCCTTCACAGCTTCCAGAATCAGACATTTTCACTCCTACTGAGATCAGCTGCAGTGGGAGGGCTGATGGTGGAGCTGTGAATAGAACTTAAAAAGGTACTGTCTGAAAACACGATACTTCAATGTTGGTCAGGTCTGGCTAGGGTCCAGAGTGGAGGGCTGTGGGCAGCTGGGAGCAGCAGGAGGCCTCTGGGCACCTATCGGTGACGGCAAAGGCAATAAAAACAAAAGAGGAGAAGGGCACTGCATTTTTCTTAGGTTCCTCATCTGTAAAATGGGGATCGTGATCAATCTACTCCAACTCGTATCAGCCCGACAGTGTCCTGCCACACTGAGAATCTGCCTGGCCTGCTGGCTAGAAAATGCCACTGTATTCATTCTCCCTTTGGATGTTTCCATGCCCACCTCCCTTTTGAAATTCTTTTGGAGGCAGGAGAGGAATGGGAAGAAATGTAGCCTAACAGGGAAGCTAGTTAAAACTCACAACCAGCACTTGCAAGGACTTGTACAAAAGCTTCCACAGCAAAGTAAAATGTTTCAGAGCACACATGGGCTCCTTGGGTGAGAATACAAAGTGAAAAAAACAGGACAGAAAATTGTGAAAGCAGTATATTTATAAGCACCTGAAAACACACACACACACACACACACACACACACACACACACACACGTACACACACACCTGTTCAGAAAAATCTAGAGGAAATACACCAATTATTAATAATAGTTGTTTTAGAGTAGAAAATTTGTGGATAATTTCTTTTGTACATTTTTGTATTTTCTATGAATTATTATTTTTTATAAAAGCATAAAAGACCACCAACTTCATTTTAAAAAAACGTTTGTGGAGTAACTTTAGTTCATCTTTTTCCCACGTTAGTATCATAATCTCCAACTGGCCTATTCTCTGCCAACCACTCTTCCCCCTACTGGGGGAATTTTCTTTCTAAATCAGAAATTGAACCATGTTTCTCCACCAGTTAAAGGTCTTCTATAAATTATTGTTAATTTTCTTAAGTGTGGTAATGGTACTGTGGGTTGTTAGAAGACAGATCTTAATCTCGAGATATATATACTGAAGTGTTTAGAGTGAAGTGTCAGGATGGTTACACTTTTCTTTCAAATGATACCAAAACATTTTTAAATTATATGTGTGTGTATATACAATGCTCTTTATATAAATATATATGGGTATTTTTTGTTTTGAAAGACAGAAAGAGGTGAAGCAAATGTGACCAAATGTTGAATTTAGGGGAAGGGTATACTGTATTCTTCTCCAATTTCTTCAGCTGTTTTAAAATGTTTTCATAATAAAATATTTTGAAGGAAAAAGCTTTCCGAGGCTGTGACTGCGTATACAAACTCCTCGGTCTGCCCTGAACCTTTACAATTTCACTCCAACCTAAATCTCTGCCAAGTCTCGCCTCCAATCCATGCCCCACCAGGTGTTAGTATGGAAATAGTCCCATTCTTGTAAATTCTACTTCAAATGTATGCACATTTTATAGCAATTAATAAAATACAAATTGATTTATTTAAGTATGAGGAATAACTTATTAGAAAAAACAATGTAATCAGATGAGAATCAACTGTGCAAAGGATAAATTTAGGGCACAGTACAGACCTCTGGATTAACTGTATGTAAAAAGCATGACCCACGAAGCAAGAAATCTGCACTGTTAGAATCTGATGAAATAAACGCTAACGCCCAGCTTCGATTAATGTTTCTTCACTAAGTTCAAGTCCCAGCCCTATCATTTAATACCTGCATGATCTTGGATAAGTTATTTAGCCTCTCTGAATCTCAATTGCCTTGCATGTAAAAAAGTGACCATAACTTGCACTTCAGTGGGTGGCCGTGATGATCTAATGAAAGCACAAATGTAAGCATGCTGTGTTCTAGAACGCACCATATACATTTAAAGTATATTTGTATCATTTTATGAAAGCTTGATGAGCAGACCTGATCACAACATGAACATAAGAACAGTTCAAAGTATGATCAGAGCATAGAAGATTTTGGATTTTTTGGACTATTTTGCTTAGGAATTCACTCTTCTCAACACTGTTTATATAGATCAAAAAGTCCCTTCAAAGTTCTGGGTTCCTGGCTTGCAAACAATTTCATTCAATCTCATGTCTCATTCTTTTTGTTTAAAGTACTAGTCAGATCTGAGGATTACCTTCCATTTCTGAATTCTCAAGTTGGATCAGGTTAGAGCTGTGGGGGAGGGTGGGGACACACCCTTACTCAAAGAGGAAACTCCCACATCCAAAATAAACACAAATGACACAAAACACCCACTATAAGGTTTTTATTTGTGTTGGGATTACATACCAGGGTGAGGTTTCTGGGTGGCACTAAGCCCCATTTCCTGGTAACCCACCCTGTGGAAGGAATATCTGAAGGTACATCAGATGCTACCCGGTACTGAGGGGCAGACAGCCCCAATACCCCTTCTGTCTATGTAAATACAAGGCAACATCATCACCTTCACAACGCCTGCCTACCTACACCAGCAGGCCTTTCTGCAGTGAATTTACGCCACACACCGGGATGATATTCACTCTGCTGAGGTGGAGACAGAGCTTACCCCGTGGAAGTAAGCATTTCTTGGGTTAGCTTTTATTTCAGGTGGCCTCCCCACCAAGTTCCACTATGGCTATCTCCCAGGAGGCGGTGGGCTCTTGGAAAGCAGGTACCATATCACATTGATACTTGTCACCCTACCCTCTGGCATAAAATAGTCCCTCAATAAAGGGTTGCATCATTGAATTGAAAGCCTGCAATGTCTTTTGCATCTTCCAGGTGACATGAAAGGGCCTTTGCCATTCATTCGCGCATTCGGTCTTATTAAAAAATTCATTTACTCATTTTCTCGACACTGAGCAACTTGTCACGTGTCAGGCACTGTGCTAGACACAAGCAGCAGAAAGTGATTCACAGTAATAAATGCTCTCAGCAGAAGTCTGTGCAAAGGGCAACAGAAGCAGAGAGGTGGGTTAGTTCTCAGGTATGACGGAGATGGGAAAGACTTCCCAGAGGAAATGACATTTCTGCTAGGCTTCAAAGGATGAGCAGGAAATCCATGGGCAGAGGAAAAAAAAAAAAGAGCAGCAGCTTCCTGGATGGGAAGAGCATGAATAGAGGCCAGAACAGTATCTGTGGTCTTGTTGCTTGGGGCAACAAAAATGCGGAAATGGTGAATGAGGCCAGAATCAAGGCTAAGACAGTGTAAGAAAGGCCTGGATGCCAAGCTGAGAATGGGTTCATTTATCCTATGGGTGACAAGGATCCATCACCAATTTCTGGGCAACAGCATGCTATGACCTGTTTACCGAGACTGTTTATTGGCATTAATTTGTCCATTTATCTGTCTTCTGCCACAAGGCCTGGAGCATGTTGTAAGCAGAGACACAGCCTCACCATCCCTAGTACAATGGCTGAGCATAGTAGGAGAGGTCATTCATATTCCAAAGACAGGCCCGAGAGCTGATCCTCCTCCATCACCTGCTCCTTCAGTGTGAATGTGGAGAACAGATCATAGGTAGGGGAGTGGAGACAATGTGATCGCTGTGTTTGTGAGGCAGCAAGCCTGACTCACTTGCCAAGGAGTAACAGAATACAAGAGGAGGAGAAAACAGAAGCCCCTCATTGAGAATGAAAACCAGGAATAAAAATGTATTCATCTAAAATCAATTTTCTCTAATGGGAAACAACATGGAACCAAGAAGCCCCCTCTAAGCTACCTGCTGGACCTTCTGCATGATCCCCTGCAGCTGGCAGAAAGTTCCAGCCAGGGGGCACACATACACACATTCTGGCTGCAGGCAGTATCTACCCAATCATGAGGTAATTCTGCTGAGTTCCAGCTACATATCACTTCCCGATGTTGTCCAGCTGGGCCCAGGCCAAGAGACCCACTGGCGGGAGAGCCAGAAGACTCAGTGCCCTCACACCTCTAAGGATATGAGGCCAGGGTGGGTGTTAGCACCATCCTCACTCTATACACATCCAGGAGAAACCCAAACTGCCTCCAAATTGTAGAAAACATTCACCTGGATCCCAGGAGCCAGACAAAATCCCCCACCAGCAACCCCACCTAACAACCAACCTCAGTTCTCTGCTGGGCAGTTTAGACTTGCACTAGTAGGCTTTTTTCCCTGGTCTATTGGGGCCCAAAATGGTATAACAAGAGTTGTGTTTTCTTTTCCTCTATTCTGGGAAGGGAAATAACAACACCAGCTACTATTACAGAGCACCTAGTCTGTATTCAGCATTTCATGCTGCTTCTCTCTAACCCTTACAACAACTCTGCCAGGCAAGTATTATTATTTGTGCTAAAAACAACTGAGGTTCAGTTGTATCCTGGCACACAGTAGAGTGAGGATCAAACTCTGACCTGGCTAACTCCCTACCAGCACTCTCCCCCCGCCCCCACAGCAAGCTGCCATAGAAGCAAACAGAACAGCACAAACCTGCTATAGTTAGTCACGAGGCCTGTGGGCCGCCACAATTCCTCACACCTCCACCAGACCCACTGGAGAACAAAGGAGCCCATTTTGAGGCTGGTCTCTCGGAGCCAGCAAAGACATGAAAACAAGTTAATTGTCCATAGTATTATCAGGAAGGAGACACAGGTACAATCCAGGTAAACCATTTCCTGCCGGGTATATTACCACCCTCAGGTCCAAAGGCTTGCCCAGGCCACACCCTCCTGGGTGACCCTGACTTTTATGCTGTGACACCTGAGTCAAACTCTTCAAGACGTCTTCTGCTGGAAGAATTCAAAATACTGCAAGAAATGACAATAGGCATAAAGAGGGAGGACCAGACTGAGGGGACACACAGCAGGTCACCCCATGTTGCAGAGTAAGTGCAGGGATGAGATTCATGTGTGGGAACTGAGCTCAAGTCCTGGGCAGTTGCTGTGAGACGGTGGGCATGCCATACCCTTTTCGGACCAGTCCCCAGGCCAGAACTTGGGTGTCATCATGGATTCTGCCCTTTCCTTCATCTCCCACATCTAATTAAGTAGCTGATCAATCCTCAGATCAACCGCTGTGATAGGTCTTGAGTCTGTCCCCTCTTCAAATTAGTTTGGCACTTGTCACATCTTACCTGGGTTACTGCATTTGCCTCTTAGCTCGGCCCCAGCCTCCGGGCTGTTCCCATTCTATCCATCCTTCCAGCCAGAGAGGTCCTTCTGAAACACATCTGTTCACCTCACCTCCCTGATCACCTGGCCCCCTTATCCCTCAGGGTCAAGTTCTACCTCCTTAGCTTAGCTCCCATACCCTGTGTCTGCCTCCTGCTCTCCGCCTAGCTTCTTTTTCAGCCATTTAGTGCATTCACCCTTTGCTATACATCCCTGAATGCACTGTGCTATTTTAGGACCATATACACTGCTGGCTTGTCTTCCTAGGAAGGCCTCCCTCCTGATAATGCCTCCTTATCCTTCGAAACTCAACTCAAATACCACCTCTTCCAGGAAGCTCTCTCAAATACCCCAATCTGACTTAGATACCACATACCTCCCCACATACTTCCTTAGATACCTCCCCACATACTTCCCTCTATCACAGCACTAAAGAGTTGTTGATCTTTCTATTCTGTCTCCTGTACTAGTTGCTGGAAAAGAACTTAAGCGTAGGGCCTCAATTGATTTTGTATCTGTAGCAATACCCAGGAACCCAGCACAGTTCTTAAAATAGAACAGGAGTTTCTGGATCAAAAAATGAGTGGGTCTCCTCCCTGGTAAACAGATCCCTCTGATCATGGGTCTTTATGCTTTGGGTGTCTGTAGAGGCTCATCAGTCTATGCAGTTACTGTGGGAACTGATCAGTCTATCAGTTACTGTGGGAACTGATCCTTCTACTATGACCACACTCTTGCTTTATGAAGTTCTATGTGGTCACAGTGAACTTTCTCGACCCTGAAGATCAGTGGCCCTTAAAAGTAGTTTGAAGGGCGGGGTGGGGGAGGGCAGCCAGTGGCTCCTGGCCTCTAAGATTTACAAGCTCTGGTCAAGGGATGCTGGAGACTGTGCTGTGCACAGTCCAAAGAGCCAGCCAACCTCAGCCATCCTCTCTGAATGCTTCTAGCTCTGCCAGCTCAGCTCTTGCTTACTGAAAAGTTCAGTCTTATGAAATGTGTTCGGTTTTAAGTTTCCTATCAATGGCCTACTTATTTAAAAATTACAACCCATGTGCCCCTGAAAGAGAGAAGATGCTTGTGGTCTGATTAAGAAGCTTCTTGCAGTCAGCCCCGTCTGAAGGAAACCTTATATGTGAAATGAAACTGGGGAGGTGGACAATTTCTGTGTCATCGCTTCTTTCCCGGGAGCTCAAAGTTTTCAACTGTATGATGGGGAAAGAGGGCCACATAGATGTTGACCCCTCCTGGCGATGATGTCAGGAGAGACTGGACCCATTCTTCCTAAACAAGTTCTTTTCCCTCACCCCCTTCACTGACCTTGAGATCAAAGTGAGCAATTTTCTTGGCGTGAAGGTAGTTCACCCCATCCAAAATCTGCTTAATGAAGCTGGTGGCCTCCTCCTCACTCAGCGACTCCTTCTGGGCCAGGAAGTCAAATAGCTCTCCTCCAGAAACTCTGCAAAACACCGGCGGGAGGTGCCCAGTCAGCCCTATGTGTCATGAGGCCAGGCCAATGGGTGCAGCTCCTGAACCTGACCCCCGGGCATCCTGTGAGGCAGAATCCCTTCACCAATCTTTGGGGCTTTGTCCAACCAGCACCAGAAACTGACTTTGCTTCTGTTGGCTGTGTTCATCCTTTTGGATCACAAGGGCAGGAACCATCCTTAGGATATCAGTAGAAGGGCCTCTGCTCACACTCTAGGCCCAGGTCCCTAGTGACCGTGGGTGTCACCTCTCCCCCATATACGACTGAGGTAGCAGAGGACAGAAACAAGTGCTGTGGGATGACAAAGAGGAACATAAGCTGGGCCAGAAACTGGAGACGTAGGTTCCAGTCCAGCCCCGCCACTGACTTTGGACAACTCACTTCCTCCACCCCCGGCAGGCGTCAGTGTCCTTACCTGCAAAACAAGCAGATTGAGCAAGGTGGCTCCTAAAGCCCCTTTCTTTGATTTTATAAAAGATGGCCTCATCAAAGACCCAAGAGAATCTAGGCATGGTCCCTAATTTAAACATAAAGACCGATTAATAATATTCATCTCTAAAAACTCTGAAGTACTACTTTTGTCCTTAGACACCATACTCTTGCATCCTATGGTTGACATGACAGGAATGGAGACACACAGAGCAAAAAGAATCTCCCCTATAAATACTAGTTTACAGTTTTATCTGAATTAGGGACTTAGGGTTGCCAGATAAATTAGGAGATTTTTATTTGCTAAATCTGGCAACTCTGATGGGTGCATTCGTCCTCTGACAAATGTCCAGCCAGTATGTACTTTTCTGAGGCTGGGACAGAGCTGAGGGTCACCCCAGGAAAAGATCTCAGGAAAGGATATGGACTGGGTGGTTCAGGAACTCCGGATCACCTAGAGACCTTATTTAAAATGCAGATTCCCAGGTCCCACCACAGACCCTACCAAATTAGATTCTCTAGTAGCAAGGCCTTGTAACCTGTATTTTTACAATAAAAACAACATACGAATGGTAATTAATATTCACTAAATACTCTGTATAATATATACTGTATGCACATTATCTCATTTAATCATCACAATACCCTATGAGCTAAGTACTATTATTTTTCTATTTCACAGCTGAAGAAACAGAAGCTCCGAGAGGTTAAGTGACTTGCCCAAGGTCACATAGCTAGCAAGTGATAGAGTCAGGATTCAACCACTATGTCATACTGAGTATCCGAGGATGATTCTTGTACAGCCAGAATAGCTTCTGTCCCACTTTTGCAAATCACTCCCTGCCACCTAGACCATCCTAAATAAAGAGCATCAAAATCTTCTTTTGTCCTTTCTTTTAAAATGTCCAGAAGCACACCTGGACCTACTAATCAATCTTAGCGTCATGAAAAATAGAATTGTACCTCATGAGGTAAAATAGGAGTACACAGCCACACCTATGAAGTATTATGACTTAAAAAACTGAACCTAAATCTGCTTAAGTTTCTTGTTAGCTCTGTCAAACAGAACTTCCTGCAGTGAAGGAAATGTTCTCCACATATGCTGTCCAATATGGCAACCACTAGTCACATGTGACTACTGAGCATTTGAAATATGGCTAGTGCAACTGAGGAACTGAATTTTAAATTTTACTTCATTTTAATTCAAAAATCGAAGTGATGTAAAATATTTTCCTCTAATGACAACTTTATTGCTTTGGTAAGATTGCATTTCACTCTAACGATCACATTGCTAATGAATTAGGATGTCCTAAAAGCATAAAATACTTATACTTTGGGTTTTGAAGATGTAACATGAAAAAAAGAATGTAAAATATCTCATTCATGATTTTTATACTGATTGCATGTTAAAATGATAATATTTTGTATATACTGAATTAAAATATTATTAAAATTAATTCACCTGCTTCTTTTTACTTCTTATTCAATGTGGCTACTAGAAAATCTAAAACTGCACATATGGTTCACATTATATTATATAGCACCAATAGGAAGGTTTTCTCATTTAGACCTAACTTCTAGTTTACAGAAAATACTGGAGATAGAGGGACGAGTTAAATAATGCCACAAGGAAAGACTAAACCAGATCTAGACTGTGATACAGTCAACAGGACAAATGACCTAATTTTTCCAACGAATCACTAGCATCAAAAAAGAGGGGGAAGGAGAATTGCTATAGAATAAAAGAGGCATAAGAGACAAAAGAACCAACCGCAGTATAGGGGCCTTACTTGGATGCTAATTCAAATAAAATCATTGTAAAAAGATATCTTTGGGTCTGTTGGGAAATATCACTAGGAACGAAAGCACAGACAGTCTTGACGGACCCAAGGCCTGGCTGGATTATTCTGTCAAGTGTAATAAATACATGATGGCCACATTTTTTAAAAAACTGTCATCAGTTAGAGATGCATGCTAAAGTATTTACATGTAAAATGACACAGTGTCTGAGATTTGCTTTAAAATATTCAAAATATTTTAATTAAAAAAATTTTAATTTAATAATATTAAAATGTCCTAGTACTAGCCACTTTGGCAGAAAGCAAGAGGAAGACTCATACCAGACGACAGGTGCTGAGAGGGGCAGTGTGACTGGCATAGACTCATCCACAAAACCTGCAAATTTCAACTGAGCAGGTGTCACTACTACCTATATTTAAGTTTCAGGCAAACTTACTAACCTATTAGAGAAAAGCGAAGAGCAGGAAGCCAAGACTCCCGATCAGCCCAACAGGAGTCACCAAGTCCAAACACAAAAGCCTATGACAAGACCTTCTCTCCCAGGAGGTCTTCCCTCTCAGACCCTAGCCATACACAGTTTAGGCACAGTCTTAACAATCCCTAGCACCCATGCACAGACAGGCACCCTAAGAGCAGTGAGACAGCTTGAAAGTAAAGGAGACAGAGAAACTAGACCATACAGAACTCAAGAAACACAGCAGCTCAAATGAGTCACAGGAGCACAAGTGTGACAACTGATGCTATGGATGGTGACAGTTCACGAAAAGAGGGCACATACTGTTGGTTGACCATGAGCCCTGCTGGGAGAAACAGGGACATCGCGAGGGCATCTCAGACCTCAACTCCTGGGGTTATATAAACAGGGAGAAACAGAATTTCCCTAGCAATTACAGAAACACCAATTAAAATGACAACAAAGTATCATTTTATAACTATATAGGTCAATAAATAAAGAACCTTATTTTAAAACAAATGACCCAGGTCTGGCAAGGCAAATAGGAATGCTGCTATGTTACAGGTGGTACTGGTTAACCAACACCATCCTACGAAAGTGAGGTTATCAGGACCCCTAAAAATGTCAGCCTAGTTATCCCATTCCTGAGGATTTATCTGAAAAAGTTAATTCAAAAGAAAAGGGGAAATTTATGGGAAGAAAGTTGTTTTATGGCAGTAAAATTTCTACTGGATAAAAGCTGGGGGAAAAAAATGTCCAAAGAAAGGAAAGATGGGTATTTAATTCAATGAAACATGATACGGTCAGTTAAAAGAAAAAAAGGCTATTTATGAAATTATATTAACTGGGGAAAAAGTAGAGCAGGAAATTTTAGAAATACAATAATTCTATATAAATAGAATAAAAACTGAGAGGAATCACCAAAAAAAACACATAAATAGCTGTATTTGGTTGGTAGGATTATGAATGTAATTGCTTTTCAGAAATTCCTGTAAATTTTTTTTGATAATAGTTTTTAAAGAAGTGACCTGGCCTTCCCAGTGAAGGTGGGCTTGTCACTCTCTGCTTGGAATCAGTGTGCCATCTGCTCGCCATTAGCCTTGGGGCATGTCACAACTCTAGCTGTCCGCATAGCTGGCCACACTGTAGAAACCCACCAGGCTTGTCTGGGCCAGGCAGGTGCATACACCAACCAGTTCACCTGGCTGTAGTCCATGGGAGAAACACAGAGGACACTGGGAGTCAGAGAAAGAGAAAGCACAGGCAACTCTATGGATAATTTAAGAATAAATGCAAGAAAATGCAAATGCTCATCTGCCACATAAAGCTCTATCCTGGCAATATCAGAACATAATTCTCAAATTAGAATGAGCTCAAATTCCAGGTGGTCCGTGCCCCATGTAGGCAGGTTAAGTATGGCTGCCTGGTTTACAGATGAGATCTGAAGCTCAGAGGGATGAAGTGACTTGCCCAAGGTCACAAAGTCACAGATTGCTGAGACAAATGCCACCTCTCCTCTGCTAACTGGCAGACGCATGCACACCTGTGAGGTGCAGAACATTTCCAACACGGTGTCTTGCTGCATGACTGGACAAAGCCATTGTGACTTGTGCCACAGCTGAACTCAAACTCTCTTGTCTGCCTGAAGCCCACCTCTCCCTATCCCATGGAGATACCTCCAGGAGAGACAGTCCCTGGGAACTTGGTGTCACATCCAAATTCCACCAGGCTGGGCCAGCATAAAGCCATCCTACCTCACGCTCACAGCTGTCTGCTCAAGCAGTGTGGACTTTGCCTTGACTAACCTGTAACCCCACTTTGATTGTGTGATGTATATCTTGTAATTTGCTAAAAGTTTCACAGAAAGACCAAGACAAAATCAGCTAAAATTCCTTCCATAACTGCAATCCTTGACATTGATGATTGCCAGAACTGTTTTTCAGGAACAAACCCAGGATGTTTTGTAGGACCAGCAGTGAACTGGCTGAAACTGCCAGAGACCGGCTGAAGCACCTTGAAGGAACCTGTAGTGACCTCATGAACTTTCCTCATTATAATACTAAACTTACAGTATTATATATACACTTATATATAGTATATATAGTATTATATAAATACTTACTCTCATTATAATACCAAAATCTCCACCCAAAGGCAGAGATTCTCTGCCATTTTTGAGCATGCAATGTATGTAGAGCCATGTTTTCAAACTATGTAGGCACAGGAATGTCCCCACCTATACATGCAATGACAAAGCCCACCGTGATGTTTATGCATGATTTCCCCCAGTAAAAATGGATCAGATGCTCTAAGACAAGAAAAAGCTAAAGGAGTTCATCACCACCAAACCAGTATTACAAGAAACGTTAAAGATACTTTTTTAAGGAGAAAAAAAAAAGATAATAAATATAAATCATAAAATGGCAATAACTACATACCTATTAATAATTACTTTAAATGTAAATGGATTAAATGCTCCAATCAAAAGACATAGGGTGGTTGAATGGATTCGAAAACAAGACCCAAATGTCCTTCGATAGGTGATTCGATAAAGAATATTACTTGACCATAAAAAAGAATGAAAATTTACCATTTGCAACAACATGGATGGACCTAGAGGGTATTATGCTAGGTGAAATAAGTCAGACAGAGAAAGACAAATACCATATGATCTCACTTATATGTGGAATCTAAGAAACAAAACAAACAAACAAAACAGAAACAAACTCACAGCTACAGAGAACAAATTGATGACTGCCAGGTGGGAGGGGGTTCGGGGGGTTGGGTGAAAAAGGTGAATGAAGAGATTAAGAAGTACAAATTGGCAATTACAAAATAGTCACAGGGATATAAAGCACAGCATGGGGAATATAGTCAATAATATTGTAATAACTATGCAAAATGTCAGGTGCATACTAGATTTATTGGGGGGATCACTTCATAAGTTATATAAATGTGTAACTGCTATGCTATACACCAGAAACTAATAGCGAATGTCAATTGTAATTGAAAAGTAAAAATAAAATAAATAAAATAATAATAAAAAAAATTTTTAAACCCCAAAACATGCAAATCTGGTAACGGGAAAAAAAAATGGATCAGATGCTTTGTTCAAGGAACACACTGCTCTGGGAGCACTCCTTGGTATGGTCCTTGCTTGCAGGCTTGCAATAAACTTCCTTCTTATAAAATTATCTCACAGTTACCTTTTGGCTGGCAACTACTGAGAGTTTGGGCCTGGTCTGGTCTGGTAACACCTTCCCTACCACTTCCTGGCTAGTGGATCGGGTAAGTGACCTGGCCCCTCAGGATTCTTATTGGTAAATGGGGATAAGAAGAATCTCTGTGTGATAGGATTATTAAGAGTAAATGAAGAAAGAGAAGTGCTTGGCATAGTAAATACAAAGTAACGTCTATGTTAGTAGGACACTTCCCTCATCACAGTCCCTGTGAGGACTGAACAGATAACAAACATGAAGTATTTGGCAAATGTTCTCTAAATAGTAGTTACTATAACAATAAAGACATCACAGTACAAATGAGGTAGATTTTTCCCAGGAAAAGGCTGGCAAAGGGCTTCACAGAGCCTGAAGGATATTTGTTTTTCCCTTGGTCATAGAACAGACCCCTCCTTGACAGTCTCATCTGCTTCCCATCCCCCTCCTCTTCCCTTCCTCCCTCCATCCTCGCACATGCTTGCTAACCTGTGGAAATGACCCCAGCGTCAGCCATGTCTTTCCTTCGATCTCCAGAGCCCAATGAAAGCCATTACCCTCTGCCCCTGCAAGCCCACCCCTGCTTTGGCCCAGGTTCAGAAGGAGGATGGGGGTAACTGAGGGAAACCACCCACCACTGACTTCATCCCCTCTGGGTCAAGCTTAGGTCTGGTTGCTGCTGCCCTCTGGGGCCTGTGGCAGGAGCTTCCACTGCCCTGCCTGCCCCTGCTGCCCACCATGGGTCCCGGCAGCCCACTCACAGCTCCAGGATGAGCACCACGTCGGTGCGGTTCTCGAAGACATCGTGCAGCGTGATGACGTTGGGGTGCAGCACCTGCCGCAGGATGCTCACCTCCCGCTCGATCTCCTCCCGGCTCACGCCCCGCCGGCTGGCCCGGCTCTGCCGCTTCTTGATGAACTTGGCTGCGTACTCCAGCCCAGTGCTCTTCTCCCGACACTTCTTCACGATGGCAAACTGGCCGCTGTGGGGACACAGATTCACACAATTAAGGTGTCACTGTGGCCACATCAGGGAAGTGACCCAACTGTTGGCCCCCAGGCCACACTAATTCAGAGCCAAGGCAGGACAAATCATGCCACCAGCCAGCATCCCCACCTGGCCATCAGTGGGGCAGGTACTGGGCTTCCCCTCAGTTCATGTGAATCCTGAAGGAATGTCATTCCCAGTGTATCAGTGTGAACTCTGAGACTCTAAAAGGTTATTGATTTGTTCAGAATGACAAAACCTGTCTCCAAAGCCTCAGCTAGAACCCAAGTCTAGTACTCGCCAGATAAAATCACAATGTCCAGAGGCTTATACTATGTAACAGAAAGATTAAAAAGGAAAAAAAAAGACTGGCACAGTCAAAATACTAACGGTAACAATCATCTCTATCTGGACACAAGCACAAATTCATCCATTTGGAATGAGATAACAAGAACCTTTATATTCTCATGCTTGCACCTTTGCTCCTAACCCCCTCCCAACAAATAAAAATCTCAATTACCTGACATGAGCTAAGCTGCTAGACAATAGGGGGACCAAACAAATATGAGGATGATGCAGTTAATGTAAAGACAGCCAGAGGCTATGCAGGCTGGGTTGGTAGGGATTTTGTTCAGGGTGGAAGCAGCCTAACACTGTCAGTAACTATAATGGGAGTTCAAGAAGGCTGATGGGACCACAGAGTTGTAGAATGTTTGGAAACCGAGGCATGGGAGAGGTCAAGTGATTCACCTGAGATCATTACAGAGTTAATGGCAAAGCCAGACCCTAGAGTTGGGCACCTAGACCACTGTCCACAAAGCCTATAAGATACAGGAGTCAGGTTGCACCTGGAAATCCTTCACTCTGGGGACCGAGACAGCATCCATACAATGGTGTCCATGCCAGAGCAGCCGGCGGCCTTGAGACTGCTTCCCCAAATATTCCCGGGGCATCCCACCGCACAGGAAAGGGCAGCAGCCTCTGCTTCACATTCTCAGTTCAGGCAATCAGTGGGAGCTGCTCTAAGTCCCTGGAGACCGCCCAGTGGCTACCCCTCCTGGAGGGTCCTCCCACTCCCCTTCCATCATTTTCTACCATTGCCCCATGTTTTCTCACCACCCACAATACCTACTGACTGCTTGAGACAGAACTCAAAAAGTTTTAAGGTTCAGCTTAATGGCTTAAGAGGCTATCAGACTCCACTCTTAGGGAATACTCTCTTAGTAGCTCTGGATAAGAGCTGCACAATGAAATGCTCTGGAGATTTGCCTCAACCTCAGAAAATAGCATCACATCTGAACCATGCTATTACTAGAATAACACTCAGTGAGACAACCTTCAAAAT
>NW_024342473.1:13962447-13973298 GCF_902729225.1 Pteropus medius | reverse complement strand
TAAACAAGGAATAAAACACTAACACATAAACGGCATTCTACAGCAACCATCTGAGAAGTCACCACACACACATTTGTGTATCTCTCCACCCCCTCATCCTCCATTCACTCAATGCTGACTGAGCTCTGTGCCAGGCTCTGTGTTGGGCAGTAAGGAGCAGGGACCAAAGGCCCAGATAACAGGTACAGAGGGCGGTCTGGGGAGGAAGAGGGTCCTGGGGACTGGGCTGGGCAGGCAAAGTTTGGCAGAGCCAAATTTATATTACATTGTACACTAATGTTAAAGTATTAGCTATTTATGCCCAATATTGCCTCTCTGCTGTCACTAGGGGCTGACGCAGTTGGAGTGGAGCCAGGCCTCCCAAAGCCAGAGTGAACACATTCAGTGAGATCCCTAACACAGCTGGTGACTTGGAACCACTTTGGGCCTCGGGGACATCGGGTCCTTTAGTGGGTGCCAGCAAACACTTGATGAAAGCTACTCGTCCAGGCAGCTGTGAGTCTCAGCGCCAGGATGGGCATGCTTCTCTCCTCTCTCTCTGATACCTCAAGAGCCTGGCATCTGCAGTCCTGAGGGCAGACAGGGCTCCCTCTTTGCAGTTGAATGGTAGAGAAACCAAAGCTTAAAGATTTTAAGTAATTTGTTTAAGCTTACAGGGCACAGAGGTGGAGGCGAAGGGTTTTTATAAAGTAGAACTAAATATTTCAGGTGACTTTGACATAGCCTCCCCTATTCTTATGGGGGAAACAAAGGCATTTTTTCTATATCGCATGCCTGAAAAATTCCTCTAGCTCTCAAAAAGCAAATGAGTGTTTGCTTTTCCCAGTTTTCTCTTTGTGAGAGCAGCTGCAGCAATGAGAGGTGACTGGGAGTCAGGCTAAAAGTGCAGGCATCTTCCTCCAGGCAAAAAGAGGTATTTTGAGAGTTGGTGACTAACTTGGAACAAAATACCAAGCACAGCACTCATCTCCCCTCTCTTCACTGGGGTGGGGTCCTCCATTCAACCAGCCCTGGGGAGCCTCAGGAGAGCCAAGGCCACTTGCTGGTTTTCCTCTCTCCTTGGGCTCTTACTGGGAAGAGTGGAGAATATGCCCCACTGGGGCCAGCCCCCAGGCCATAAGGCTTTGGACAGTGAGATCAGGCTTCAGGTCAGACAGGTCTGGTTCAGAAACTTATGCTGCTACCTGGGGCAAGAAGTTACCTGCTCTGAGCATCAATTTCCTCATCTGTAAAATAGGAACTGTGAAGACTGGAAATATCCGTAATGGTGGCCCACAGTCAGCACTAATAAATGGTAGCTATTATGACTACTAGTTTGTATCTCATGTGCAGGCTGAACAGGAGGCACTAGACACAGAAGTTACTGATCTCAATGGTCTGCAATGTGTGGCCAGGGAATCAGTGTAATTTTAAAAGCCTCCCTGATGATTCCACTGCACAACCAGCTATAGGAATATCTCTGTCCTAAGCAATTAGCCAACTCTTAATCCTTAGAGCAGTGGTTCTCAACTCTGGCTGTACATTGGAATCCTGTGGAGAATTTCAAAACTACTGGAATCTGGCTCCCATCTCAAGAGATTCTGATCTGGGTCTGGGCTGCAGCCTGGGAATCAGATACAGCAGGTCCTCGAATAATGTTGTTTTGTTATAGCAAATGAGATGCTGTTAGAATTTAACTCTTGTTTATATCAATTAGCCTATGGTAAAATTGGTTTCTTTATATGTAGTTTTGCTTAAAGTTGCAGAACCTATCAATGACATTAAGTGAAGGCTTAAAGCTCCCTGGTGACTCTGATGGACCAGCCAGGGCTGAGAAACACCAATTTACAACAGTTATCTGATCACTTCTTTACACTTTACAAATGAAGAAACTACACAGCTGTTACATTATTCCTTTTCAGTATTACCCTCTCCCTTAGTTCTTTGATATGACACTTGGAGGGAGGAGAAAAGAAAGCAGAAAGGCAATGTTGTCTTTCCCACCAGCAGTTTTTGCTTGGGGTCAGCAATAACATCTCTAACTGTCCCAATATGCACCTGCAAATCAAGACAGAAGGTTACCCTGGGCTTTGGGGGATAACAGGTGTGGAAGTTTGCATTCAGGCATGCCCTGGGGTCACTGTACCCAGATGCACAAAAGTTAGAGTTGAGGTGGCTTTATTATGCCTTTCAGATGGCATCAACAGACCCGAGGACAGGTGAAAACAGTGACAGTGATGGGCCTTTGTCTGCCCAAAAGAAAGGCTCCAAAGCCAAATGTTCAGGCTCCACTGTTCAGAGGTGGCCCAGCTAGGCTTTGGGGCAAAAGGTAGAGAGTGAAGACTCCTCTAAGGCTAGGACAGAGCCACCTAGGGCATCATCCAGGCAGGTAACAAAGAGGAGCCATCCAATCTCTAATGGAGGTCATTGCCAACACTAATTCAAAAATTATGGGAACGCTGAAACAGTGATACGCATACGCAAAGCACATATATTCCAAACCTCCCTCCCCAAATCATAGCAACAGTCAATACCTAACCCACGGCCTAATGCAGCAAAGGGCTGGTGGTCAGGATGCCTGATTTCTGGTCCAGACCTGGCTTCAGAGTTTCATGGGCTTAGACAAGGACTGCCTTCGCCAGGTGTGTTTCTCCGCCTGCCACCTGAGGTCTCACTTCAGAAAGCTTCTTGTTAGAAAGTGCCAAAGAGCTTAAGACAACTGAACAGAAATGAGGGCTTTCTCTTCACTCTCCAAATTCCTATCTCTGGGCTGGTGTCCAGAGACTTGTGTTCTAGTCAGAGCCCTATCACTAACCGGCAATGACCCTGGGCAATCTGTTCAACTCCCCAGGCTTCAGTTTCCACCCTGGCCAAATGGGGATGAGAAAACCTGGCCTGTCTACCTCACAGGGTTGGTGGAGAAATCAGGAAATAATATCTATGAAAAAACTTTACCATCCAGCACTGTACAAAGGCAGGAGGTATGGGCAGGTGGGACTCTATGCCTGAGGCTAGCTTACAAAAGTCACGTAGGAAGGTTTAGTGAGGGACAGTAAACCCGCATCTCACAGAAACGGCCTTCCCTGCTTCTGTCAACATGCTGTCCCTCAATTATGTCAGGAACACACCCTTCTTCCCAGGCAGAAGGCTCAGCTCCTCACTCATTCAGCATCTTGGGAGGACAGAGCCAGCTGGTAGAGAATGAGACAGATGGATCCCATTCTAGAACCTGGCAGGGCCCAAGGCGGCATCCCATGAGGGTCTCCTGTTGTCTGCCCTGGAACCATACGATAAAGGACTTAACCTAGAACAGCTTCTCAGTGCCAAAACTGGTGTTGCTGTCTCCAACACAAGGTCCTAAGTTTCATAAAAGAGCCTGATTCGATTGCCCTCAAATTCTTCACTGACAAAGGAGAATAATCCAGACATGACCCAAATCTCACACCACTTCGAATTTGTATAGCAACATGAACAATACAATATTTGCACCCAACTTTCCTCTTTACAAGCTAATTTCATATTTATTCTATTAATATTTGTAGGTAGTTCCATTTTACAGATCAGAAAACTGAGGTTTAGGGAGGGTCAGTGACTTGGTAGTTGTGCCAGGTAGCAGGCCCTGACAGCAGGGCTCAGACCTAACCTGTGTCAACTGACTCTAGCTCTAGTGAGACTCTTGAGATAACTAAGCAGTGATGGTGCATCAAGCAGTGAGGAGAGGGCCCCACCCGGAAAGGAGGAACATTTTATCACTGACATTGTTTAGATTTGCTGGTACACAGTGATAATACAAAGCAGACCGATTTTATCATTGATTGTGAATTCTCAAAAAGAGAATGCACCCCGTGGCCTGCCTCAAGAAGACCACTCACACTGAACAACCACCCTCCACCTGCCATGGGAAGCCACAGACAACAAGGTGTGTTCTGGCAACCCCCAGGGGCTGACTACTACAGGTGTTTTGTAGTAGGGCGGGCCTAGCTCATTCCCTTTCTTGGTCAACTCTAATGTTCATGACTTTAGTAACTTGCCCCCAGTTTACCAGTTTATCAAGGTGGAGATGAGGCAGAACCCAGGGGCGAAACACCACGTGAGGGGAGAAGTATCAAATGGGAAGTGTTCCAAGGCAGAAGGATGTGGACACCAGGTTCCTCCTCCTGCTTCCCCCCCAGCGGTCACTACAGTTCCCCTTCCCACCCTGGAGAACAATGAGCCATGATTCCTCTGGAATTACCCTGCAATTTTTCAAGGCCATATGCAGGGATAATGCTTACAAGCGTCCAGTCAAGGCTGCCCCAGGTACAGCTGAACTGGTAGGGGGATGGGACCTGTAGCTAACATGTTTCAAAATCATGGGCAAGAGAAGCCTGAATCTATGGTCTGCAGGAACTAGATCAGCCTGACCCCAGAGGACCCACACCCCGATCCCAAGGCAGCAGCCTGTCTGGGGATGGTATCACCAAGCCCCCTCCTCACTCCTCTTCCTGGCCAGGCTGGACTGTAGGGCCTCTGTGACTGTCTCTGCCCCTTATCTACCTCCCCTTTCCAATGCATCCGGCCTCTAGCCAGGCCACTCCTAGTTCCCATGAACAAGATCCTTCCCCCTCCATTGCCTTAGCAAACAACCTGTTTTTGATCTCCTATACCCAAGGCCAGGATTTAGAGTCAAAAGGCCCAGGTTATATTTCCAGCTCCGTACTTTTAGCAAATCACATAATTCTGAGCCTCAGTTCCCTTGTGTGTAAAATATACATAAGATGATTCCAGTCTTAGTGGACCGTAATGAGAATGAAATAAGTATGTGAAAGCATGATGTAAACTATAATTTCTCCATGAATGTAAATTATTCTTTCTTTCCATCCATCCACGGGATCATATCTGGATCCTGGTCTCCATTTTCCAGTCCTAACATATTCTTGAACCTCATTCAGCCTCAATGAACCCCATCCTCAGATCCCAGCTTAAAAACAAATAGTGCTTCGGAGGACTATGACAGCTGAAAAGCATGGTCCCAGGTGCTGCCAGGACCCAGGAAGGCAGAAAACACTTTGGGACACAGTTACCCGAGCTCAAGGCAAACAAGGGACTAGAGATCCAGGAGAAGCCAAAATAGGGTGAAGAAATGTAAAGTTACCAGAAGTCAGACCAGGAAGTGGGTCAAGATTCCAAGCCAGATTCCAGGGTAAGGAGCTAAACTTTATGACAAGCCAGGTGCACAGAGCTCTAGAAACCAGGTGAGCAAACAAGGAGAGGCACAAAGGAGCAGCAGCCAAGACAGAAACATCAGCAGAAGACCCACAAACACAAGAACACCCAGAGACCTTTGGATGGTCTTTTCTCCCAGCTAGTAGCCAAACCTTCTGCCTCATGAATCTGTTTCTCCTCTGACCATGCTGCCAATGCCTTTTTAGTCCCCTGACAATGGTTTTTTAAATTTATTTGAGGTGTGGAACCCCCTCTCTCCAATAGATCTTGCACAGAAGTCCAATATGTAAAATGGATAAAAAGCGGTACTTCTTTCGGGAGAGAGGCACTCAGAGCCCACCTGCTCAGAGTCCACCCCAATGATGCCTAAAGAGGCTTCATGGAACCCCAAGAGCTCTAGGGAACACGGTTGGAGAAGTATACTCTATAGTGTGGAAGCATACTCTTTGATGATCCCAAAGCAGCTTCAAACTGTAAATGAAAAGGGAAAAAAAGGAAAAACAGAAAACACTGAAGCTTCTCAAAATTAGTCTTTCAAGAAGTCACTCTGACCAAGTAAAGCTCAGGGTCAAGAATAAGAAATACATGGAGAATAAGCATCAGGAACTGATGCTTATTCAGTCTCCAGGGAGCTGAACTCTGACCTATAAATGGCCCCTGTCCACAAAGTCACAGGTGTCTGCCTGTGCTGGCCTGTGGCAGCTGCTTTCACGAGTTAGCTCATTTAATTCCCTGGTCCTGCAGACTAACGTCCTTCCTGACTTTTTTTTTTCCAGTCAGAAAATAAAACTCCTAAAGCACAAAACGGAAGGAATCACTGAGCAGAGCCAAGTTGGGCTGAGGTATGATTACTTTTGGAATCTATTTTTAAGTATAAGCACATTTTGATATTGTTGTCAAATGAACATTAGCCTACAAGTCCAAGGCCTGAAATAAATTAGGCTCAATTTAAGTTGGACTTGGCTATATAAAGAAAGGTTTTCACTAAAAATATAGCTCAGAGTCCTCTGGTATTTCCCGTGGTCTAGAATCTGGATTCTAGACACCGACATGATGTAGGTTACTGTGGCAGTGCTGGGCTTGGAGGGTACCATCCACCTACCCACCACCTACCTAACTCTCCATTCACCAATCCATTCATTCACTAATTTTTCCTCTGGCCCTTATTTATCAATCAGTATCCTAAGTGCTATAAACAGGACCCACCCCAAAACTTGAAGGGCTTACAGTCAAATGGGGAGATCGGATAAACACTAATAGGAAAAAAAAATAGGACCTAGATGTGTAGAAATATCTGCCTCAGGGTCAATCAAGTGAGTGAGCCAACAGTAAGTGCTATAGCAGTTTGGCAGAGGGGAGGGCAAGTACTGACTGAGGGGAGTCAGTGGAAGCCTTATGGAGCCTTCTGGGATTTGAACCAGGCCTGGAAGAAAAAGGTGGATTCAGACAGGCAAAAAGAAACAGCTCACTATGGCTGGAAAGGCAGGGAGTGATACATGAATGCTCTACTCTGTGGAGGCCCCAAGTCGCCTCTCTCTACCTCCCTGTCAAGTAGCCACTTTCTTGAGTGAATACATCAGGAAGCTGAACTTGCCCTCAAATCCTCTTCTCTGTGGGGTTGAGGGAACAGAGAGCAAGAGGTCACGTGGCCAATGACCCTCAGTTGGGTCAGACAACCTTCTTGCCACCCCGGATTGTGAAGCCAATTCGCCTTCAAGGCCCGGGCAAAGCCCAGGAGGCCAGACCATATGGATGAGACCTTAAACATGAGATCATGCAGCAGAGCAAGAAAGGGACTGCAGAGAGAAGACAGAAAAGTCCAAGATAGTTGAGAGTCTGCTATTACTGTGGGGGTATAGGGTCATCTCTCATAAAATGGGGAGTGAACAGTTTCTCTTCTGTAATGTCTCCCTTGCAAGTTGCCAGACCCTCCCCTCCGGTGCAGTGTTCTCCTGTACCAGCCTGTCTCCTGCGAACTTTGCACCATCCCTTGGCCCACATCCCCCTTTCCATCTTATGGGGTCCTTTCCATAATTCACATAAAGCGACCAAGGATTCTAAACGGTTAACCTGACCTCATTCCAAAGTAACATATTCACATTTTAACGGCATCCTTGACCAAGAAGGACTTTAATGGTGGCAAGTTTAGGCACACGTTGGGCAAGTGGAAGAACTACTTGGAGATAAAAAGGTCTTTCCACTTTCCTAAAATTCACACCAAAAAGGTGGGACTGAGGTGGGCGTGTTCATGAATGAGAGTGTGTGTACACATTGTAACCTATTATTTCTTGTTGACTCTCATCTTAATTTCCAAGGGATTCTTGTTGACTCTCATCTTAATTTCCAAGGGATTCTTGTAACTTCTTATTGATACACTCAACTCTGAGGTCCCTAGGGTGGATGCCCTCTGTTCTCAGAATTTCCGTGAATTGTTTTATCTCAAGTTGGTTTCCTCGCCATTACTTGACAATGCCCCAGATCACTTCTCTCGAACACTCAGGGCTGTGAATGAAGAAGACTGCACACTGTGGGCAGAGCCCTGGATCCATCACCAACTTCCAAGTCCCCTTCTTTCTCGGGACCTCAGGGTTGTACCAAGATATCTCTTTAAGGTCCCCACCCCCATCCCAACTCACCCTCTTAGTATTCCCTGATGCAGGTCAGCATGCCACATGTATTTACCGGTATGAAACATACAGGGTGATTTCTGGGGATCTGAATGCAAAGAGCCCAGCCATGGGTTCAGGCTACTGAGGTTTATCAGTCACATGTTAACCAAGTAAATTTCTAAAGAGAGAGGGGGATCAAGGCTTCAGGCAAGGACAGCAGACCTCAGGCACTCTCAACAAGATGCCCCTGTACCATCTTCACGTCCAGCAAAATGTTGACTATACCAAATGCCAAAGGAATTCCTATAACGAATGGCCTGGGTGTTCACCTCAGCCCTTAACCACTAAACAGCCCATAAGAATCTGGAGAGTAAGCACTGTCCTAGTCATCTTTATAACTCTCACAGGGCCTGCTCAGCAATGAGCACTAAGCAAGTATTCAGCCAGTAGAAATAAAGATCTAAATTGAGGCAGCAGGAAATGTGGTGAAGAGACTGTCACCCACAGTCAAGCCTCAATGCATCAAGACAATGTCACGGGCAGACCTGCTTAAAAAAGAACACATTCTTGACATTTTTTAATTGCAAAAGGAGCATGTTCATTATTTAAAAGAACAAAAGAAAGAAACATAGAAAAGCACAAAGAGAAAGCTTCCTAAGATAACCATTGTTATCATTTTGGTGTCTGCTCTCTTGGATTTTTTTCAGTGCATACTAGAGTCTTTTTTGTCTGTCCTTTTTTTTTTAAAGTAATTGGGATAATACCATATATACCATTTTGGAAACTGCTTTTTAAAATCTTCTTTATTTAACAATGTATCACGAACGTTTTCCCACATAATTAAAAATTTTTTTACTGCCTGATTTCAAATAATACTCCACCATATGGATAAACCAATTTTTAAAGCAAATTCTTAATTTTTATTTATATTTATATTTATATTACTTCTAATTTTAATATAATTAGCAACACTGTTAGAGAAACCCTTATGTATAAATCTTTGTGTATATCCCTGATTATTTTTCCTTAAATTGAATTCCAGGAAACAGGACCCTGGGTCAAAGATTATGTACGTTTTTAAGATTTTTGATACTTGACACATTATCCTCCAGAAAGACTACCCCATTAATACACAAATATTATCAGTACGCTTACTCCCCATCCCACGAATATTTCACCAAATACTGGCTCATTACTTTTTTTAGCTTTATCATACTGATACTTGAAAGATGATATCTCATTGTTGATTTGACTTGAATTAAATTAATTAACATAGTTGATTACTAGTAAGAATGAACATCTTTTCCCATATGTATTGGTAATTTGAACTACCTACCCATATATGCTTTGTTAATTTTTTTATTGGGTTGTTTGCCTTTTTCTTACTATTCGTAAAAGCTCCTTACATATTTATATTAACCTTTGCCATGTACGTTGCAAATATTGGTTCTGACTGTTTTGTAAAGGAGCTTTAGGCCTTTTCAGCATTAAGTGGTATTAACCATTTTTTTCCCTTTACTTCTCTCTCCTCCTGCCTGTCACTTTAATCACCTGACTGCTGTGCCTTAAGAGCATTCTGAAAGGGAGTGCTTTGTGGCTTTGTGACCTTGTTGGTCATTTAGGCACTCAATCCAGGTTATATCTTCAAATTTACTGCACAGGCCCCAGAGGAACAACCACCATCCCTCATCCCCCACACCTGATCCCTTCCTTGAAGCTGCCTCACTCTTCCTCCTGACAATGTCCCTCCTGCTGGCTGATTGCAGGAAGGGACTGAGCAGGTCCTGCTGCAGAATGAGTCTGGTGCCCCCAGGTTGCACCACAGCCGCGTGGTGGAGGGGCGGAGTGAAGAGCACAACAGACCCCTTTAGGGATGCAAAGCATCTCCGCTGCCCCATATTATCCATGACGGTGGTAAGTGTCCCTTGTAACAGGACGCCCTTAATGGCTTCCTTTCAGAAATTAGTACCATGAAGATGTTTGTCTACCCTGAACAACTGATATCCTTCTTCATTTCAGATAATGAAAATGACATAATCTATCTTATTTCCTTTTTGTCATCTTGGTGGTCAACAACAACAACTATGATGGCCTAGATCTCGGGTGTATTTCCTTCCTCTTTCCTTCATGCCAGGAGTTCTCAGACTTGGAGGTGTAATAAAATCATCTGGGGAGCTTATTAAAAACACAGGTGTCCAGGCCTTACTACAGATTTCAGAAATCGTAATCTTTTGGATGGCATGTGGCTTTTGACCTTATACTTTTATTTGCAAATTCCCTGTTCTTCTCATTATATATTGCCTCAAATCCTTAACATACACAAGCAGGAGGAACTAACTATAAGTGTGTCTGTGTTGCTATCACTGCAGCACCAAGAAAGATAACGAGCTGCAGAGCATGCCTGTAAAGACAGAACTCGATCCATTTCATAGGTTCCTAAAGGAGGCCCCGCACTATTGTCCAAAGCAGGATCACCCAAACGCCTATTTACAGTCCATCGCAATGGCCAAGTTCATTGATTATAAAGCAGAAGGAACTTCTCATAGGAATAAAATGGTGCCCCTCCCCATCTCCTTCCTGCCCCCACACTCAGAGGTGGCCCACTCCCTCATCCCCACCCTCAAAGGGACTTGGTGTCAGATCCACGTCCAGCCTCCTGATGTCCACAAGCCTGAGAGAACAGGTCCAAGCGCTCTTAGAAGCAGATTTCCCTCCCAACTCTCCTCCCGCCCAGCCCCATCTCTCCAGCAGAAGCCAGAACCTCTGTCGGGCAAGCAGCTCAGAGTGGCGGCTGTGCCACCTTCTCTGTCATCACCAAGCTCCAATTAGCAGCTCCCAGGCGCCCTCAGGGCTACCACTCCTTCCTGGTTCCTCCAACTCCGCTCCAAGTCATTATGGGATTTGGCACTGCCTGACATGTTTCCTTCAAGCCTAAATGTCAAGACGCAGGAAAGGTACGTGTCGTATCTAACGACTTATTTTTCCTCAGTCTATACAAACTGTAATCTAGAAAGGACCCTGGCCTCTAACATGGCCTCTTCCCTCTAGAAGCCCTCCC
>NW_024342473.1:13619563-13961819 GCF_902729225.1 Pteropus medius | reverse complement strand
ACATTCTTGCCTTATCTTGAGAGCTGGCAGTTCCCAGGTTTCCTTCCAGAGCAGAGTGAGAAGCCAGGCTGTGTCTCAACATGTCAGGGACCAGGACAGCCAAGGGACAGACTGTCCCCTCGGGCCTCCCTGCCACCACATCGTTTCCTCCAGGTCAGGGACTCTGCAGGGTCTCCAGACAGAGGCAGGGTCTGGCTGGCAAGGCACAGAAACACACAGAGAAGTGTCCCCAGATAAGCAGAGATCCCTGCCTGGGTCTCTGCTAGGTGGGCCTGCCCCCAGAGCAGAGCTAGGAGAATTGCCAGGGAGCCCAGCCAAGAGCGACTGAGATTGCCAGGACCATAACAACAGGTGCCCTCTGTGCACACAGCTCAACATCCTTCACAGTTCTTACCACACTGGACTATTCTGACTGTCTACTTGCCCAAGTCTCCCATCCTGGGCTGTAAACTCCCGAAAGGCAGGGTTAGCACTGTACTTTTGGCATCTGAGTGCTCAGTGAATATGAACTGAATAAATGAATCTTGAGTGTAGGCACTGGGAACAGAGATGCACAAGAGGCAGTTCCTCATTCAAATAAGAACCACCAAGCATGTGAAGAGGGCACTCTCGCAAATCTCTTTTCTAAACGAGACATCCTATATACCTTCTCGCCCGTGTTCTTTGAGGACAGAGCTATTTCGTGGAACTTCTCTTTATTCCCAGGACATCTGAGCTCACACAGGGTGCACAGTAGGCACTTTGACACAGACTAAACTCAACTCAGGAGAACTGCACGTATACTCTTCTGAAGACCAACCCACTTCCTCACTGTTCCAGAAGGAATTTTTCCCATGGATTCCAATAGTGAGTAAGACACAAAATAATTTGGTCAAAATCCCCCTTCCCTCCAGCCCAGGAATTATCTGACCACACTGGGGCTGGGGGTCAGGATGATCCATAGGCTAGGTGTCAGACCCAAGCCTTTCCAGGCACAGTGGGAAGTGGGAAGGACAGGCTTGCCACCACAGCTATCAAAAGCTGCTTCTCACAGAATTGCAGTGTCAAACCGCAGGCAAGAGGAAGGACCTTTTTCACAGCTGAAGAAACACTCAGAGTAGCTTGCCCAAGGTCACAGGGCAGTTTACAGCAGAGCCGCTAGAGACTCCAAGTCATTCAACATCTGTTCTGTGTCTTTCAGCAATGGCAAGGATTTCCAAACTTTTTCTAGCAGTAGAGCTCTTTTTGTTTACATTATTTATTTTTTTTACATTTTTAGTAAAGTAGTAGACACCAACATGGCTAAATAAAAATGAAATTGCACAGAAGTCCTTTTGGCAGAGAAAGGTTCCCCACCCTGTCTCTGTTTACCAATGGCAACCACTTTTAAACCTCCGTTGAGAATGCTTGTTTCAAATAAATCTTACACCGAAGTTTAATGCACAAAATATATCAAAGCAAAGGTGCTTTGGTTAAAAGGGGAGCAACACAAAACACTTGTCTGATTACTACTTTGCACACGTGCCATACACACACACACACACACACACACACACACACACACACACACACACACACACACACACACACACACTACACACCAGTCCCTACTTAAGTCTGTACCAAAGGACTCAACATGAAAACCACACTACCACAGCAAACTTCCCCTTACACCACAACCTCCGGCTTTTACTGGGGGCCCGCTGTGGAGGCAGGAGGAACCTTTCTCCCTGAACAGACACACCTGCACCAGGAATATACCTGGATTTTGTCACCACACCCAGACTCCTGAGGTATCACCATTCACAGCAAAGAGACCTCTACGAAGCCTCAGGTTTCCCTAAGTTTAAGGTTCTGACTAGAGGGGAAAAGTAGGGAGGAATCCATGTATGTCACAGCTCATAAAAACACAAATAATTAATAGCTAATTGGATTGGCAGTCATATGGACCTTAATATGAATTAGTTGACTTAGATTGCTTTCCTACCAACTGGCAAAATTCAGCTATGCTGGAGAAAAAATGCGATTTTGATGTAAAAAGAGAAGAAGGGATACTGTTGGGTGTAGGGAGAACTGAGGTACTCTGGAAGAAAGCAAACCAAGATGGATCCTGCAGTAGGACCCTGTACGGGTGCTAGCAGACAGCATGAGGGCACCTCGCAGTGGCAAGCTGGGAATAGTGGATGACAAAGGTGTCACAGGAATGCAAAAAAAGAAATGGATGAGGGCATCCTCTGATTGCTTACTCTTCAGTCCTTCTCCTCTTCAAAACACTTAAGAAAGCACTCTTCAACCACCTTCACGACTGGGGGAAAAAAGCTCCGGTCTGTAATGGATTCTGCTGTGCTGCCCCATCGGATACCGAAGGCAGGAACTGGCTCATTCTACTATCTCTAGATCATTGTCCAGCCATGGGGAAATGCAGCTTGCCACCTAGAAAGGACAGTTACCATGCATGATGGTGCAATCTCCTTCCTTCCTCCTCTTTCCCCCAAGCACTCACAATGTACTTTTTTCCCTCAAAATTTCAGAGCAAATGCACAGCCCAGGAAGACAGCAGCCTCTTCCCATCAGATGGTGATGGGAAGGAAGTGGGGGCATTGAGTTGCGATCACGGCTCCCAACACAACCTTCCTAGAATTCTCCCTTCCTCTGGGGCCCGGTGCTGCTCTTCCTTTCCTCTCCTCGCCACTGGACATGGCACTGCTCCTCCAAGTGTGACCCTTGGAATAGTGGCATTGACTTCACCTAGGAGCTTGTTCGAAAAGCAGAATTTCAGACTCCCCACCACCACCCAGCACTACTGAGTCAGAACCTGCACATGAACAGGATGCCCAGATAATTCGTGTACATATTAAAGTTTTTTAAAGTGCCGTTTTGGAAAATATGACATACAGCAACCCCTCAAAGCTGATTACCCAAAAATTCACTCCAAATTCTCTTTGGTGCTGGCCCTTCTTGCTGGAAATCTAGACCCATGAGACTGTTTTCATACATAGGCAGTATAATGAGCAAACACAACTTAATAAATATCTATTGAATGACTCTTTCCAGGAATAATAACTCTTGAAGAGGAGCTTTATGATTTACAAAATGGTTTCACATGAGTTCTCTTGCTCCATACTCACCAAATCCCTGGGAGGCCCTTGGGGACAATATCACTGACTCCTATTACTAAGGAGGAGCCAAGCCCAGGGGCCTTAGAAAGAGAGGCACAAACAGCCTCCACATTTGGATCCACATCTGGAACCACATCTGGTAGGAATGTTGCGGCTCAGCATGGATTAAACACAGTGTTTGGAAAAAAGGATAATATGATTTGGTTTTTTTAAATGTGTGGAATTAAAAAAATTCATCAGAAATTCCTTTTTTATTTGGGCTTTCTTGTTGGGAATACAAATCGGCTTTACCTGCCCTAGTAATGGACAATATTCTGTATATAAGCTTTGATTAATTTTTTTAAATGAAAACAGAAATGCTAGGGGTGGGAGAGCCATGTGCTCAACTTCCTTTTCCCCTTCCCCTTGTCGGGGTCCTGAGGGGGACCCTGGATCCTAAGGAATACAGCTTGTAAATCACTGGGTCGAATGCATTCTATGTTCCCTTCTGTCTCTAGCCAACGGGATTCCATTATTCGTGCTGGGAGCTGGTGAAGAATATCAGAGTGAATTGGGAGTCAAAATAATTCTTAAAGCCAAGTCAAGGTACCAGGCTACACAGGAAGTTGATCAAGTTTGGAGACACAAAGTTAAGGAGACACAGCTTGCAGTTGCCCATGGAAAATTCCTCCTTTGGATAAGTTAGTTTACTGCTGTGCCTCAGCTTCTTAATCTTTAAAATGAGGTTATTAAGTTTTCCTTATAGAAGCACCCCAAATAATGTATGTAGATACTCACCTCCAAGGGGTGGAGCTTACACCCCCTCTCCTTGAGTGTGGGCTAGACTTAGTGACTCACTTCTAATAAACCATATAAAAAAGAAAAAACAGTAACTTTACGGTGGAGAAAACTGGCCGACAGCACTTTAACATCACCAGCGACAAGTCACGTTGATGTCGGGTACCCCCTGTTATGACGCAGTGAGAAAAGCACTTCAACTCTGCAATACTCTTCCCCCAAATCCATAACCTCATGAGAAAAACATCAGACAAAACCAACTTGAAGGACAGTCTACAAAATACACAACCCGTACTCCTCAAACTCCTGAAGATCAGGAAAAACAAAGCCTGAGAAACAGTCACAGATGAGAAGAGACTAAGGAGACATGACCACTAAATGCAATGTGATACCCTAGATGGGATCCTAGAACAGAAAAAAGGACATTAATGGAAAACTGCTGAAATCCATGTGAAGTCTGAAGTTCCATTAATAGTAATGTACTAATGTTGGTTCCTTAGTTTTGAAAAGTGTACCATGGGTATTATTAACATTTAGGGAACATTTAGATGGTATTAACATTTAGGGAAACCGAGTGAAGGGTACGCGGGAACTCTCTGGACTATCTTTGCAACTTTTTCTTACATCCAAAATGACTTCAAAATAAAAGTGCATTATAAAAACTAAGGTTGCTAATAGCATCTACCTTACAGAGGCATTATAAAGATTAAATGAACTGATAAAAAGCACTAAGAACAGCACCCAATGCACGATATATTATCCATAGATACTAATTACTATTATTATTACTACTACTTTGTGCCAAACCAGAAAATAGCCCTATTCTATGTTTTAATGTATTGAAACTCATTTGCTTTACAAATATTTCAAAAATGGCTGTGACATTGAAATTGAGAGACATGTCCACACAATAGGTTTCTGAATCAATCTGGGATCAAGCAGACCCGTTAAATTTTTGTCAAAACTCATTAAAAACATTTTTTTAACTTCAACAATCATTGACTCATAGCCATCTTATTTCATTTCACTCCCATCTACTCCCCACCCCCCACTGGGTTATTTTGAAACAAATCATCGGTAAATATTTCAATATATATGTCTAAAAGAGAAGATCTCTTTTTAAAACCATAACCACATTATCTATCATGCTTTAAAGAATAACAATAATTCCTTAATATTATCAATATACAGTAGGTGCCAATATTTTTCCTATTGTGTCATAAAGGTTTTTTTACAGTTTGTCAAATCAAAATCCAAATAAAGTCCATACATTGTATAGGTCTCTTTTAATCCACAGCTTTTGCTCCCTTCTCTCCCCACACCCTGCAATTCATTTACTGAAAATACTAGATCTTTTGACCTATAGAGTTTCTCGCAGTCTGGATTTTGCTGATTGTACCCCCATAGTGTTATTTAACATCTTCCCTTGTCCCCTATATTTCTTGTAAATTGGTAGTTGGATATAGAGGCTGATCAGTTTCAGGTCTGAGTTTGTGGCAAAACTCCATAGGTGGTGCTATGTGCTTCTATCAGGAGGTACATACAAGTAATAGCAGCTTTAATGATCAATGCCTAGATTCATTCATTCAACAGGGTGGTTCATTTTTTTAAAAGTCATCATCATCATCCTTGACTTGCCTCATGCTGATTAATACCTTTGTCTGAATGGGACAGCTTTGCTTAGACCAGTAGAATGTTGAGGATTTTGAGCTCCTTAGTGAGATATAGACTTTCAAAGCTGTTAGCGCCCCATTTGCATGGGGTTGAGGCGGGTGTCTCTTCTAGGCTTCAACAGAATCCGCTGGCTGGCTTGGTGGGGTATCCCCCTCAGCTTTCATCACAACAATCAGGTTGGGGGCACCAAAGTTTGGCAGTGGGCTTACTCACAGATTCTGGGGCACACACAAAAACACACTGAGCATGTGAAAACTGCCTCCTGAGTCATCTAGGGACACAACCCAAGGATCCTATAACTCTGAGAGCCACACCCTCCCTTTTAGCAGCCACAGTTGTCCTTTGACCTCACATTCTTGGCTTCAGGGCCAAAATCAGTGATGACTTCTCTTGAAACATTAATTCCTTCTACTCCCATAGCTCCTTTTAGATTAGGGTTTTCATGAGCTTTCAAAACACTCTTACCTAATCCTCTTAGTGCTTAAGTAAAGAAGATGACTAACAGAGAGTCCCACTCCCCAAGCAGGGAGACTGCGCCTAAAGAATTCGGTTGGTCAACCTGCTGTCCTGCTCTGGCCTAAAGTAGGCACTTAAAGGTGCAAGATCTTGCCTTTAACAAGACAAAGATATGCCTTCTGAGTAAATCCAATACCCACCCCCGAGGAATCTTCCTACCAGTAGTGTTGGGGAAGCCAGGAGGCTCTCAGCAGGAGGAATGTCCACTCAGCTCACAGCAAATCATCCTGCCTTGATTTTCCCAAAGAGCAGCAATTTCAAATATTTTGTTGCATTCTTAGGCTTTGTGTGTGAGGCCATGTGTTCTCATTAGGGGTTCAGTAGATACAGTCACCACAGATATTGAAACAAGAGAAGAAACAATATCTTCTCTTGACCTAAATCCTAACTGATGGTCCAGGAATACTGCGAGCCTTGCAGTTCAGGTGCTGAAGAAGATGTGGAAAGGGATGCCTGGAACGACCTAGAAGGTGAGAGGACAGTCGTGTCCCTCCCAAGATGTGAACATGCTTGTACCAATCTTCCCAGAGTCCCTCAAGCTTGAAGTCAACAGCAAACACTAGGAGACAGGAGGGAAAAGAAACAAGGAACTATGTTGTCCACAAAGGAGGGAAGGTGAACACAAGGACTAGATCCAGGAATAGAACCAGACCCACCAGTGTCACACTGGCCAGGCCATCTCTTGGCATCCCATCATTCCCAAGAAGGCTTTAGGACCAACCTCCACTGAGTGGTCCCAGTCCACCACACTGATCCACCCAGCTTCCCCTGGCTAGCCCTGATCCCTCTGCCGACATAGCAGCACCTGCCACTGAGATCTGTACCAACCTGAATAGTGACACATGTACCTTTTGCCAGTTTACTAAAAACAGGCCAAAGGCAGAAAATCTACCTTTGCCATCAGAGCCAGGGAGCAGAAGACACCAAAAATATCTCTCCTCATATTACGTCAGGGTCTATATAATATATGTCAGCCCCTGCCACCTCCAGATAAGAATATGCAGTCCTAGCGTTATACCAGGACTCTGAAGAGAAGCCACAAACTTCCCCTAACAGGGCAGAACCAACCAAGGCAAGTTGTCCAAGATCCACCAGTACATAATACAATTTAGCAAATCTCATTGAACCATGCAAATAAAGGGAACTTCTCACCAACACTCTCAATTTACAGATGAAGATACTTGGGCCCAGCAAAGCAAATGAATTTGTCCAAGTCCCCTATTCTCCCAGGCAGTGACAGATCCTGGACCAGACAAGTCTCCTGAGAGCCAACTCAGTCCTCTTTCCTCTCCACCCGGTCTCATGTTTCAGACAGCTCAGACTTGGCGCCTACTCGGGGAAGGCCTGGCAGCTAGGAGAGAAGAAAGCCAAGTCCAGATTACATCAGTCTCACAGGTAGCCAAGAAGGAAGTGAAGACTATTCTACTCTCCCACTCACAGGCAGTCCTGCTCCAGGAAGCCACTGAAAATGCAAGGAGGCTAATCTCGCTCGGAAAAATCTCTATTGGCAACAGGGAGGGGAGAAAGCCAAAAGACTTGTGGTGGGCCCTTCCTCACACCATCATGATCATCACCAGACAACTCCTTCTCACATAACCGCCCCCACCTCCAAAGATGGGAATGTATAAGATCTCCTCACCCTGTAATCTGGCCCCAAATTTCAGCGCCCCAAATCTTTCCTCCCTCTCCTATCATGGCAACCTGTCCCCTTCTCACACTGCCCAAGATGTCTACCTCTTCTCACCTCCAATGAGAGCTTTCCTTCCTAAATGGGCCAGCTGGAAGCCCCCCTCCTCCAGGAAGTCTTCTTAGCCTCCTCAAACTTCTACTCTGATCTGCTAGCCCTGGAGGAGTTAGTGCTGGGAAGAAAGGCAGAGTTCCCCTGCTGGAGAGCATCCGCTTACTCAGCAGAGATTCCTCACAACTCACTGAGACGGATCTCTGATGGCCTCCTATAGTTACCTAATTTCTGCAATTTGTTACTGAAAAAAGGGACCAAGAGTCCTATTTTTTGGCACATTAAACAGCTTGGAGCACGCAACAGTGTTTGATAGATGTCATTTAGCCCTACATATTAAGGACCATACAACCCGAATGTCCACCGACTGATGCATGGATAAATAAAATGTGTTATATCCATATAATGAAATATTATTTGGTGATTATAAGGAATGAAGTACTGGTACATGCTACAATGTGGATGAGCCTTGGAAACACTGTGCTAAGTGAAAGACGCCAGCCATAAAGCACCATATATTGCATGATTCTATTTATATAAAGTGACCAGACTAAGCAAATCCATGAATATAAAGGTAGATTGTGGTTACCTAGAGCTAGAGGGATTGAGGGAAATGGGGAGTAACTGTTAATGGGTATGAGGTTTCTTTCTGGGGGTGATAAAATGTTCTAAAATTGATTTCAGCAATGACACACTCTGAATATACTAAAACCATTGACTTGTACACTATAAACAATATAAAAAAAGAATAACCATAAAAATGCTCATACATGCTTTTCCTTGGTGATGTCAACTGTGCCTTAATGTATAGGTCCTTTAGAAAACACTTCTACATATATTGGCCCTAGGTCATATCTCAACACCCTGCACAATCAATATGATCACCATAATATAGACTAGGAAGTTGAGGCTCAGAGAATTAAGGTCACATAGCCAACCAGCCACAGATCTGGAACTTAAAATCAGATGATCTGAGTCTAAGTGCGGGTTCTTTGGAAATGTAACCTATGGAGAGACTTTGAAAGAAAGAACATAGCTCCATAGACAAGGAAAAACTGAAAACAAAGTAAACATCCTCCACTAAGCAACTGTGATGACCATTAGTTGTTCTAGATGCAATAGAAAATTACAAACATTAAAATGATAAACAAGAGCACCATGTGTTATAAAATAATGCTAAGTGAACATGTGCAAATGGTACATACAGTTTGATTACAATTTTTGTTTTCTTTTAAGTATATTCATGTGGCCAAAAAAATAGTAGAGAACGCAGATGCAAAAATGTGTTAGGATAACGAATAGCTGAGTGAAAGCTTTTCTTTTAAAATCTCCTGTGCTATTTTGAGAGAGAGAGTAAAACACTTGAATGGATACCACCAACCAGCACAACAAAGCACTATAATTATCCAATCAGGGGTGAACTCAAAGTGGGGGTCAGCAGTCTCCATAACACAGGCCACTGGGCTGCAGGGTCACCAAGGGCCTTAGTGTCAATGAGGAGCAAAGACAGGGCTTCTTTTTTAATCTGCAAATATAAGACCTCCTCTTTGTCAAAAGGAGCTCTAGAAAGTCGGCCAGAATTTATTCAGTCACTTCTGATCTTTTCCTTTGAAATGTTCATTATGTCCTGGACACGAGGCCCTCTTATTTCCACCTCTGATGCACATTTTACTGAAATCCTCTCTTTATATATTCCTCTTCCTCGCTAGACTGTGAGGTCCTCAGGCAGAGCCCATAATCACCCACCCTTGTACCCTCAGGCATCTAATACATTGCTTGACACAGTAGGCCTGAATATGTTTTCTGAATGGAATTGTCTAGACTCTCATCATACCTTCCACACTCTTGAGCTAGACTTTTATAGATGAATAATACACTTAGCACCATCTCCTGATCAGCATTCCTGCCCAAAGTCTGCCACCCATACTCCAGTCCATGCCACACATCTGATGTCATTACGTTCTCCTCTGCTCAAGACCTGTTTTCCCCTTCCCATCAAGGCTGAGTGCCTCAGCCAGGCCCCTGGGCCCTTTCATCACCTGGCCCCATGCTACTTGCACAATTCTCTGGCTTCCCAGCAGGCACAGCCCAACACACTCACTCCCACCTCCAGGCATCTACCAGTCCTGTTTGCCTATCCTGAGATACCTTCTGCCTACTCAAATCCTACCTCTGCTTACATTCAAGTTCCAACTCCTCCTGAAAGCTTTCCCTGACCATGCCAGCCCCCAGGGATCCTTGCCTCTGAATATGTCAGCTTCCAAAATTGAATACACTTAACTTATGTTTTTTCCCCTGTGTTTGTCTTTTACCCACCCCAAAACTAGATTAATCTTCTTAAGGGCAGGGCGATGTCTTACGCGCCATCAGTGTAACCCACCGCAGCCACTGTAAGACAGGCACTCTGGAGAAGCTCGAGACTTACTGGTGGTTAGGTCTGAAAATCTGAAAAAGAGCCACAGTTAGTAATGATAGAAGTATTTTTCGGGTGGAAGAGAGGCTTGTTCTAGGCAGCTGACACAGTTGGGGCACAGGTAGAGGGGTTCGTAAAAGGGGCTTAGACATTTAAATCTATGCCACTGAAATTTAGGCTAGCTCTCTCTAGCATCCGAAGGTATCAACCAGTGCTTCTCACAGTGTGCCCCCCAGACCAGTAGCACCAGCATCACCTTGGAGCTTGTTAGAGATGCAAATTCTCAGGCCCCACTCTAGACCTACTGAATCAGAAACTCTGGGGATAGGGCTCAGCATCTGTGGTTTAACGAGCCCTCCAGGTTATTCCAATGTCCACTAACGTTTGAGAACCACTAGTGTAAACACAAGAGGAATAGCCTCATATACCAGAAAGAGCAGTTCCTTCCACCTCCAAAGACTGCCTGTGGATATAATTTTTAACTCATGTCTTCCTATTTCCTATTACTATTACTACTACCACTACTGCTGCTATTATTACTATTACTATTACTACTGAAACTGTAGTTAGGAAAATAGACAAAGAATACTAAGCAATTGATAATTATTATTCATACTAGTAGTAGTAGTATTGTTAGAACGACTAGTATTACTACTATTACGAGAAGGAACTGAGTAGTAGTACTAGCAGCAGTAGTAATAACAACAATTATTGACTCTCTGCCTATTTTCCTGACTATAGATTCCAGGACAAAGAGTTTGAGTGGAAAACAAAATCTATGTGGCATAGAGTAGAGGCATTTTTGACCCTTTCAACACGGCAATGTTCCCTATTTGTCTCTCACTCAATCTTAAGCCAGTGATTTCTCACCACTCCCTAACCTCAGAGGACAACTTCAGGCAAAGGCTCCATGTGCCTTCTCAATCATCTTATTTCTCGGTTTGGACTTTAATCACTCTAAGCCCCTATAGGAGGTTTTAGTCTCTAATTTGTGTACCCGTCCCACCTTTGAAAATATCGGTTAGGTCTGCTGGCATCTCCAGTTTTATCCTGTCCCTGAGGACAAGCTTCACGTTCTTTCATTCTTTAGCACCTGTCCCCATCTGCGGATCACTGGGTGGGCTGGGTTTGTATGAGGAGCAACAGCCCAGTTTCCCTTAACCTTGTTTATAAACTGTAGATGCTTGTCCTGACCCCATCAGACTGAATGTACAAGAATGCTCATTGCAGTAACAACTTAAATGTCTATCAAGGACGCTGCTTAAGTTCCTTATGGTGCATCCATAATAGGTGGTCTATGCAGCTGTTAAAAAGAACATCATACACACACACACACACACACACACACACACACACACACACTGATATGGGAAAAAGCACAAGATTAAAAAATCAAATTGCAGAACAACATTCTGAACCCATCTACGTGTATAGTCTGATCTCACCTACATTTTAAAAAAATACAGAATATGCATATGTGGTTGTATATACATAAACAATTTCTGGAAGGAAATACATAGAAACTTGTTAATAGTCACTTCTGAGGATTGGGCCTAGAGAGGTTCAGGAAGATGGGAGGGAACTTTTTAATGCACTATTTGTCTTTTTATTAGTTTTCTTTTCCAACTATAAATGTTAAACATGATCAGGTTAAAAATCAATCTGGAACATCACATGAGAGATAAATATATTTACAGAGGGAATGACAGAGAAAAATGTTCACCCTGTAATATAATTTGGGAAACCAAAATATAATTGGTATCTTCGGCGTGATCATAATGTCAAACAGACAAAACAGGACAACGCACACAAGCAAGACCATGACACAGCCCCTAACAGTCTAGTACCTCTAAGGAGGCCTGAGGCCCCTGCCACCCCCCACCGCCAGACAATCCACAAGATGGCAACCACATCCTTAAGGACCTAATCATTCCAAAGCCAGAGTGCAGGAAGCAGTCACAGTAACATTGCAGATGTCCTGTAAAGTGAGACAGGTCCTGCTCCCTCAACCTGAGGGAGTTCCAAGATTAAATAAGCCTGCTTAACTCCACCTGAGGGCTGACACCTTGTTCTTGTTTACTGAGATCTGAAGCTGGGAGCCACAAGTTGGAAGACATTAGGTGAATCTGTGCAATCTTAAAAGGCCAGAAACTAACAGCTTAAACTACACTAGGTGCCTTTAAGACTTGGTAATTGGTCAGAAAAATGAAACCAGGAGGGAGGCTTCCAAGGAGCTGAGATGTCTCTGATTACCTTGCAGCAGCCCTATGGAAACAAATACCTTAAGAAAACAGAAGGATTGGCTGGGAGAAGGGGCAAGAATTTAAAAGTAAAGAACCGGAGGGCTAGAAGGTGCTGAGATACCATCGGCTCAGCTCCTGCATTGCCAGAGAAGGAACTGAGGCCCAGATAAGAATGCATTCCTTCTAAAATGACTGCAGACCTGGGAAGGAGGGTGCTATTAAGTGACCAGAGTTATAGGTTTACTAGCCGTGACTGGGAAAGCAGGCTAGATTTGAGAAATTATTCATTCTGGCAAAATACAGTTGGCTGCCTATCACATAGAAGCCACAGGAAACAAGGGCCCAGTCCCTGTAAGTGTTCCAGCCTCACATGAATAAATCATGATGCCATTGTGAGCAGATAGAAATCTCTGCTTCAGGACTAATTAGTCATTTCACTTAGCAAATCCTCGACCTTCTTTGGGTGTGGCTGGCAGCATTGCCAGACAGAAACACCTTCCCGCTAGGGTGCTGTGCCTGAAGGTGCGGCTGCCTGAGTCCTCCCTGAGGTTGCTGGACATGGATCAAGTGTTTATTCATGTCGTTTTCCTCTAACAAGGCTCTAAGATGACCTTCCTCCATTCCATAGAACCTGACCCTCAGGAAGTGGGGTTATCCCTTATACTGCTAACAGAGAAAAATGTGGGCCACCGTGCAGTCTGTGTTTTTGGAAGAATACTACCTGAAGAGGCAGCAGTGCTGAAGGCAGAGGTGAAGGAGTGGGTAACGCTGACCTACTTCAGGCACAGGGAGAACCTTCATGTTGGTCCAGGCTCTGCCCTTATCAGACGCCATCCTTCAGAGACCTGAGAGCTGTTGGGACAATCACGCAACGTTCAACCTGAAAGGGAGCTTTGAGATGAAGAAAGAGTGAAGACGGGAAATATGTATATGGTGTCACTTTAACTGTGCTGCTAAAATTATTAATATCATGAAGGTTGAGACATGAGGAAAGACTATTCTTGTTCTAACTAGCCTGGGAACTTAAACTTTTTGAACTTCTTGGTCCTGTCTCAATGCCTAGAAATACATTGGACCTCCAGATCACCCTCTGATTACCTACTGAAGGACTCACATATCCAGACCACCTGACATCCATTATCTAGACTGCCTGACATCTGACTGGTAACTGTTCTGGACCAATCCTAGGGCTAAGAATGCAGGATGGATTATTCTCAAGAATGCACTTTTCACTATAAGAACTCTTAACTTCTCTTTCTTCTTTGGAACACTTTTGGCTTTTTTTCTAGTTGTGTTCCTGTTTGCAAACTCTAAGACCCTTGAATAAATCTTTATCATTTCTTTTATTATCATTTCTTTCATTCTTTTTTTTTTTTCTTACACCTACAGCACCCAGTCTTCCTAGATGGTCTCCCATCCAAGTACTAACCAGGCCTGACCCTGCTTAGCTTCCAAGATCAGACAGGATTGGGCACGTTCAGGGTGGCATGGCCATAGTTTCATTTATTTCTTTATCATTTATTTTCATTCAACGAAGAATACCTAATAGTCCAACATTCCGGTTTTCTAGAGGAAGAAATGAGAACCCAGAAAGTGAAAGTGAGTGACTTGTTCAAAGACACCTGATAATTTAGGAATAAGTCTCCCAATTCCTGGGTTTTTATTTTTCCTTTGGAAAACCATAACATCGGACTATTAGATACTTTCAAGCGTCCATTTCAGGTTGAACGTTGTGTCCCAACAGCTCTTGAGTCTCTGAAGGAGATCGCAGTTCCTAGATGAGACCAAGTATCCAGAAACATTTTCCTATGCCAGGTGAGCAGCCAATGTGGCACCAACAGGTATTTATCAAAGACCACATGCAAGTACCACAGGGGATCTTACATCTAATTAAAAAAAACAGACCTGATCCTGAAGAAAAGTAATTACTATTAAATAAAAATAAGACATGCCACAGTTGAGGGAGGAGAGAGCAATTACCAAAGAAGCAAGAGGCATAGAGTAAGGGAGAATCATAAGAGGTGGCAGGCAGGGAAAGGATGGGGAGATCTGACCAGAGTGACAGAGCAGATCTCTGCAGGGTGGTAAGTCAGGGAAAGGTGGCAGGAGAGGGTACTGCATGGTCAGGGACCTGTGCCAGCTACAGTCTGGCAGGAGACAAACAGTCTGGCTGACCCATGGGGCCCTGCCATAACAAGGACACACTCTCTCTTGCCTATGCCATGTGGGACAAAACCAGCATGTTCCAGGTAGGAATTACTACTCTGAAGCTCACAAACAGCTAATCCTTGGGCTCTCCAAGCTCTTTATACAAAAGCCTCCCTTGCAAGTCTATGGGGCGGCGGGGCAAGACTCACTTAACTATAAGGCTCACTGGCTGTTTGGGGAGGCTTTAGCACAGGATCCAGGCTGCAGTGAGGGCATTGACCCCAAAAGTCTCAGGCAACTCCAGGAAGAAAAAGGAGTGGCAGGTATAGTGGGTTGAATAGTGGCCCTCAGTAAGATATGTCCATGTCTTAACCTCCAGAACCTGAGAATGTGACCTTACTTGAAAAAGGGGTCTTTCAGGATGTACCTAATTTAAGGATCTTGAGATGAGATCATTCTGAATTACCTGGGTGGGCAGCTATCATAAGAGAGAGGCAGAGGAAGATGTGACAGAAAAAGAAGACACACAGAGACACACAAGGGAGAAGGTGATATGAAGACAAGCAGAGATTGGAGGGATGCTTCTACCAGCCAAAAATGCCATGGATTACCACAGCCACCACGAACTAGGTTAGAGGCATGAAACTGATTCTCCCTTGAAGCCTCCAGAAGAAACCAACTCTGCTGACACCTTGATTTCAGACTTCTAGTCTTCACAACTGTGAGGGAATATGTGTTATTTTAAACCACCTCGTTTGTGACAATTTGTGACGGCAACCCCAGTAACTAATGCGGCAGAGATAGGAGATGGAAAAGCAGGTTTGGGGCTTTCAGGAGTTCTAAGAGGTGTCACTCATCTTTGTGTAACAGGAGTCATGAGGCTTGTGGTAGCAGAACCCTCCCAGGAGGGTGTCCAAGTGGACAAAGCAGCCTCTGGCTCCCGAGAACTTCAGGCCATCTGGATGCAGGGCCTTTGAACAGAAGCCCACCCCCGTCCACCCTGCTCTCTCATCAGACATCAGCTGCCACCAGCAGGGTCCACAGGCTCTTAAAGATTATCTGTCGAGAGCTACGGTCCTGTCCACCCACCTCAGCCCCTTCTACATCTGACCCTCTTTATCCATGAGCTTCCCAAAGTGACTGGACAATCTTTCTCTAGCAAGTTCCTCAGATTCCATTATCATAGAAAAGCAGTGTGATTCAGTGGAAAGTGTTCTGGCTTTGAAGTCAAGCATACCTATACTTTAATCCCAGGGTGACTTGGAATACGAGTGATTTGCCCTACCTCTCTGAGCTTCAGTTTTCTCATCTGTAAAGTGGGGTCAATAATTGCTGTCTCATAGGGTTACTATGGTAATTAGAAATGGCACATGTGAAATGCTCAGCTTATGGCCTGGTATACAACAGGAAGGCAATAAATAGTAGCAATTATCACCACCATTATTTACATGAATAATAAAGTCTTTCTGGAACACTGGCCTGAGCCCACCTTGTTTTCATTGCTGTGGTAGATATAAAGAGATCCACAACCGGGGGCTGTCCTCAAGGGTTCTGACTCAGCAGAGAGGTGGTGAGCACCTAATGTGTGCCCTCTTCTTATTCGCCTTCAAGTCCCTTCTTCCTGGACACTAGCTGTGACCTCAGTCCCCTATATACCTCCAATGGGCACCCAATAAATATTTGTTTTGTGAATAAAGAATAAATGACGTTGAGTGAGTCATCAAAACTCTTGAAATGTCAGTTTTCTAACCTGTAAAATGGGGCTAATAGCATCTACCTACCCTGCTGCCTCACAGCAAATAGAGACAGCAGCCTTAGAAGGCCAGAGAGGCAAAGCCCCACACAAAGCCCCAAACTGTACCTTGAAGGTTGTCCCGTCTTCTACAGAGGTTAGCCCTGCTGGGTCCAGGACAGTTGCAGTGAAGTCTTGCGTCCATATAGCCTGCATTCCAGGACATGGGTAGGTCCACATCTTAAACTGGTTGCAAACTTCCCTGCCTTTTTTAGTCCAGAGTCAGAAAAATTGTCTCAACTTCTGACACTTTCTTCCTAGCTAATCTCTGTGAGCCTCAGTTTTCTTCTGTAAAAGGGGGTTAATTGCCCCTATCTACCTAGAAACGCAGCTGTGAGAATTGAATGAAATAATGTATCTGAATGTGCTTTGTAACCTAAGTTCTATACAAACGTAGGAACACAGACTCCTGGGCCAGAAGGAGAGTATACAAATGCCACTGCTCCTTTCAATTTTGGTAATTTTGAAAACTTCTCCATCAAATTTCAAAATCCTATATGTGTTTGCCAGGAAACCAAAAATATTCTAGCCACAACTCAGGAGAACCACAAGATAAGCCATTTCCATAACGGGTATTGCTGGGCTTCAATCAACTCAGCTGCTTGGGCCAAAAATATAGTTTTTTTAAAAACACCACAGACCACAATTCAGCCACTCCCCCAAATCACACATCTTTTCTCCTAAGAAAATAGTGGAAACCAACTTTAACTGATGAAATCCAATTCTGAGGCATTCATTTTCAAAAGCCAGGCCTTCCCCAGTGATGGGGGCAGACACAGCATTCTCCAGTTATTTTGCAAGTAGAGAGAGTTTCAGTGGAGGTGGGCGAGGAAGTGAGGCTCCTGGCTAGTTCCAAGGGCTGTGAGGACTAGATCTGTCAGCCCAAAGAGGCAATCGCTGCCTCAGACTCAGAAATTTGCTCTACTAATCCAGCTAAACACTGGCTGTTTTAATTAATCAAGTACAAAGAAGGCCTACAGACCATTTTCTCTTCACCCACAGGCTTCGATGCAGCAACCTCAGGCTCCAAATCCCCGCTGCCCAACAAATGCCCTCCCCATTGCACAAGGAGTCCGAAGATGAAGGGCCCTCCAGGATGGACAGAAGGAGCCTCAAAGGAGGCCCACTTGTCCTATGGTTCTCATGGCCTCCCTGTGCCTGCTGGGTTGCCCCAGAAGACCAGACACACCCAGTCCTGAGTTCAGGGCTGATCCACCAGGATCTCACCTGCAGCTACTCATCCATGTATCACACTTGGGGCTGCTTCTTCCTCCAAAGACCATCGGTCCTGGATAGAGGCTGCACGCATCTTGTTTGTTAGTTCAGACTCCCTCAGAGGTTTCTGTCTCTAGTGTAAAACCCTAAATCGCTTGAGAGATAGCCCAATGTGGTGGGATGAACAAATGCTTTGCAGTCTGGCCAACAGGGATTTGAACTCAGGACCTGCTGCTGACTGGCTCTGGAGCTTTGGAGAGGTGACTCTCCTGGCCCTGGTTTCTTCATCCCTAAAACATAGCTAATCCCAAGCACCTGAAGTTTTATAAAGATTAGTAATAGTATATGGAAGGCTCCTGATATATGGTTGGCACTAAATCAGTGGTAATTATTATTATATGGCACTCCCACCCCATGCTCATGCTCCAAATTCTAAGGCCTAGCCCTGCCTCCATACCTTTGGCTCACATGTAACCACTTATCAGAGTGACTTGTTCTCAGACCTGCCCATTTCTGGGCCAAGCCAGGCCTGGCCACTGTGAACTGGAGTACAGGGCTGGAAAACAGAAAGCACTCAAAGCAGTAAGTATTTGTTTACTTAGAAAAAAATCCTGAAATCTCAAGCAATTTGAATTTTTCCCACCACATTTTTTTCTTTCATGAGTACAAATCAATAAGTAAACACTTAAATTAGGGTTTATTTAGAAGAGTAACTTCTCTCATATAAATATTTCTTTTAATAGCTATGTTACTATACAATGTCCACTAGGAAAAACGCAATGAGCTGAGGGACCTGAAAAATTCTGAAAGTTCAGACTCTTCAAAGAAAAATATTTATTTCTAATACATTGATTACAAATGTAATATGTGATAACTATAGACAGTGTAGAAATAGAAAAAGCATATGAAAAAATCAAATTAGTGGCAATTTCACCATCTCTAGATAATGTTTCGGTGTATTTCCTTCCAGTCTTTTTTTCTATGTACCTTCAGGGTATAAAAATCCATTTGTTTAAAAACCAACAGAAGACTAAGCTTGCCAGCCAGTGCTGATAGGGCAGCAGTTGTGGATTGCCTATGAAAGCTTCCTTGTCCTGTTTTCCATTCTCCCCACCCCCAAACAACTTATTTGTTGGTGACACACCTACACATTGCATAACTACATCTTGTTTTATCAGGGCCGGTGAACTTCTACCCTTTGAGTGAATTAACATAGTCATCTCTGCTTTCCATTTTTATGCCACGGAGTCAATATTTACTAGCTGTGTTGCTAAAACAGGCCCTGGGCACAAACTCGGTGCTAAGTGTCCCTGCCTAATGTCAAAACACATTCTCAGTGGCACCAGAGGCTTTACTGTGCCATGGGCCACAGCACCAGGTGAGTGATTCCTGCCCTGACTGAGCAGGTAGGCTCTGGCCCAGCAAGGATGCTTCGCATAATCACAAAGTCCAGGAAGCTAGTGCTGGAAGACACTTAAATGTTAATAGATGGGAACACTGAAGCCCTGTGGGGGCTTAGGACTTGCCTAAGCACGTGTAGCTCCAGAATCAAAACCTGAACTCCTGCACTCCCACACCAGCACCCTCTCATTTTACTGTCTTGTCGAATACATTAATATGGAGAAACAACTAAGATGGCAATTAGGGACAGAACCCATTTCGTCAGGCCTGGAAATTGGACAAGTGCGGCTCTGAGACGGTCAATTTCACAGAGGAGTCTCCCCAAGATAGGCCTGGTCTCTTACAGTAATGATTAAGGTGATATCATAGCATCATCAATTATCATGCCTCTTGCTGGAAATCATTCATTCATTCATTCATTCATCTCTTTGTGTGAGAAATTTTTATTGAGCACAGCCATGGGAAGCATTACTTGCTTCACCAAAGCAGTACCACGTTGCCCACCTCTTCTAGGAAGGATTACTTTGCAATTGTCAAGAGACAGACCCATCAGGTATCCCCAAGGAAGTCTAAGACTTAAAGGAAAATATCTACAGGAAGGAAATACAGGAGAATTATGATTTAAGGGTAAAATTCTGATAGCAGGCTTCTGGAAGAAAGTCCCTATTCCTAATAGCACCTCAGGAACTAATAAGGAACACATCAAAGGGAAAGGACAGGTGACTTGGTGTAATACCAGATGCCTGTAGTGCTTCTGCGGAGTAGCAGAAAGAGCAAAGGAGTGAGGAGACGTGCATTCGCGTCCCACTTGCACCACCAAAACGTTGCATGGCCCAAAGAGGGAAAGTGTCTTGCCCAAGGCCACGCAACATATTGGTGGCTAAAGTAGGACTTAATCAAGTTCTTTACTCCAAGTCCATGGCTGATGGCTCAGACATCAGATAAGTCTTTTTACTTCTCAGCTCCAAGAAAGCCACAACCCCGATCTGGATCTTCCATGGCAATCAGACTTCCCTTCATCCCTTCAGTTGAGATCAGGCCCTTCCCACAAGGGGTAGCCCTGGCACCTTCTCCCTGGAACTAGATATTCCACTTGGATTCGCAGATACTTCCTGGAGAAGCAGGAGCAAGACAGAGGAGGCCACTAGGCTAACCCAGCACAGGAAGAAGCTGTGATGTGGGGCAATTCTAGCACATGAAAGGAAGAACAAGTGAGCATTCTGTACAGCTGCTGGAGTGTCAAAGAGCTCTGCACACTTGGCCTGTTCCTCTGCTCCGCCCCTCCAGGCAAGAAAACAAAGAAGGTCGTGTGAGCAGGGCTGCATTTCTACCATCTCCTGCGCTTGTAAATGTAAACTTAAGCCTTGGAGGCTTAGCTAGCCAAGCAGTTTATGGTTGTTTTGGCCCCTCTGTTTGCTGAATGCCCACTGTGCATCCTGCCCTATGCTGGATGTGGTAGAAACACAAAGAAAGATGAACCTTAGCCCTTGTTCTCAAGGGTCTTGCAGCCTAGCTTGGAATACAGAATGAACCTCCAGAAAACCTACTTCAGAAGAATTATGTATGAGGCACAGACTCTCAGAGCTATGAATGTTTGAAGCTTGAGAGATGGAGGAGGCTGGCAGAAGTACCCATGGAAAGGCTTCAAAGGGAAAGGAGGTATTTTCACTGGACTTGAAGGCTAAGTAGAACTAGTGGAAGAGAGAAAGGGAGATGAGAGAGAAAAGGCTCAGAAAAAGGAAAAAATATTTCATTAAAAGGCTTGAGCAGAGCAATTAGAGTGGAGAGAGGTTAGGAAGTATGGAGAGATAAGTCTGGACAGGCAGAGTGGACAAAATAATGGGACTAGTTAGCCACTCCTTTTAATTCAATCTGCCAGCCACTTATTCCTGACACTGTATCAGATAGAATATAGGGAAGACATGGCTTAGACATTGGCCTGGAAGCACTTATCCTGCAAAGAGGAAACTAAGGTGGCAACAAAAAGGGAAGGTAAACACATTAGAGACATATATCTGTGGGCACAAGAATAACCATCCAAATCCTGGTTAATATCAGCAAGAATCAGCTAATCTTGGCAATGCTCTTGGTGCTGGCTGTTTAGGCAACCTCGCAGAGAGAAAAGAAAATGTACAACACTGTTCATTATGCAATGAGCACCTGTAATATTAACATTTGAATAATTTAAGTTCTGTTCTCAGAACTTAATGGTCATTTTCTTAAAAGCATTAGGCAACCTCAGATCTATTTTAGGAAGTTCTTATTTAGGAAGCGATCCCTAAAACCAGCATTAACTGGAATTAGGACTTGAGCTTTACATACTTGAGCTTTACACGTCACCCAACAGACAAGTTCCCTGAAGAGCAGACTTTTTGAAAGTCAAGTTACTTTTTTACTGCCCAAGGGGAAAAAAAAAAAAACAACTTGGGCATGGTAAATACTTTTGTGAAGAGAAGACTATTAACACTTAAAAATTACTCTAAAGAACTCACAGTGCAATGAAAGGGTTAGAGAGATAGTAGCGTGGGGCCTTTCCAGTCTAAATTCTAATGCTATGATGATAAATGACTCTTTCCAAATCCCTTGGGGTATCTCTGCCAAAATTTTTCTCGAAAAAGAGGTGGGAGACTCACTATTAGTACCAGTATGGAATCCTTACCATCTCTTTACCTTCCCTTTTAGCTGCTCTCATCCTGACTTACTAATCCTTCTGCGAGAGTTCACTGAGTCTCTTCTTTCTGTGTGAAAGATACAAGGCAGCGAAGCCTCCATCCTTCCCTTGAGGAGCTTCCAGATCCTCATCAGCTCACATTCTCTACATCGAATCACTCCTCCCTGGCCCATCTCCCATGCCTTTTCTCTATCCAATCCCATTAACCTTTCTTCTAGCCAAAACCAGTATGAAGTCTAAACTCCTGAGCATGAAATGTTTAAAAAGCAATTTGTTCTGTATGACATAAGAAATATATGTTAAACATTTTATATTTAAAAGATACAAAAAAGTGTAAGTAAAGAACAATTAAATCATCTATTATCCCAACCCCCTTACCACTCTCCCTGCCCCTGTGACCAATACCAGTACTACTAGTATTGTGCCAACTTTGCACAATACTACCAATTTTAATGGCTGGCTTAGGCTTTTGTCCATCCTCTGCTTGCTACTGTGGGCTTGCCCACTGCTTTCCTGCCAGAACCTGTCATCCAGTTTCTGGGGACCACCCCCCAAAAAAACACACACTTTGCATTTTCCTGTCCATTTAGGCAGCTCAAGTTCATCTATACCTAGAATCCCTACCCTCTCTGCTCAGCCTATCCAAATTCCAACCATCCTTTAGGGCCCCACTTAGCAGCACCCACCTCCCAAAACCTTCTCTGGCTGTGCCAGGCCATGGAGGTAGCCATGTTATGAACCAGTATCACATGTATTGTTTGGCTGCACTGTGTTCTGACAGCTCTTGAACTGCTGCTGAGCTTGATACTCTCATGGATTGTTTTTGTTTGCTTGCTTGCTTATTTACCTCTGCAACCTCTCTGTAAGCTTCTAGAAATATAAACTATATCTTTGCATCTACTCCCTTCTCCACACTGGAGCCCAACCAACCATCTCCTACCCAATACATGTTTGATGGGCATTTCATAGATTCATGAAATTTTAGAACTGAGGGGATAAAAAGGACCAAGAACCAGAGAAGAGGAGAAATTTGACAAAGGTCACAGTGCAAAACCAGAATTGAGACTCCAGAATAGGAGCCAACAGAAACCAGAACTCATTTGAACATTTATTGTGCAACTACTATGTGCCTATCACTCTGTAAGATACTGGGAGATGAAACAGAATGACCTCCAGATCCCGTGATCAGAAAGTTTACTGGACTGTGAGCTGCTTTAGGACAGCTTTTTTTTAGGGGTGGTGCGCAAAAGGTTGGGAGCAGACTCGAAGGCGAATAATGAAAACTAGGAAATCCACAAAATGCTGTGGAATATCTATATATTCCAGCCCTTTCCCATGAAGAATTAGTATGCCCAGGTACGCTCCAACCCTGCCTGCAGTCAACATGCCTGCAGTTGTCAGGGTAGGCTTCTGGGAGGAAGCAGAACTTGAGCACATGTAGAACTGGAGACTCTACAGAAGAGTGAGACACAGGCACCTCAGAGAAAGAGTGCAACCCAGGCTCTTCAAGGGAAAGGCAGCCACTGGAAGGATACACACAGAAACAGGAAGTGAACCTAGAAGCCATGAAGGAATTAGTTTGTGGAGTCGCTGTATCTTTGCTGGCAGCTCCATTCCCTCCTCACATTCTGCATCGTCTCAGAGAGGTCCTTTAATTGGCTTCTATCTAATTATCACTGCTTCTAGTGGGCAGAGCTTTTCCAGCCCAGCCATCTCATAGGATACCAATAGGTTACTCTTGGATCAAGTAACCACCCTGTTCCAATGAGGGGCCAACCCTGCACAAGGACGAGCTTGGCTCCACTCTATGGGACAGGGGGCTGTGAGGGGTCCAGGTGGGTAAGGGAAAGAGGGCAGTTTTAAGAAGCAAAGAATGTTGAGTGGGGGTAAGGGTGGGGGAATCCCAGCAGGGGTCTAGTGTGAGCAAAGGGAAAGAGGTAAAAATAACAAAATGGGCTGGGTAACACTTTTTATGTCTGGTTTTCTCTAAAGCGGAGATGGCATCCCAAGTCTGAAGAGTGCAGATTGCTGCTGATCAGGTGTCATCTAATGAGCTGCATGTTGGTGATACTTATTTATCTATGGACTGTTATTACAATGAAGACATGGGAGCACCTCTTTTTGCTGCATTCTTCGAAGACCAAGCTGAGGTGAAGAGGGAACATGCAAAGCAGTTCCTAAGATAGCTAAGAAAATATGAAGGTAAAATCCGCCTTCCAGTGATTAAGAGGCCTAATATAGATAACTGGGAAACTGGCACCCAAGCTCTAGAGGCTGCTTCAGAGTTGGATAACATGTTAGCCAAGCTCCAGCAAGACCTGAAGACTTTGGCTTCCGCAGTGAAACTGATTTCTTATACTTCATGGGAAAGAAAGTATCTGGATAAACAGAAGAAGAACACAGGCTATCTGGAACACCAGTGTGTATGTCATAAGGAATTAGAAAAGCAGGCCGCACAGGAAGACCCAACTTAAAGCCTGCGGAAGTGTCAGAGACTTAACATCTGAAGGCAACACAGCAAGTCTTCCCATTGCAGTAGGTCCCAAAGTCAGCTACCTAGAATCCTTATCTTCTCCATTTGACAGAATGTTTTCCTTCTTATCCAGTATCCTAATCCTCATTGTTGTGCATACAAATAAATCTGTTTTGCATTATAAAGATAATAAAAACATAACTGGAAACAATAATAAAGAGTCTTGTTATTAGGAAAGAATGAATAAACCAACAAGTCTGAGAGTCTACTATGAGTCTCAAGTACCATTTTGAAGAAGTGATCTGGGATCCTATTGTACATTCTACACAAATTGGGGTACTTTAAAAAAATACAAATGCCAGAGCCCCACCCCAGACCTTCTATATCTGAATGCTTGCCATGTACGCATATGTGTGTGTTTTAAATCTCTTCCATGACTCAGATGTACTGCTCAGGATGACAACCATGGTGCTACGTGGTTCAGTAATAATCTCATTCAATACCCTAGAGTCAGGAGAGATCTAAGTTTAAATCCTAGCCTGATAAGGTAGGTGGTATGTTCTCCTGTTGCACAAATGAGAAAAATCAAGGTTCAGAGAGGTAAAGTAACTTGCCCAAGACCACACAGGCAGTCTGTAGTAAAGCTGGGATTTGTACCCAGGTTTGACCCCTGAGCCTGAGGGACAAATTCTTGTCTGTGTACTGAGGGGAGTGGTTCAGCTGCCCAAAGAGATGGTCCAGCCACAAACCTTCCTAGAGGGTAACACACTAGGAACCAGAGGGCTCATGGAAGAGGGCGGTTGCAGTGGAGCCAGGCCGGCTTGGCCAGGGTCTGGCAGTGCTTCCTGACCAGCAGGGAGCTGACATTTTCTCAGAGACATGTGTGGGCCCCAGAAAGGATCCTATGTCAGAGTTCGGGTGAGACATCAGAAATAATTTTATGACCCCAAACTCTGGAAACACTGCAGAGTTGGCTGGCTCTGAAGATGCTTTATAAAATCTTTCTCTAACAAATCTCTTCGAGATTGCAACTTGAGCCCGTGTTTACAAACCCCTTTAGACACACAGCCTTATCTTTACCCCATCTGGACTCCTTGCTCTCTAAAGTTGGGACTGAGTCCTTGTGCCTATGTTTCCTTATCTGTAAAATGGAGACAACGGCTTCCCACCTGTCTGCCTATCCCACACGGGGAATCTCACTGATTAAATAAGGTAAAAGGGAAGAAGCTGCCCAACCCAGCTCCACCCTGCGAGCTCTTCAAAACGACTTTTAGCACAATGATGTCCATATCTACGATCACTTGCTGGGCGCTTCCCTCGTGCCAGGCTATGCCACTTACGTCTGTGGCAGTAATGAAGGAGAAGGAAGGGAGGTCGGTGATGGCTTTTTGTTTGAGAGAAACTTTAAAGAGCCTTTGATTCTGGAAAAGAGAGAACCAGAGTCCACTGAGGGAGAGGTCACAACAGCAATAAACTGCCTATATGTAAAAGAAATGGGGGTCTCCCTTTGGCAGTGAGTAGGAAGGATGGTAGCAGGTTTGGGGCCTGGGGCATGGTCCCGCATCATGGCAGAGGTCAGGAGTCAAAGAAGCAGAGGTGACTGTTGCCTCACTTTAAGTCATTTACTTCTCTGTGCAGAAATTCCTCTCACTGTCCCCAAGCCTTACGTGAAACTCAGTTTACTCTGCAACCGGTCTCAGTGGTGAAAGAGGTACTCAGAAATGGGCCTGAGTTCACACCTGAGGCAGGATCACAGAGGGAGCACAGCTTTGTCTCAAAGGAAGAAGGGGTCCTTGAGTTCAAGGACCTGAGGCGTAGAGGAGGATATGAGCACTCCCCGGGGAGAATCAGAAAGGCTGGGTCGGGAACAGGACTTCCTGTTGCCCTCGAATGGAATGCTCATTATTCTTATTTGGACATTAACAGATGGGACCCCAGAAGGCTGGAAAACATGTGGTATTTCAAAAACACTGTGAGACAGGGATCATTACAATGAAGAAACAGAACCTATGAGAGCAAAGCTGCCCCCTGAGGTCCAACAGCTCACAGTAGCAGAGGGAGGGTCAAACCAGGGCATAGTCACCGCCAGGCTAAGGCTCGGCAGCCTCCTCCCTGGAGCCCCTCCTCCTGCCAGAAATGGCTCAGGTGCCCTTCCCTGCCTCCTCTCTCAACTGCCTTTCTCCCCTCTGTCTCCTCTCTCAGTAGGCAGGCTCCTCCAAAAAACTGGTAGGAACACTTCGCCTCCTAGAGCCACACTGCAGCCCCTCGGCAGCTAAATTCTCCTCTCCAGCTGGTGGGCCCTGCCTCAGGGTGCCAAATAAACCTCATCCCAAGAAGGGAAGGATATTTCATCACCCTCCAGGCCTTGGGGCCAAGCTACCAGGGGCCAGCAGCTCAGGATTCAAGATTAGGGTCCTGAGTCAGGCCTCAGGGCTACATGCCGGTGGGTGTGGGTAGACAGGGAAACAGATCTGGCCTTGGAGGTGGATTAGACACAGGACAACTTGGTTCTCAGCAGATTGTCCAGCAAACCACCAAGAGCACTGAACAACAATGTTGGAGGGGCCTCTAGGGTCACAGGCAGAAAGAAAATCCTAGGCAACTTGGCACCTTAAAGATTGCCCTGGACCAGGAGTCAAAAGTCATGGGTTTAAAGTCCAGCTGTGATACTTACACTGGCAAGTTACTTAAGTTCTGTAGCCTTCAGCTTCCTCATCTGCAAAATGGGAGAAATACTTACCATCCCTTAGGGCTGCAAAAAGATTAAACCAGGAAATGTCCCCTGTGCCTAGTGCAAGATACTCAAATGTCTCCCATGCAAGATACTCAATCCCTAATCCCTCGGTCAGAAAGCTCCTTTCCCTTCTTCCCACCCTGGCACTCCCTGAAGAGAACAGGATTGGCCTAAGTGAGCAGTGGCTCTGAAACTGGGCTTCTAAGATGTCCCTCATGGGATGTGAGAGGGGAGGGGGCTGGTGGGCCTGTGCCTACCCTTTCTTCCTCATTTTCCAAAACTACATCTTCACTTTGATCTGTTTGTATCCTGTTCCCCACTCTATAAAAATCTAATTTTTAAAAGATTTTCTGCTTAATAGTAAACTCTACTGAAGTAGACCAGGAATGGGCAAAGGCCAGATGGTAAATATTTTAGGCACTGCGAGCCAAGAAACAAAATCAAGTATATTATATAGGTACTTAAATAACAAAGGAGAAAACCAAATTTCAACACATTTTTAATTGATAAAGTTAAAAATATAATAAAAGTTGAGTTTTATTTTGTTTTGTTTTGTCTATTTTTTGTAATACGGATCTCCCAATGAGAAGAAAGAAATTTTTTTTTTTTTTTTTTTTTGGTTGGGAGAAAATATTTTGCTTAATTGGGATCCAAAGTTTGTGTTCCCTATCATCGAATCTATTGACCTGCTCCTCTGTAAAACTCATTCTTAGCTCCAGGGACATTCACAACCAGGTGGCAGGTGGCAGACAGATATGGCCACAGGGCTATAGTTTTTCATCCCCTAGACAAGACATTGTAGGAGCCCTTGCTGTTAAAGTTCTCTGGCTCTAAAACCTGTTGAAGGCTGCTTTGGGGTCTGGGACAATTTCGAGAAGAGAGGCTCTGAAGGCTGCAGTTATCACCTCTGTGAGAAGCCCTGGAAGCTGCAGGGTCTCCTACACCTCCCTTCAGCACTGCCAGAGACCTGGGGTGCTTGACTACAGCTGAGGTGATGGGTACCTCAGAGCCTAACTCCTACCACTGCCCTCAGCTCTTATCCCCCACACTTTGTTCTCCCCAGGGAGGGAAACAGCTCTCTCCTTTGCCTACAAAGCAACCCCCTCCCCAAACAGCTCCTCTCCCAACAGCAGTCTCAGAAAGCTTTCTTATGAATTCTGAAGGTAGAAACAAAGAAGTGGAACCCTTTGCTGGAGTTCAGGAGTTCCTAAAAGACCTTGAATCCCCTTTGCCTATGGGGAAAAGGAGACAACACCATCTGTCTACAGGGAAGAGCTATGTCTCTGGTCCTGGTCAGGTAAGTTTCCTGGACTTCATTTCCATCACTTATAAAATAGGAAGTATTATATTCACCTTGCATTGCTATTGGAACTTCAAATTATCCATGAAAATGACTGAAAATGAGATGTAAACACCATGAAAAAAATGTAAAGTAGCAGAAAAAATAAGGATTAGAATTTAAAAAGAAACAGAAAACTTCAACCACTTTAAATTTCCACAAAGCAAAAACAGTACTGTATCTTTATAAAACTGTTAAACTACCAAAAATACACAAAAACAAAGGAAGACTATTGGCAAAACCATAAGGAAATAAGCGCATGCTGGTGACCTGGTTCAGTATTTTCAGTTTCCACCATTACACAAATCAGTCATAACCTTTGACCTGGTTTTCCACCTCTGGGAAATAAGGCAGAAAGAGGAAATTAGACAAATATATTTGAAGAAACACTTATTTTTAGTGGCGAGAAACACTAAAGGGGAAAGTTAACACTAGGGGAAAGTTAAGTAAATTAGGAATGTCTATGTATTATCAAGTTAACAAAAGCATATGGACTATATCTATTTATTTTTTTAAAAGGCCAGTATTCTTCAAAAATATCAGTGTCATGAAAGCCAAAGAAAGGCGAAGGAACTGTCCAGATAGAGTGAGACTAAAGAGATATGACAAACAAATGCAACGTATGATCTGCACTGGGTCTTCAGGGAGAAAAACTACTGTAAAGCACACGAAGGGGAAAATCGACAAAATCAGAACAAGGATGAGAGTTTAGATGGGAATATTATCAGAGTTAAATGTCCTGAATTTGAAACCTGTACTGTGGTTATGAAAGAGAATATCCATGTCCTTAGGAGATACATAATGAAGTATTTAAGGATAAAGAGGCATAATGTGGGCAACTGACTCTCAAATGGTTCGGAAACACTATCAGATAGTCAGATAGACAGAGAGAAAGGAAGGAAAGAAGGAGGAAAGGAGGCAGGGAGGAAGGGAGGAAGGTGAGAGAGGAACAGGAAGAGAGATGGGGGGAGCGAAGGAGAGAGAGAAAAAGTGACAAAATGTTAAAATTGGCATATCGGAGTAAAGTGTGTATCAAAGTTCTGTTATTCTGAAAACTTCTCAATTAAATTTGAAATTATTTTGAAACAAAAAATGTTTTAAATTATATGGACACTGAACACATAAAAGATATAAGTAAAACAATGCTGAGTCAAAAAAACACCACAAAATGTACGTGCTGGGGATAGAGAAGAAAGTGTATACCATAGAAATAGGTATACAATGGTTTCAATAATCCCACACAATACCTCCCTCCAGCTCTTAAGAGTTTTCATAATGCAAACCGAGCTCAATGAGACATACCCCTCAGGGCAAGCGATTTGCTGTGTGTGCCAGCTTCTGACTGAAGCATGTGCAATGCAGCCACTTTGTTTGAGTGGCTTTGTGCTTTGTTTTCCTAACAAAGGGTAAGAAAAGCGCCTCTCTCCCTTATCCATGGCTTCTGTTATCCAGGGCCCTCTGCAGTCACCTGTCCTCCAGCAGCCCCATCCCTTCGACCCTCTCCACATGACCTCTTATCCAAGTCCAGGCCTGCTGCTCCTCAGTGCTGGCAAAGCCCTTTCTTACCTTAAGGTGGTTACCTGCCATTTCCCGGATTAGCCTGTGGGAGTTGCCCCACCCAAAGTGATAGCTTCCTCCTCTGAACTAAGAGCACATGTTTTGGGGGTCCTCCTAGTAGCTCATGACTTGTTCCATCTTCTCATATCATTAGCTTTTGAAGAGAGGACCCCTGGTGCTCCAACTGAGCCTTAAGCTCTTCTGGGGCAAGGCCTGACCCCTAAATCTCCTGTACCCCTCATGATGGCCATCACACAATGGGTGCCTGGGAAGAGTCATCGGAGTGTGATAATGACATAGAGTACAGACATGCACATACTCATCCGCACACACTCACCTTTTGGAAACCACGGACTTATTTAGGGCGCGGCTATGCTCCAAAAGTCTCCCTTGCCACTAACCTTGAGAGTTCCCTGGGTCTAGCACAGACAAACTTGGTGCTGGTGACAAGGAAGGCTTTCGGTGTGAGTGACAAGAGGCCACTATATAACTTCTCTGAGCCTCAGCTTCCTCATCTATGAAGTGGGAATGTGGTCCAGCTCACATTGTTCTAGAAGGATGGGAAGTACTCGACACGGACACTGACATGAGGGTGAAAGATACTTCACATATGTCGGTCACTTTCACTTTCTAGCAGCAGGAATCAGAAACGTGTGTGTGTCAGAGCAACACAAAATCCCAGCCTAGGCATAGGCAGGGCTCTGACCAGAGAAGTTTCTGCCTTTTATTTCTGACTTTCTCTGAGATTTGCTATGTTGCACAAAATGGAATTGCCCACATGGCTTCTTCTTCATAAAGTAGATCTATATTTCTTGAGCCAGTTACTTAACATTTTAGATATTGAGTTTCCTCATCTTAAAAATAGAAATAATAACTGCTTTATGGGGTGTTACAAGAATTAAATACAAGAATGTGTGTCCAGGAAATGGAGATAACTTTTGTGTTTTGTTTCCCACCGTGTGTTTGGGAAATCCTAGATGTTCATGGGTTCCAAGGCGACCGGGGGCTTGGCTGAGGTTTTCTGCCTCAGATTTAACTCAAGGCCAGTTCCAGGCAGCTCTGCACTTAACTGATGGGTTTCTGTGGGAGCTGAGCACTTATCAAGTAGAAAAGGCCTGGACTGGACACTATGAGGGTGGGGAGAGGGAATGGATGGATAAAAGATGAAGTACGCTGGAGCCCAGTCTAGAGGAACCTTCAGTCTAGCAGGGAAGATGAACAGGTGAACCCTTTTGTGTAACATGAGGTATGATGACATTAGCACTTAATAGAGATGTGAGACCAGAATAAGAGGTAATTAAATCAACAAAAGCAGGTGGGGTAGGATGGGGTTGGTCATGACTGGCTTAGCCAGGGAGACGGCATTTGGTCTCGACCTTGAAGGAAATGTTTAATTTTTCTGAGAGTGAGGGAACGGCAAGAGCAGAGAGAAATGACAGAAGTTTTGAGGATCTCAGAACTCTGTCTCAGAGCTGTAGTGATGCTCAAAATAGGAGAACAGATGTGGACCAACCTTCAAAGAGTTGACAGCCCAGTATAAACAAATGTGAGACAGGATAGGTCTAATCTTGTCCCTGGGCAACCCAGCGCCCTGAACGCTGCTCCTGCTCCCCTTGGCCTCCCTGACCTGCTCCGGCAGCTTAGCACTTGGGAAAATGTTAACTCTGAGCATATGTGTACCTCAAGTAGACACAAAAGCGGAGGGGATGTGTGGATGTGAGAAATAGCCATGGAAAGATTAGAAGGTAAGACAGAAATAAAAATAGCTCCTGTGTTAAGGCTGCTAATCTGTCTTCTTAAATTTTTTATTAAAAAAAACACACACACCCAAAATAAGTCTCATAGATCTATGTGCATGGCTGTAAAAAGATATTCAATGTATTTCATTAAGTGAAAAAAGCAAGTTGTAGATTGTTATGGTCGCGTGATCCCATCTGGGTCCACCATGTACACACTTGCTTAGAAAAGTTCTAAAAAGCAACAGAAGAAAATTATCAAAGTCTACCTGTGAGTGTGAGATGTGGAAGAAAAGCAAAGAGATTCTGTTTTTTACTTTAACCCTTCATAACTTTATACTATTTGCCATGCACAGCTTCTATACTTTTTTTTTTATTATTTGAAAAGAAATAGTAAAAGTCCCTTTGCTTCAGAGTTCATTTTGGAAACCCTTTTCCCAAGGACTGAGACAGACAAACCCAAACACCTATTACTATTCTATAGTGCTTTGTGGCTATCTGGCCTATAGCACCCAACCTGGATAAATCTAAGCTCTACACAATTTTTGTAGGTTTTTGTTTCTCTCCCAAAAGAGGTTGCCCTGGCTAAGCAGAATGTGTAACAGGTAATCTTAACCACAGAGGACCCCACTGGGAGACAGGTCTGGCAGGCGGCCCTATCAATATGGCCATCCTAAGGAATTCTTCAGCTCACAGAAAGAATGAAGCTTGAGAGCAGTGGATCTCTCCCTGGCCCAAGGCTTCTGTCTCTACAAAAGGAGATTCTGTGGGCTAAGTACCTAGCAGGGTGCCTTGCACGTGTGAGCCTCCTGTAAGTAGCTGGGCTTATGGCCACTATCTTCGCCAAGGAAGGAGGAGGAGGAGGATGGGATGTGTATGGTAATGGTGAGGTAAGCTCCCCCAGAGAGGTGGGGGCCGTGGATAAAAGTTCAATATGCATATAAATAGTTTTGTCTGTTTGTTTAAACTAGCACATTGTAGCTGAAAAGCTCTTTTAAGTTCCACCTCCAATATTGCTTGCTCTGTGACCTTGGACAAATCACTTCCGCATCTCTAGGTCTCACTTTCTTTGTCTATAACATGGAGATTTGGACTAAATTCTTGTTGAGATCTAGTTGGCCAGTAACATTTTATGATTTTATGTTAATATAATAATCTGATAATCTAAGTAAAGTAACAGAAGTATAGGAAAGAAGAAACCACCGATTATTACATGCTGCTTACGTTAAATTACCTTGTTTCCTTGGGCATACAGTACCCATCACTGGGCCTGTCTACCGGTGCCCTTCCCTTGGGGAACATCACTCCTTCCCAATGTTCACCTTCTGACTCTGACCCTGCTACTCTACCCTCAAGTTCAAACAGAAAAGACGACCCTACCATATATTCTCTCTCACTCCCCAGAGCATTCAAATTAAAGTATAAACTGAGTTTGTGCTTTGTGGGTCTTTATGGTGTGGTGGCCAGAGACCTAGACTAGGAGTCAGGCCAGTACCCACCCTGGTTTATCACCAGTTCACTATGTGACCTTAGACAAGTTACTTCCCCTCTCTGGTCTTAGCATCGTCTATAAAATGAGGGGTTGGATGGGTTTCCCTTTATGAGCCCTATTCTAATATCCCCCTGCTCATCCCTATGGTGGCTACCAAGGCTGGGAGAGTCCAGAACCTGCAGGCCAGCATTTCTCCAACTGCTCCAGCATCCCTAGCAGGCTGGTGTCAAAATATGAGTGCAGCCAAGTGTCTGCATTCAGCTCTGCGAGCCAGAAATCAGGCAAGACGCACAGGGTCAGGGGTAGTCCCTGCCGAGCGCAGGCCTCTCCAGCCAGGGCACGCTGTTCCCACCCAAAGCTGGATTCTGCAGCTTTTCTCCCAGATGTTCTCTTACTTTTAGGACAAGGACAGACAAGGCCCTCCAAAGGAATCAGAAACATGTGCTTGAGGGACCAGACCAGAGCAGGGGTTGGAGTTAAAGATTCCTTGTTGGTTAACACATGGTATTAGCTAAGGTATAACATACCTACAGGAAAATGCACATGTACATGAATAGCTTTATATATTTTCATGAAATGAGTGAAATGTGCACCCAGGTCAAGAAACAGAACAATGCTTATGCCCCAGAAATCCCACTTGTGCCGCCTTCCAGTCACTAGTTCCCCGGATAATCACTATTCTGACTTCTAGCACATCTGATTCATTTTGCCTGTTTTGAACTCTACACAAACGGAATTATACAGTATGGTCTATTTAAATCTGGCTTCCTTTGCCCAACATTATAATTGTGAGCTTCTTCCATCAGTACAAGTAAGAATGAAAAATGACTGCTATTCATTTTTTATTTTTGCATACGAAGGACTTAATGAGGACCTAAAATCAACGAGACAGCCCTGAGAGCAGGCTAGGATAGTCGCTGATAGTCAAGGAAGCAGATTTACATACAGCTCTCCCCAAAATAAGAATGACCCCTGTCCCAGCTTTCTTCCTGCAGAATCCCACACCTTCCCTGGCTCCGTAAATGGGAGGCAGGGCTTTGATGCCCCAAACTTACTTCAAAGGCCAGAAGCTCTTGTTCATTGAGCACTTACCCTGTGCCCAGCTCTATGAGGGACACCACAGACTCAGTATCTCTCTTAATCCCCACAACTGTGAGGTGGGTACTATTATTATTCCTATCTTACAGTAAGAAAACTGAGGCCCAGGCAGGTTGAATAAGTTGTCCTAAGGTTGCACAGCTAGGAAAGGGGCTGCAACCCCAATCTGTATGGCCCCTAAGGCCAAACCTCTTCTCTACTCTGTGTTGACAGGGAACTTGCCAGCTGCATCTGGCCCCCACCTATGTCTCCAACCTTATCTAGCACCGGCAGCTCCCATTCGGAGGCCACACTGGCCTCCTGCCAGCATCTCAAGCCCTTCCCCTCGGGGGTTTATATCCACACTGTTGCCTCTATTTGCATACTAACCCCTCAGTTCTCAAATTAATAGTCACTTCTCAGAGCGGTCTTCCCTCACCACCCAGTCTAACCCACACCCCTTATTCTCTCAGAGCATCCTGCTCTCTCCTTTCATAGCCCTTAAGCCATACTATAACGATTTATCCTTTTATGTTCCCTTATTCACTTGTTTAGTGCCTTTCTCCACCAACGGATCATAAGCTGCATGAGGGCAAGAATGTGTCTGTTGGTTTACCATTGCCTTGGACAGTGCCTGGCTCACGGTAGGTCCTCAATAGTATGTTAAGTGAAGAAAAGAAGGGGAAGAGAGAAAGCTAGAACTGTCCCTTCAGAAGCTAAGCAGTCATCCGGAGGTAGCTCTAGTTCCAGCCAGTTTATGGCCCCAGGTAAGACCTTCCCCCTCTAAGCCTCAGTTCCTTATTTATCAGATGGAGGGTCACTTAGAAAGAACCTCTAATGGCCTTCTAGCTCATATGACTGCTAGACCACAAAACCTAGGATATCAAACCATTCCAAAGGCCTCAGACCTCTGCTACCTCTTAACCACCCTATGTCCAGTTACTATTTTAGAAAAGCAGGCAGGGTGCCTTTAAGGCTCCCCAGGCTGTGAGGTACATGGGGCCTTCACACCCTGTAACAGGGAGGACCAGAAAACATGAGATCTCTTTCAGTTTTAATAGCCTTGATGCACGGAATGGGGGAGAGACAAGACTAGGAAGGAATAATAGATGAATTCCCCCAGACACTGCTTTTACTTCCTTCTTCAGAGTCTCCCCGACCCAGCTTCTCAGTTCTCAGCCCACTGAAACACTAGTCCCATCCAACTCTGCCCTTGTCATCTGCACAGCTGCTCCCACTGCCAGCTGGAGCTCTAAGAGGGCAGAAACTATGTCCTTCTTATCTTTGTACCCATAGTACTTAGCAGAGACACCCCATCCACACACACACACACACACACACACACACACACACACACACACAGGACATGGCTGAGGTGAGGCCACCAAATCAAATGCCATTGGCAGGATCTGCTGCTGAGGATCCAACTTTCTCCCTGGTGTCACCGAGGTCAGGAGAAGTGCCTGAGATAAAGAGAACCTGGCTTCCCATTCAGAGGCAGACTCCAACTGACCACCCCCAGCCTGTCCTCCTTCTACCCCTTCACCAGGCCCCAGATTGCCAGTGTCAGATGGTCTCTGACATAAGGCGCAGGAGTCATCCCTCTCTGGGATCTCTGCATCACTTCTGCCCCTATCCAGCCAGCCGACCAGTCACCCAGGACTAGCAATGCCTAAACTTGAAGCAACTTTTTCTTTCATTCTTCTCAGAGTAAGGCTTTAGCTTTGAAGCTCTTTCTGCTTTGTCTTTAAAAGAAAGTAAAGAATTAGTCCTGACTCGAGAGCTCTATAAAGGGGAAACGCATCGTGTTTTGTTTCTTGGATACAGTGGAGACCCTAAACTCCCAGGTTTTTACTCTGCTGGGTGTATGAAAGAGTGAGGCTGGTGCATTGGTGAGCAAGTGTGAGTGTGCAAGTGCTGTGGTCATAGGGGACAGCACAACAGGTATGCAGTTACAAACTGGACTGGCCGGGCCATGGCTATGTCATTTGCCGGCTGAGCAACTTTGGGCAACTTGCTTAAATGCTTTGGACCACAGTTTCCTCATCTGGAAAACATGAGTAAAAATAATTCCCATTTCATGCATTGTTGTGAGAATTAAACTTCAGTAAAACACCATCTAAGTATTAGCAGTTGTTAGAAACGGAAGGCAAAAAGAGTGCTTTGGAAATTCTTCGTTTCTCCCCAAACAGTAGCTATTTTCAAATCTCAGAGGTTAACACCGGCTGCATCCTGGGTTTAGCAAACCTGAAAACGCACCCAATAACTCAGATCCTGGGAATCTTCACGACTAGGTTCGCGTGGTTTGTTACTCAATGCAAATCCACTTTCAGGAGGATTACTTCACCTCCCATTCAGGCTCTGAGCTTATGAAACAAAATCCTGGGAGCCATGGAGAATGCCAATTGGGGCTCGGAGAAGAAAACCCACGGGTCAGGTCTCAGTCCAGAGCCTAAAGAGGGCTTTCTGAGAAAAGTAACAGATAAACTAAAAATCATTTGGATCCACCATAACTCTTAGCCAGAATATACTGAATACCCAGAACTCGACAATTCTAGCCCCTCTGGCAAGGTTTTATTTCCAGGGATGACTATTTGTAGAGCCACCTGTGAAGATGAATAAACCTCAGGATTGTTTTTAAAAGCTTCCCACAAGCTCGTGCCCTATGAGATCAACTGGCAGGTGTACCAAGAGAAGCGTATTCTTGGCTCCATCTTGCATCCCCTCCACCTCTCACAGCCTCTTACCTTCCCAGCTCCTCTCCAATGTCGTAAAAGTCTTCCACCTTTTGCTGCTTGAAAGTCTCCATGTTTGGGCTCCTCATTGAGGCCTGGAGCATAGAGGCCTGAAACTGAAGACACCTGAGATTAGGACAGATGTGTAAACTGGCACAAGCCTAAGAGTCTGCCCTAAAAGTAATCGGCTGAAGGGACTTAATAATTTTACAATGATCCACAGCCCTAGTTCCTCAAGAAATGCCCTCTCCTATGACCTACTGACACTGTATAATTCTTATTTGATTTAGATTAATTCAGATTTGTTAAGGAGACATAAAGAGTCCTTACTTCTTCAGATCTGTTCTGAACTAGTTCAGAGAAACAGAGCTATCCCAACTTCGAAATTTGTTCTCAGGAAATTCAGGTCCACTGAGAAAAGAAGCCGCCGTGATGTAGGAGGTAAAGCACTCGTTTCTGAGTCAAAAGATCTGGGTTCGAGTCCCAGTTTTGCTTGGGTAAGTTATTTAAACTGTGGAAGACTAAGCTTCCTTGTCTGTAAAAGAGGCCGACGCTATAAAAAAACCAACCACAAATAATGAAATTATTTTGTAACCTATAAAATATAATTGAAAGGTAAGGGATTGTCATGATCTCAGCTCCCTCAGGGGCTGTGCCACCGAATGCGAGTCTGAACCAATTTATTCGTAAACTCTCACTCATCACCCCAAGGGAAAGGTGGGCGGGAATGGAGTGACAAATTACAACAGGCATCAGGAGTCAGGAGCCTGAGGTTCTAGTTTCAGTTTTGTCCACAGCTAGCTCTATGACCTCATCTGTTATCAGAGAAGCCTCAGTTTCCTCATTTGTAAGATGGAGCTAACTAACTCTGCCTGCCCAGGGCACCTTAGTGAGAACCATGGGACAACCCTGAGCCATGGGGAGCACTCACCACTCTACTAGGAGAGACTGTTTTCATCTTGCCGTGGGATCATCACCCTGCCCCAAGGAGCTCATACATTCCTGGGACAACCACATGCCACCCTGGACAGCACCCCAAGGGCAGGGCCCAGGAGACAGCCTGCAAATCACAAAGATAATACCAGCTGCCTGTGGATGTGTCTTATAAGAGTCATGAACACAGGCCTCTCAGAGCTCATTTTGGCTAGTGATGACAGTTTTTCTTCTGCCTGCCAATCAGATACCAACCACGCCCAGGCACCATGAACCCCAAAAGACTGTTTTCACCAGGCTGGGTAGAGGCACCATTACATAAAGATGCATCTTGTCAATGCCAAATGGCTGGACTCTCAGGCAATGTGTATGTTTCACCCTCTTTCCTTCACCTTTGCCCTCTGAAAACCAGAGCTCTGTTACCAAGATGCCACCAGCCTTCCTCCCTTCCACTGAGGCACACACACCCTGACTCTCGGGGTCGCCTGCCGACCTCCTGCATATCAGCGCTCATGGTCCATCACACATCCTCCTCCCTACTTGGTCTTCACTCTGTGGTAGGCCAGGGCCAGGTGAGCATGGGATACTAAAAACAGCAGGCTCTAAGAGCCCTGGTTCTAGGCTAGTCTGGGCATATGTGTGACTCACAGCCAGTTGGCACCCTCCCTGAACCTCGTTTGGTTCCCTATATCTGTAAATAGGGGTGATATCATCTATATCACCTACTTCGCACATCTGTGTGAGGATCCATTGTGATAAGGGAATAAACTGCTGAGCAAATAAGGATGATTATTACTATTATTATTTGACTCATCCCAGGCTACTCTTTGTTTCTACTTCCCACAGCCATTGAGATAATCAATTCCATTCCTTTCTGAGAAGAGGTTTGGGGATCTTCCTGGCAAATTTGGCTTGACCAGCATCAGAAGCTCAACAAGCACTCCTCATCACGCCCCACCCTCATCCTGGCAAATCTCCTGAGAGGAGCCCAGAGGGTGGCAGGACGACTACCCATCATCTTCTTTGTGCTTAAAAAATCCTTCCAAATAAACTGTTTGGGTCAGGGTCTTGGGTGGAGGTGGCGGGGCGGTGGGGCGGAGGAAGGGAAGGTTCTAACTTCAGTCAGCTAAATGGAAGAAGAAAATTCCAAAAGCTCTGTTAGAAGATACCCAGAGTGGTCCCAGGAACAGCTAAGATTCTCCTTGGGCACAACAAGGCCAGGGCCATTTGCTAGCAGGAGCTGAGCTGGATTTGAAGCAGCCTCAGCTCCCAGCTCCTTGGGCTCCACATTCTGGGTAGTCAGGGTAGGGGCAGGGGAGCCCCCAAGGACAAACTTGAGCCATCGGTTTGGCCTCAACTCACCTTCCTGGCTTCTAGAATTTTCACCCCTACCATATCTCAGCTCAAGCAGGGTCCTTTTCAAGGGAGGTCCACCTTCCTAGTGCCTCAAATGCTACCATCTATGTGAGGCTCTATGACCCTTTTTTTCACCCAAACTGATGAAAATTCTCCACCTCTTTTAAATTCACAGAGAGGGCTCTTCATACATTTTTAGGGTTACAGCTTATCACATTCTGGCTCATCATAATTTATGTCTGTGTTTAACCCAGAGGGAAAGAGCATAGATTCCATAGTCATAAGGGCCAAGGTTCAAATCCCGGCTCTACCACTTACTAGCAAGCATTGAGCACAGGACAACTTTGCTGAGTTTCAAACTACTTACATGGAAAATGAGTTTAGACAATGACTAATATTGCTGAATGAGTACGTGGGGTAACTAGAACTCTCAAACACTGAGACAACCACTTTGGAAAACTGTTGGACAGTTTCTATGGACATACCTAAGAGAAATGCATGCAGATGTTTTCCAGATGGTCCATGTTAGAATGCTCACAGTAGCACTATTAGTAATAACTAAAAATTGGGTGAGAGATTGTGCCTGGAAGTAAAAAAAAAAGGGGGAGTTCTAGGTGCTGACAATGTTATTTCTTGATCCGGGTGGTGGTTAGATGGGTATACAGAATATATACTTATTTTGTATGCAAAGTTTTACATAAGAAAAAATGAATCTTATACCTACTTTATGAGAGAAATGAGATGTCACATGAGAAATGTTTTCAATAACGTTTGGATGGTCCCAACAAATGCAAGTTCCTTACCTCCTGCCTATTATTGTCGTAGAATCCCATAAGGGCAGGAGTTGTGACATTCTCACCTCGGTCCCCTTGTAGTAGCTTGTATACAGCAGACACTCCATAAATGATGATACCTCATCAGGTAAAAACAACTGATAACAACTTAAAGCCCTTTCCTTACATCTCTCCCCAAGATGAATTTGTATTTTACCAGTTTAGAGACATGAAACTAAAGGGAAAAAATTCTGAGGTAGAATTAGAGTCACCAATTAGGCCCCATAGAAGGACCCAGAGGTAGAGGCACCTTTCTGGTCCTGAAAAGATGAAATCACAGCTACAACTTTTAGCCAGAGGCACAAGCCACCAGCTGCAGACATCCCAGGATGATGCCCCTCTTAACGCCCACATTTTCTTAATGGGCTCTCTAGAATTCACGTTCCTGCCCCTGCCCCAACAGTAGGCAACACTTCTGAGGGTTAACATATTTCCTAGAACCTCACAGAAAGGAGCCCCAAAGACCATGTAGCGGATTTTTAGATTCTGTTTCAAGAGCCACCAGTGTGAGGAAGGGGAGCCAGAGCAGTTTTCCTTTATCCATACTCTATGTTAGGGTTCCGTATAAGAATTCATTGGGAAGGGTGTCTGAAAATCACTGCCATCTTGTATAATTCACTTGTTTTACAAAACAAGGAAATTGAGGTCCAGACAGTGGAAGGGACTTACTAAAAGTCACATATCTAGCCCTCTCCAGCTGTTCTTCCCAGGCTTCTGTTGACAGCACCCCCAACCCTCCAATGGTGGCGCCAGGGTTGAGGAAGTCAGTGGCCTCCTGAGGGACAACCTAGGAGGAGGCCTCCAGGGCTGGAGGATAACCCCACAGGGGAATCTCAACCCTACTAGGCCCTCTCCCCCACTGGCCCCAGCTCACTCTGCTGAATGCTTGGAGACCCTCATCACACCTCACCTAGTGTAAGTCAGTGAAATGGGACCATTGCAAAGGAGCAGGTATGATTGTCCCCTTACACCTTCCACCCCACCCCTGCAATTTGGAATCATCACAGGATGAGGAGGCTGCCAGCAGAAGGGAGGGGGCCCTGGCATTACAGAGCCCCTCCAGGCATTTGAAGTTTTGACCCAATCTCTGATAAGGAAGCTGGGGCTCAGAAAAGATTAGCCACTTGCCTAAATTGACATGAGAAAACTCCATCTTTCTGGGGATGGGCCAGCTCCACTGGGCAGCCTGATTGTTCACCCCCACATCTAACAACTAGGGAGACTTCAAGGAGGTATCAGGGTCAGTTCAGGTCTCATTCCTGCCAGCTGGAACTTGCCCCAGACCAGCACACACCACATCCACCCACTCTTGTGCCCCCTGCCCAAGCCTCTCACAAAGCTGAATTATTAGTGGGGCCACTTTAGGTGTTAAAAACATATCCTGGAAGATGAGTGGTTTGAGAATAGGACTCCGAAAGTTTTTGTGAAGGAGCCAAGGCACCAGCACTCCTCAGTCACCAAGACTCTCCCAGGAATATCTTACACAGAAGCACTTGGGAAATAAGCGTCAGAAACTACAGCAGCCCCCAGTTGCCCTCCATTGGATTCTAAAGTACAAGGTATCAGGGGCTGTGCTCTCACTGTACCTGTCCCCAGTGACCTTCCCACCTGCCTCTAGGCAGCCAGTGATGGCCCCCTTCTTCCAGTGTACACCCCTAATCTACCGCTACCTGTGTGACCTCCATGCTCATCTCTCTGGGCCTCATTGACTCCTTCATAAAGTGGGAATCCTAATTTCCACCTCATGGAATTACAGCGAGGATTTGCCAGACCATACATACCATAAGACAACCCCAATACCTAGCCCAGAGTTGGAATCACCAATACTCTTCTATGCCTTTCTACGGTAGCCTACACAGACCTACTGGCTGCCCCCATGCCCACACTAGCTCTGCCCCAGGCTAGACTCCTGATGATGAGGTTCACGGCTTCATTCTGCCATGTAGGAAGCTGCCTGTGCACGGGAACAGCCTCCTATTATCACCTCTTGCAGCAAGCGGGGAGACGGAGGTATGCGAGACGACTGATGCCAAGAAGACCTAGCTCCCCTCTTCCCAGAAATCTAGGGCGCTCTCCTCCGCCAAGGGACCCTAACTCGATGGAAGACTGTCTCCCATCTCCTCCCATGGTACCAGGCCTCTGCCCGCCGCCCCTTCCCTCCGGTCAAAGTGCCAGGCTTCAGAGCGCGCCCTGGGGACGCGGCGGGCAGGTCCTGACGATCCAGTGCCGGCCACAGCGCTCAAGGCCATGGCGGGCCATACCCGGGGGCGGCGTCAGGGACCGAGGTGGCTGCATTTGAGAACACGAGAGTGCGCCCCGGGGCAATTTGCCGCCGCCAGCCTCACCCCTGGGAGGCCGCTGCGGTCCGGCCGCGTGCTGCGTCCCGCCCGTCGAGCTCGCACACGGGCGCTACTCACGGCGGAAGGCTGCGCTGCGGCTGGCGTGGGGGACACGGGAGTCACGGGGGCGCAGCGGGGCGCGCGGCGATCCGCTCGGCTCTCCTCCCTGCGCGCCGGGTGCCCTCCCACTCGCCCGCGGAGCCACGGAGGAGCCGAGGGGGCGGAGCGGCCAGCCCTGTCCCAGGCGCCGGCTGGAGGCGCGCCCGGCTACCCGGGACAGGGCTCGGGGCGCCCCCTGCTGGGAACCCCCGGGACAGCCCTGGGAGGAGGGCCCGAAGCCTCCTCGCCAGGTCCCGGCGTTTACCTCCAGAGACCTGGCAAGACTCTCCCGGCGTCCTTACCCTCTCTGCCACTCGTGTGTTGAGTGGCCTTGGGCAAGTCAGCTAACCTCTCCAAGCTTTGTCTGGAAATTGATTTAAATGAGCTAAAATATGTGACATAGCCGGGTACAATCACTCGGAAAATGGGATTTCCTTGCCCCCACCCCAGTCCCATCACACACCGTGAGATAGGAAGCCCCACTAGGGAATAGGCCCTTTCCTCCTTGTCACTCAGCATGCTCACCGCACAGACTCTTCTGGGAACCTCACCACCCACATTTTACGGCGCGGTGGGGAGTGTGACGGAGACAGACACTATCTGCCTCACCACCACCCCCCAGCTTGGGAGCGGCCTGGCTTCGCTTGGCCTCTGTGCCCTCAGCCTTGGCATGGTTGGTGAGTGAAGTCCCGCATCACTATCAAGCCTTCCCTAACAAAGGACTTGAGAGTGGATTCCCCCTCTCCTCCTTACCCCAAAATCTCAGGAGGAAAAAAGGAATGAGAGGGTGGGGGAGGAAGGAAGCAGAAACAGAACTTCAGCCAAGTTCAGTTTTCTTACTTCAAGGCAAGAGACTGTTTAGTGAAAGAAAATGGAAGCCTCTTCCCAGAGCTTCCATTCCCGAGTCACCCAGCGAGCTTCTCAAGACAGTCCTAGAGGAAAGAGCATTAGATTTAGAGTCCCGCCGTTGGGGTCACAGCACTGCTCTGCCATTCCTTGTGTATGGTCTTGGGCATGGTACTTGAGCTTTTCCTTCATTAATAAAGTGGGGGAAACACGCCTTCAGACAGCATCTAATGGAGCTATTATGAGGCTGAAATGAGAGAGTAAGATGCACCTAGAGGACCAATTCCAGAGTAAGCCCTTTAGCCTTTCCCACACGGAGTACTGACAAGTACAGATGAACCTTGCCTTCCAGCTAACCAGTATTTCAGGGCCTGGGACAGCCTAGGGAAAGGTCCCAGAACTTTCCTGTTTATAAACTACAACATCTCAGGACAGTGCAGGCTCTAAGCTTCCTCTCCCAAGAGCACTGTGCTACTTGGAGTAATCATCCAAGACCAGAGGTGGCTTCCAAAGTCAGCAGGTAAGGGGAACATCTGCTGAGGCTTCACCAGTGCAGAAAGGCCCTTCTCCCTCAGACCACCCTCAATCCCCCCACACCCATTTCCAGTTATCTATTAATGTGTAACAAACCACCCTTGGTATCTTGAAACAACATTCTTGTTAGGCTCACAAATTCTGAGGTCAGAAATTCAGATAGTACACAGCACATGTGGCTTATCTCTGCTCCACAATTTCTGGGGCTTCAACGGGGAAGACTTGAGTGGCTGGAGGATGAAATATTCTGGAGGCTTCTTCATGCAATGGTCAGTGCCTAGGACGTGATGAAGCCAAGGCCAGGCTCAGCGGACACTGCTGGAGCACCTACATGTAGCCACTCTCTCCATTCCCCTCTGAGCCTCAAGATGAATACATAACTTGCAGCAACAGTATCCCCTTGCATGAAGCAAAACAGATATTTTTGGAGTTGGTACTTGGAAAAATATAGAGAACATTGCAATTGAAAAGGTCATTGTCAATCATCCCATCCAGCCTGGTTATTTTTCAGATGAGGAAACTGAAGCTCAAAGAAGAGAAATTACTTGCTCAAGGTCACATAGCTAGTGAGAGGCAAAGCTAGGAATAGAACCAGGCCTCCTCCAGATTCACAATTTGGTGCTCCTTCCACTGTATCTGCCAAATGCAATTGCCTATAGAAGTACCATCTGGAAATGCATTTATGCTTAAGATTGAATGAGTTTATTACCTAAGAGCAGCGACAGAATACTGAGCACTGAACAGGAAACCAAGGCAGCTGTGGGCAGAGAAGGAGAGGCCCTGAGTGTGGTGGCAACAAGGACGCCTACTCCAGAACAAAGCCAGGAGAAGGTCCAGTTATTAAGAGCTAAGAATTATGTAACTCTTCTAGTTCCTGCCTGATTTCCACAGTTGACTAAATAGAGCCTAAATGCCTCACCCTCGCAGTTAAGACTCCAACCTGCATGTCCCCGCTACACAAGCACATCCTCTGCCCTCTTGTGCATGCACATCTAGCTCTTTTGCCAGGTTGGATTATTGGCTGTATCTGCCTCCATGCCTTTGATTAAGCCATTCTACCATCACATCTCTCAACCCATCCCACAAAATCCTATCAAAGGGCCTTCAAAGTATCATATCTTCCATGGAAACTTCCCTGATCTGCCCTCTAGATGGCTTTCTCCCCTGAGGACTACCACTTTTGGTTTGTACCTAACTGGCATTCTCCTTTTTCTATTCTAGTTATGATTAGTGTCCACTTCCGTTTTCCTCAAGGACAAAAACAATGTGTTATTCTTCTTTGTACCCATGCAGTGCTTGATATCCCAAACCTAATAAAGTTTGTTAAATTGAATTACTAGAATGTAAACTCCACAAGGTAAGGGACCATAACTGTCTTATTTCCTGTTGTTCTCCAAGGGTGCCCAAGTGCCTGGCACTTAGTAATCTCGTGTTGAATGGAGAGATATATAATTAATTTTAATAGCCGCCACATATTACATTTCACCTAGCATATGCCATCTCAAAGCCAGGAGCTTTACTTCAAGGTCAATATTGTTATCCTCTTTTACAGAAGAGGTAACTGAGGCTTAGGAAGTTGACTTGCCCAAGCTCACCCAACCTGTAAGTGGCTGAATCATGATGTGAATCTTGCCAACCCATCTCCAAAGCTCAAGCTCTTTCTGTTTCCCCCCAGTGCCTGCCCTCAACTGAAACTTACAAGTGTTCTAAAATGATATTAGTATAAGGATTCTCAGCTCTGGCTGTCCAACAGAATTGCCCTGGGAGTGTTTAAAAATCCCTATGCTCAGACTGCACCTCACACCAATTACATCAGAATCTCTGGGAATGGGGTCTGGGCAGCAGTAATGGTTAAAACTCCTGGGTAATTTCAATATACAGGATTGGAACCAGTTTGTTCATGTCACAGAGACCTGAGGAAACGAAGGCATCCTCCATCAACCCACCAATGTGCAAACACATCTGAGCACCTGCTTTGTGCAAGACACTCCAAGGGACTGTGAGATAGGTAAGTTACAGGAACTAGAAGCTTCCATGGGATGAGAAGACAAGCCCATGGGAAAGATGTAACCATGGCAGGCACTAAATTTCATCGAAAGTGGTGATGTCCTAAAGCGTACTTTGGTGTCTGGGAAGTTTACAGAGCTCAACAACCTGCTGACAAGGAGGCAGGGCCTGGATGAAGCTGCTGCGTGTGTCGGTCCAGGCAGCTGGCACTAGGTTTGGCCTAAAGGATGCATAGTGTGAGGGCTAAATGTGGGGACTCGGATGCCAGATGCTTGAGTATGGATCCAAGCACACAACTTACTGTATGATCTACGGCAAGCTTCTTGATCTCTCTGTGCCTCATTATCCCCATTGGTTAAATGGAACTAAAAATAGCATTTATCTCATAAGTTATTATAAACATTCAATTAGTTCTGGATATGTGTGAAGGACTTAGTGTCTGGCACATGATAAAGTGCTCAATGAATATTAGTTATGTTTATTATTCCTTTAATGTCTGATGTGAGCTCCTCTAGAGGAGGAAATGGATCTCACCCATCTTTGTATCCCACCCATCTCCAGCCTGGCCCAGAGCATGTTCTTAGCAAGTATCAAATGAAGCCTGGAATGCAGGCTTCTTGTTAATGGGTCCAGTGCTGAATTCTTTCTTAGGCTATCAGGGCAGGCCAGGAGAGGAGATCGGTGGATCCTTCCTAGCTGGCTCACCCCTTCGGAGGAAGGCAAGCAAGAACCCTCTTCCTCCCAAAGGTGGCCTGGTGGCCTGTCTTCTCAGCCATTCCTGGCCCTGCCCACCCTACCTTGTGCCCTCTGATCTCCCACACCCAGCCAGGCAGGGTCAGGGGTGTGGAGCAGGCCTGGCGCCCTTCCTGCTTCCTCCCTGAAGAGGTCAGCTGCTCTAACCTCTAGCCCTCTAGCCTGCTAGACTCAGCAAGGCCTTTACCCTACCACAGGGATGGGGCAGGGAAGGGGAGGAAAAAGGAAAGGGGCTGGGGCATGGGAGGCCTTGCCTTTCCCTGGAAGCCCTGGAGAGTGGGGATTCCTGGATCTCTGTGCACTCTCCTGGGTACCTCCTGGAGCCAGATGCTGGCTCAGTGCCTAGAAGTGTCAGGTCTACTCCATCAGGCATCATGTGGGCTTGTGGGGAAGAAGAGGCTTGATTCAAACTTGAAAGAAAAGGACCAGGAGAGTAGGAGATGGGGAGAGGGAAGGAGAGCACAATAGGTGGAAGCAGCTGTGTGTACAAAAGCCTGGGGGTGTGAAACCACTTGCCATTTATTGCCTTGACTCCCACTTGAGCCAGGATTGGAGTCATACTCTGGAATCAGGACCCAGGCATATGCTGTCACCTTCTATTTAGAGCAGAGGTTGGTGACACAGGCACGGGATGCTTGGCCAGGGCCCCTAAACTATGCCCACCTTTAAGGCTACAAATTCTACTAAAGTACTTCTCTAGGCTCAGGAATCAGATAGGACTACTTACATTTCTATTTTCAGCCACTTTCTGGACAAGTCACTTCCCCTGTCTGAGCCGCAGTTGCCTCATCTGTAAAATGGGAATAATTACACCTCGCTCTCTCAGGACTGATGTGAGAACCAGACAAAATATTTGAAACTGGCACAAATGTCAGTTTCTCTTCCAAAATAAATGTTTCCCTCTCTCAAGACTGTCACTTATGCCATGTTGGTCCCGCCACTGCACCTGAGATACTTTATTTCTTTGCCCTTCATTTATCTAAGGCTCAGCTCAATTCCAAGCTCATTCATTTTTTCAAACATTTCCTGGTGCCCACCCTTGGCCAGACCCTGAGAGAAGTGAGGCACCAGCCCTGCCCTTCGGGAGCCCAAAGCCAAGCAGAGGAGATATCTTGGGAACAAATGCCCAGAATCTCATGTTCTAGGGCCAGATCAGAGCCTGGGAAGAGTCCCAAGGGAGCCCAGAGGAGGAAGGATGGTCCCTGGGTGACTGGGGGCAGAGGCAGAGAGGCTCCCCTGAGGAGAGACTGCTTCCCAGACGTCACAATCATGCCTGCTGAGCTGAAGCTATGATTTCACTTTTCTGTGTTTGTTAATGTGCCCTTTGAGTGACTCCTGTCTTTCTTTTCCACATTTTGTTGATAATGTGGTTGGACTTATCAGAGGTCTTTGGTGAACCCATGAAGGAAGGATGGGTAGGACAGCATTTCCTTCTCATCTTCCTCTGAAAAGAAACTTCAGGGCCAGATCTGGTCACTCTGCAGGCAAATCCTTCCACACCCCTGACTGATCCCTGACGTCTATGTAGCTGGCCTTCCCACTCGGGGTCCTGTTCTGCCCTCCCTGGTCTGTACGCTGACTCCATCTAAGCTAAGCCCAGTTCCTGACCCAGTAATGAGCAGCTATATCCTGGAAAACAAAGATACAAAAGGCCAAATCCAGTCATATACAGTAGCCTCTGCCCCAAACAGGACTTAGCCCTGCTCCTTCCTCTCCAGAACTGCTCTCCAGGATAAGGGACCCCAAGCTGCCTCAGCTCATTCCTTTCAGGAGATTCTCAGTCTTGTCTTCTATCACTCCATCCACATAGAATATTTTTATCCTTCTACAAGATCAAATCAACATTTACAGAGACCCTATCATGAGCCAGGCATTGTACTGTTTTCCAATTATCTCAATCTCTAAGTTGAATACCGTTATATAAGATACACACACGCACACTCACACATAATATAGATGGAAAAACTGAGACTCAAAGAGTGTAGTAGACGTGTATATTTGTTTTGGCTCTCCAATTTCCAATGCACCTTTCCTATTTGAGAGGAAGCAACTACAGGGGCAGTATTAGGGTATAGTGGATGTGATGAACCATCTCCCACCATAAAAACTGAAGAGAGAAAGTCCTTTTCCCCACAACCTCAGTATCCATGAGAACATTAGCTGGCCAATCAGATACTTCTTCCCAGCATTTTGAATCCCAAATGAGTAATGCCAAGCTATTCACAGTGGTCTTCAGAAGTAAAGGAGGTATTCTCGACAGAGTGTTCTAGCCTCTAGAGCCTCTTTGGTTCCTGCTGTTTCAGCTTCCCATTGAGTCCAAGTCACTCTAGCCATCCAGCAAATCCCTTTGTGCTGAGTTGGCAAGAACCTGACTGATACTGGGAGATCCAGGAATGTGCTCAAAGCTAAAGGGCCAGGAATCAAATGAAGGCATCTTCTTTCACACCCAGAGTTTTCCACTTTGTCACAGAGCTTCCAACACAGGAGAGAGGTGGGTAGAATTTCAGGATGATAGGAAAGGGAAGCCCAAGGATGACAGCATGCAGCAGGCCTAGAGAGCAACTAGTCCAGATTGGAGCAGGGGAATCTGCAGAGGAACAGAGGGCTCCAGGAGTGATGTCTCCAAAAAAAAAGTGAATCCGATACAACAGGTAATGTGTTTAAACCTACTGAGTGGTGCTCTTAGAGAGAAAAGTTTGGGATGGATTTAATATATATATCTAGAAAAATTAAATGAATGAATGACAAAGTGATCATTAATCTCAGGCAAAAAGGATGCATAAGTAAGGAAATGTTCATCACAATACACTAGAGCTCAGCTTTGAGCTGTGAATAATATTTACATGTCATAATAATGTGAATAAATTTTTATCTTATCTCAGTCAAAAGAATGATGAGGGACAGGGAAAAGTATAAGCATTAGACCATCTTTCATAGTAGGAAATCAGCGGATAAATAAAACTGAAAAGTCATGAAATAGCATTATAATAATATTTTTTGGAAATATGGTGTTGAAGAACAAAAGAACAATTTCAAGGGTTGAAACTGGGAGCTTCTAGGGAGTGGGGCTCAAGTGTGGGGCAGGATAGGACAGGGGATGTTGGTTTTCAGTTATAAGACTTATAAAGTATTTACTCTTTAAAATAATGTTATTTTGATAAAAATTAAAATAAAAAAAGAAAATAAGTGAGATCAGATTGATAGAAAAAAAGCAGATAAAATCACAGTTCAGCATAGCTGAGTTCAGTCTTCATAGTCACTAAAAATAACTGACCACTTACTGTACACCAATCACTGTATTATTATAATCCCCATTTTACCAATGAGACTTAGTGAGACTCACGTAGTTAACATGTAGCAGAGGCAGGATTTAAACCCAGACAATCTGACTCCAGAGCCCCATTTATGCCATACCCCAAAGCTCCAAGCTTTGCATTGACCATTAAGATGAACAGAAGTTAGGCAGGCAGGGGTGTTCAGTATGACCAGAATCATTCACAAAGGGCCACATCAGGCACAGCAGGGCCGCTGGGCTCCTCCCGCTACTCTTCCGCCTAACACTGGCTAGAGGATACAGCTTTGGATTTGGGATAAAGCCTAAGAATACCTCTGTAAAGAACAGAATAATCTGCCTAGGGAAGCCTCCTAGTTAGAGTAGCCGGGGCCCTTGGGAGAAGCAGAGCAGAAGTAACTCTGGTCCTTCACAAGGAACACAGGGTGAAAAAGAAAAGATGGCTCTATCTAGAAGTGAAACACACCACAGTGCGCCATGCTCAGATTAAAACTCTATTTTGTCAGTTTGTCCCCAACCTTTATGCTCCCCACTCGGTCCCCAACAGGAAAGCTAGACTAACAATACACCATCCCACTTACACAGTTTGTAAACTAGAAAATATAGAAGTCTTCCAGAACAGAACCAAAGGATGGGAAATATGGAGAAATGTTCAGAGGCATAGAGAATAGATTTAGAAAATCTAACATTTGTTTAAAATGAGTATTAGGAGAGAAGAGAGAAAATTAAAAGGAAGAAATAGTAAAAGATATACTAAAAAAATTATCTTTGGCTAAAAAAAAAAAAGATAAAAATCTTTAGATTAAAGAAACCCACCAACTACCACGTTGGGTCAATGAAAAAAATATCTATACCAAGGCACATCATGATGAAACTTCAGAACCCTAAGAATAAAGAAAAAAAAATCCTAAAAGAATTCAGAGGAGGAAAAGCATCTTACCTCAAGAAGAATACAGATCAGACCAACAGACTTCTCACTTACCAAACCAAACTGTCCACTAAATATGAGAACAAAATGTCTCATAAATCTTGCCACACACATTCAACATGAAAAAAATTACTTTAGAAAGTGTAAAAATGTTTAGAGAATCCTCATAAGAGAATGATATGGGGTATAAGAAATAGTCTGAGCTGAGTATGACTACCCCAAAATAAAATACAGCTGGAAAGAAAAGAATTCTTTAGGGGTGGACACTTGAAGGATTCTCAATTAAGCTGCCAAATTTTAATGACATGGGATTATTTCTTTCTTTATGTACCCAATACTACTTCTTCTGAATGTCAGAATCACCAGACACCTTAAATTTATTGATTCAGAACTTCTGGGGTTGGGGCTGAGGAATGTAAACCTTTAACAAGCTCCTTAGGAAATTCATATCTACACTAAAATGTATAATCCAATGTATATTTGTTTTTAAAGGCAATTATATATAATCACAAAAGACATCTCATTTATTGGCTTTTATTTTTGAGAAACAACCTATATGCAAAGAGTAAACTAGTTTAACAATACGTACGGATCAAAATGTAATACTATAAATCTTGACAACTCAAAAAGTATATACCTATCAGATTTAGAAAGTGGAAAGGGGATAAGAGGTAGGAGGCAGGGAATTTGCTCTGGTTTATATAATTTTAAATTACAATGGAAGGCTCCTAAGAAAAATGACTAATATCAGTGCTGGGGCAGAAAAAGTACAAGGTGAACCTAGAACTTCTTGTGCCAGAAAGTAAGGAAGTGCTCAAAATGGATGGTAACTAATGTGTTGAGGATAAGGGAGCCAGCTTGGAGGGGCCCCCACTGGCCAGATTTGGAATAATTTGAGTATTGAAATATTGAAAAGAATAGATTATAATATACTGAATAATTTTAAAAGAATCCATCAGTTCTAATCTGATATTTTAAAATAAAAATTGAAACAGGAGAAAAAAATAAAAAGATTTTTAGAAGAAAAATGCCAACTCATAAGTATAGAAGAAATGATGGAATTAGAAAACTCACTACTTTACCACCATATAGTAATGAATGATTTAGGCAAGACTCATCATCAGATGTTAAAACTACTGAGTAAAAGGTTGTTGGAGAACAGCATATTCATGTGGTCTTTAAGTATCACCCCACAACTACTCATTAATGACAAAGAAAAAAGGATACTTTTACAGTGGAGGATTCTAGCAGATACCACCTTAATAAAATGTCCAAATTTAGCATCACTGGTAATGGGACAAACAGACATCGTGCACCTCCTAATGTGCTGCACTGAGAAAGATATAACATCATTTATGTAGTACTCTTGCCAAAAATATAGAAGCTGAATCCAATTATGAGAAAACAATCATATAAACCCAAATCGAGAGATATTCTATAAAACAACTGACCTGTACTCTAAAAACATGACTGTTCTAAATTAAAGGACACTAAAGATATAGATCAACTCAGTGCAATATGTAATAAATGATTGGATCCTAGATTGAAAAAAAAAACATCAAAAGGGACATTATTGACAATTGTAAAAATTTGAATTATGGAATACATAATCCTATCAATGCTACATTTTTTGAGTGGGAGAATTATATTGTGGTTACGGAGAATGTCCTTATTCATGGGACAGGCATGTTGAAGTATTTTGGGGAGCAGTGGTGTTATGTTTATAACTATTCCTTAAGTCGTTCAGAAAAATGGAGAATATGTATATTGTAGAATAAAAGTTAAATAGGGCAAGCTGTTACAGTTGATAAGCCTAGCCGAATTCTTACAACTTCTCTATAAGTTTGAAATTGTTCAAAATCAAAAGTTGGAGAAAGTAAAGCATAACATTTATTATAGTAATTAGCAGAAAAACTAAAAATAAAAATAATAGTTGAACGTGGTTGTCTTTGGGGAATAACACTGGGGTAGGTGGAAAAAAAGGCTTCTAGTTTTCATTTTCTATTTTTTTAACTTTTTTTGATTTTGCTATGTTTTTATATTACTTCTATGATTAAAGAAAACCAGATTAATTAATAAGACAAACTATGTACAACAGAGGTTGGTCTGAAGATAGTAAGCTTGTATCCATGGAGGCCTCTTCATTCCAGAAAAGAATTAATAAATGCCATGTTTAGTGCCCATTAATGGTCATTAAGCTTTTAGACCTATTAATGAGTGCTGAGGTTCTTAGAGCCCAGTCAGGCTTCCTCAGCCTCGTTTCTACTCAAAAATAGCACTTATTAAAGGACATTGCATTCTTTTGCTAAATCTTGCTAAAAGAAAAAAATATTGCTAAGAACATTAAATATCATTAATGTAGAGACATATGAAGATGTAAATATCATTCAAAAATTGATGAAAATTAAAAAATAAGTAGAATTTTACCTTTTTATATCTTATTATATCCCACTTTATTTATTTTGGGGGGACAGGAAGTTCTCTGTCAACCTATCTAGCCCTTATTTTAGTCTACAGAATTAAGAAACCTAGAAAATTTTATTCTATTTTTTAAATCACTTCAATCAGTGTGAAGAAATGACTTGCCCAAATCATGCTGTTTATTATTGGCAAATGCTCAGTTGGAAACCAGGCCTCTTTCCATATATCCTAACTCCATTGTCTTGGTCCTGATTCTTCCATGTTGTGTGAGTGTGGACAGGTCACTTAGCATCCCCTGGCCTCCATTTTCTTAACCTCTAAAATGAGGTAGTAGGATTAGATTAACACAAAATCAACCTCCATAGTTCCTGATGGTAGCCATGTATTTCAGTTGAAGAAATGAAGGTCCAGCAAGGCTCTGCAACTTGGTAAGGTTCACCCTGCAAGGCAACCTTGATCTTTGCACACATATTCATTTTATATAGTAGTCCCCCCTTATCCACGGTTTCGCTTTTCATGTTTCCAGTTACCTGCAGTCAACTGTGGTCTGAAAATATTAAATTTCCCCAACCACTAATATCACCATGGCTCAATGATCCAATATCACCCAAACATATGATCCTCCTGCTGACAATTTGCCAGGTCAACAGTAGCCTAATGCTGCATCACAATGCCTAAGTCATTGATCTCACTACACCTCATCACATAGATATTTTATCATCTCACATCATCACAAGAAGAAGGGTAAATACCGTACAATAAGACATTTTGAGAGAGAACAGTCACATAACTTTTATTACAATATGTTGTTATAATTGTTCTATTTTATTATTAGTTATTATTCTTAGTCTCTTACTGTGCCTAATTTACAAATTAAACTTTATTATAGGTATGTATATATAGGAAAAAACATAGTGTATATAGGGTTCAGTACCATCTGCAGTTTCAGGTATCCACTGAGAGTCTTGGAATGTATTCCCCATATATGGGAGGCCTATTGTATTCTGACTCACCTGAACACACCTCACCTTAATATAGCCTAAGAACACTGATATGACAGCCTCAGGAATTCAGCAACAAGGAAAGTCAGTTGATGTGACCCAATTTAGCTTAATTAGCTTAACCAGAATAACAAAAAATAACAACAACAAAAAAACCTAAGAACTATAACATTCCTTAAAAAGAAGAAGAAGAAGAAGAAGAAGAAGAAGAAGAAGAAGAAGAAGAAGAAGAAGAAGAAGAACTAATAAGCTTCACTAAAGGATCATAATCATTTTTTTCCTTATATTTTTATTTTTTTACGCTTACAGCACCTGGTCTTCCTAGGTGGTCTCCCATCTAAGTACTAAGCAAGCCCAACCCAGCTTAGTTTCTGAGATCAGAAGGGTTTGGGCTTGTTCAGGGTAGCATGGCCATAGACTCATAATCATTTTTAATTCTGCATGAATCAATGAATTAGCAACTGTACACCAAGCTCAATATTAATCACTCCTATCGTTGTTAATGATGTTAATGAATCTTTGGAAGCCCCAGAAAGCTAGAATCCACTGTTGCATTTAGTAGGTAGAAATTTAAAAACCAGAAGGAATGTTAGAGATTATCTAACACCTTCATTTTTTAGCAGGAAGAAGGAGGCCCAAAGAAGGGAAATGACTTTTATCAGAGTTCCCATTACTCTGGGAACAAAGCCAGGATTAAAGGTCAGGCCCCCTGACCCTTCATTTAGTAGACATTCCTTACATGAAATGCTATGACTGAAACCATGGGTGTAGCCGAATCCCCTTATCATGACTAAAGTGAGCCTGAAACAATTCAACAAGAAAACACTGTACCAGGCACTGTGGGATATAGAGGAGGCATCTAAGAAGATAGGAAATAGAGAAAACATTCAAGGTAACCAAAAATATGAGCAGTGTGCTACAGTATTAGACTCTAGGTGTTTAGATAAAAGAAAACTTCCCCAAGGCTTTCCCAAGGGGGAAAAATAAATTTTATTTATCTCCCACCTTAAAAAAATATTTTTAAAAATGGTTTTATAAAAGATACATATATCATAAGATTTTTTTTTGGTGTTTTAAATAACAATTATTAGGGGTTATCAAGTTATTAAAAGGAAATATTCATTGCAAGTAAACTTCTTTTAAGGCAGAGAGAACTACTCTTAAATATAATTTCCTTCTATCCATTTTATATGTAAACGTACTCTTTTGTTTTTAATTGGGATCACTTGGCATATATTGTTTTGTATTTTGCTTTTCCTTTCTTGATTTTATCTTGGGAATTCTCCCACATAATTAGTCTTTGAAAACATTAAGATTCCATTAAATAAATGTAGTATAAATTATTTAACAATTTACCAATTGTTGGACATTAAATTGTACATTTTTTATCATAAAAAAATATTGCTGTGATCATGTGGTTCATAAAGTAAGATTTCAAAATAATAGTCATGGATAAAGTAAACAATTCAATAAATGGTATTAAGACAATAATTAGCCATCTGGATAAAAACTGAGTTGGCTTCATTTCTCCTTGTATACTAGTATAAATTCCAAATGGATCAAAGATTAAAATGTTAAAATGTTAAATAACAAAAGTTAAATGGAAACATAAGACACATGTTTTATAACCCTTGAGAGGAGAAGACCTTTCTAATTATGACAAAAACTCCAGGGTATATAAAATTAAGGATTGATAAATTAAGTCACAGAAAAATTACTCATGGCAATAAAAAAAAGTCAAAAACAAGTGACGAACTGGAAAAAAATACTTGCAACACACATCACAAAGGGCTACTCTCTCCCCAATACGTAAAGACCTCCTGCAAATTATTAAAACAGACTAACAAGAAAAATGGACAAATGATATGAACAGATAGTTCACAGAAAAAGAAATACATATACATATACAAATAGTTGCTTAACCTTGTTCATAATGAGAGAAATAAAAATTAAAACTCTACTGAGGTGGAGTTTGACAAAAATCTAAAAGTTTGATAAAGCCTTATTTGGCTGCATTGAAATGGAGCTTTCAAACCTGGACGGTAGGAGTATAAAATGGCACAATCTTTTTAAAAGACAATTGGTTAGTATCTACCTAATTATAAATGCATAGATATTTTACCCAACAATCCTATTGTCAGGAATTTACCCTAGAGTTCTACTTGTACATGTATAATATGAGCTACATAAAAAGTTGCTCATTATAACGTGGTTTATAATAGCAAAATAGTGGCAAAAACCTAAATGTACATCAAAAGGAGGCTTGTTAAATAAAATAATACATACAACAAAACACTCACACTGCAAAAAGTAATGAGGAAGCTCTTTGTAGCTTGATGTGGGAATCTCTCAAAAATACATCATTAAGTAAAAAAAAAAATGAATAAAGTAAAGCATAGAACAGCCAAATCTGGCACGATATATGCTTAAAATTTGTGCAAAAAGTGTATATATATATATATATATATTTTTTTTTGTATTGGATTTTACAGGCATAAAAACTCTCTGGACTAATAAGAAACAATTAACCATGAAACCTCTTAGGGAGGCGTGAGAGCTGGCACCAAGGAATCATGCTTTGCTGCCATCTAGTGCTCCCTAGGTAATTGCACCCAGCCAGGCAGGAAGATCATTGCCTCCATTAAGAAACTTAGCACCAAAGGGCTCTCTTCTGTCTTTATTTAACACTAATAAAGCATTTACTATGTTCCAGACATTGAGCTCAGGATTCACTAGTATTCCCTCTTAATCCTTTTAACAGCCTTATGAAATAGGTACTTTTATCATCCTCATTTTACAAATGAGGGAACTAAGGTAAAGAGACTTTGGACATTACACGAGATCATACAGCTACCATGTGGCTAAGTCTAGGGTTAGAACAAGTGGCAGATTGGCACCAGGCTCTGTGCTCTGAACCACCTCCTTTGTGAGGGTCAAAGGTCTGTGTGATCCTAACAGTACTCAGAGAGAACCTCACAGCCCACACAACAACTGCTACCCCCATTCTCCCAGCATATCTGCCCCAAATAATTTCACACAGGGACTGAGTTCACCTCTGTCTCATAGGCAGTTTGACCTGAGTCAGGGACAAATACTGGCCCAGGCTAGATCCAGTGGGCTTTAAACAAATTTTATTTGTAAAGTATTTCATACCACATACACAAAGATATAAGGAATAATATAATAAATACTCAGTACCCACTAGCAGCTTCAGAAATAGAGTGTTTCCAGGAATGGCGCATCAATGATGAGTTTCAACACTCACAGTTCAATGGCTGGTTTTCTTCCATTGTATTGACACACGGGGGACACCAAGTAGACTATGAATGCAATATGACTTTTATAGCAATTCTCATCTTTCCTAATAAACAATCCTCCCCTAATTAGTTAATTGTATCCTACTGGAGTTATCTGCTGTTTGAGTAACAAAGCAGTTGCTTTACAGTGGAGCTACAAAGCGTCTCGATTATTTGTTATAGACTAAGAAAATAGTGGCTCCCAACCAAGATTGTGAACCTCCAGGCTCCTAGGAGTTACTGAAGGAATGAGAAACCCAAGTGCTGAGCTAGCACTATTTGTCCACCAGAGTTATTAACCTGGGATCCACTGACTTCTTAGCAAATCTATGAAAGTCCTGGAATCACATACTTTGTATGAGTGCCTTTTTCCTTTAGGGAGGGGTTCCATTCCATATCTTTTGTCAGAGTCTCAGAGGTCTGAGACCTTCCAAAAAGATTAAGAATCATTTCTATAGAAGAGAAGTTGGCAAATGGCATAGGCCAAATCTAGTATAATACTTGCTTTTGTACAACCCACAAGCTAAGAATAGAATTTCTATATTTTTAAATGGCTAAAAAAAAAATCAAAAGAATATTTCATGACACGTGAAAAGTATATAATATTCAAATTTGTGTCCATAAATAAAGTTTTATTGGAACACAGGCACTCTCATTCATTTGTATATTGTCATGGCTGCTTTTGCACTACAAAAGCAGAGCTGAATATGTGCAACAGAGATGCAAAGCCTAAAATATCTGGCCCCTTTCTGAAAAAGTTTGCTGACTAGATGGGACTAGATAATTTGTCTTGTATGCATCTATTTCTCACGTGCATGTAGATGCTATTACGATTAAGTACAAACTCATTTAAATATATTATTAATATAGTGAACATTAGTCATAGAAACTCTATTAACTGTATGTGGGAAATTCCCGCCATGTGTCTTGCTGGGAAAAAGTCGGCCTCCCCATACAGATTCTTCCTTGTCCCACCTCCCTGGCAGCCAAGACATGGAGATGTGACTTGGGATCAGCCCATCTAGGACTTAGAAGCTAAAGTGAGTCACATAAAACAGTAGAGATTAGGGATAGAGGAGCGATCATCCTGGCAGTAGTGGAGACGTAGACATTACTAACTTCCAAGAGCAGCAGGGTCAGCAGGATGGGCATGCCTGCAGCAGTAACCTGTTTCTGGTTGCACATCAGTGGTCTCCTTACCAGACAGTTCGTAAGGTATAGTTTTGTCTTTGGGTCTGGCTGTCTGGCCTCCATGTCTACCTGGCCAGGACAAGGTCAAGCACTCCATGAGACTGAGCCTGCATCACTCATTGCTTGGGGCAGAGGGCTGAAAGCAGAGGTCAGTATGTATGAACGCCAGGAGGACAGACAGTGGCTGATTCGTCTTTCTATCCTCGGCACCTAAGATAGTACCTGTTACTTGTAAAGTGCTCACTAAATATCTGCTGATAAGTGAACCAGTGAGTTAAGTACATGAATTGAGGAAAGTATACACTAGGGATCTGACTTCAGACTCTGGCCACCTGAAACTGGCAGTGAGAGTTTTATGTATCAAGGTCTCATGAGAAGGGGATGTAAAGACAGCCCTGCTCCTCAAGCTCTATATGCGGCTTCCTGGGTTTCCCAGATTATCAGAGCTCCAGTGATGAGAAATGGTCAGAACTTGGGGATTCGTGTAAATTTGACCCTGGGCTATGAACCCCAGAGCTCCCTCAGATAATGCTTTCTCATCTTAGAAGGTGGCTGGTCAAAAAGCATGTGTGTATGCACATGTGTGCACTAGGTAGGAGAATATGGAACAGTGTGCACACCAGGTGCACTAGCTCTTGCCCTGGACCTGGATCAGAGACTGCCATAAAGCAAGAAACTTGGTGTTGGTGCTAAGGACCTTTTCTGGTGGGTTTGTAATTTAGAAAGAAGTGATTACAGTGATAACCCAAAATCAGCAACATCGCATTACTTCTAGATCTATTTATATATGGTGGGTGACAGATTTTTAAAGATCTGGAAGAAAGGAGCCAATGAGAACTTTTATAGCAAAAAATCAGGAATCGACAGTGGTATTTCCACAAAGCTAGTGCTCCAATGCCACAATGTTTGTGGTTTCTCTAACAGTGGCATTTTTGATCATCTGAAGCGAGAGGGAGAACACGCGGTTATTCACAGTGCAGAACTTTAGCAGAAGCCCAGATGGCTTAACAGGATTTCTATAACCAGTATGTGGTATATAAGAGTTAGGTTTATTTTTGTCCCCTACTATCATTTGAAACTTTGTTGAGAAGACATGATCTTCCTCTGTTCATGGGTAAAGATTTAGGCAGACATACTTCTGTCAGATAAATCTTCCTGTCATTTTTAATCATATAGTCTCATTGCATTAAAGTATCTGGTCAAAACTACAAACTTGGCATTAACTTTTGCTAATCTGAGCTTTGGGCCCGAAACCTATAGCAGAGCAGTGGGATGGAGTCCTTCACTCCCTCTTCTTTCCTCTTCAGCTCCTCTCTATGCTACCTATTCTACCACAGCCTCGGAAGCTGAGGGAGAAGCACTAGAAATAGAGCAGTTCTTACTTACCTGGCAGGCTCTGTGCTCTCTGGGCGTGGCTGGTGTTAAGAGCTTTCTCGTGGGTTGACATCTTTATGACTTAACCAGAGGTTCCTGTTGTGCCCCTTGACCCTGGCAGATGCATTTCCATCCTGGCTGTTCACTTGCTGTCCTCTTCTCAGTACTTGGGCACCAGGCAGTATGTGTGCAGACCCTTTTGGCTGAGGTCTCCTTGGCTCTGCTGATGGCCTGTTGGAAACGTCAAATATGACCCCACAGCATGGCCGTAAGAAAATTCATTCATCCCTAGCCATGACAATGCCATCAGCAAGGCAGTTAGCTTTGCCTTTTACCCTCTAGATTTCCTAAGCAGGAGTCAGAGACCAACCTTCAGCCCAGTTCTGCTTGCATTCTCAGGCCTGAGTCAGGCACCAGTTTTCTGGGTCTTCCAAAGCAGAGAACACATTTCCAAACTGAGCTGTCCACTTGAAATTCTCCTCAGTGGACAGTGGTAGACGGTGTCACTTCCCTACTCTTCTTCCAAAATGGGGGTTGGAACTCAGCACTGCAACAGTTTTTCCCAAAAAAATCTTTTCATCAATCTTCTAACTCCTCTGTTCTCTCAAGTTATATTCTTAAACTAGATAAAGGGGTTCATGTTCTCCTGCCTTCCCCTTAGTATCTTCAATCAAATTTGAGGCAAAAGAATTCCATTCTAATAACTTGTCTGTTACTTATTGTTGCATAACAAACAATGCCAAAACTTAGTGGTGTAAACAATAAACATTTATTATTGCTCACAGCTTCTCTGGGTCAAGAATTCAGGCGTGGCTTAGCTAGGCAGTTCTGGCTCAGGGTCTTGTGAGATTCCAGTCAAGATATCAGCCTGAGTGGAACTGGACATGGTTCTGACTTCTGATATGGTTCACCCTCACAGTTTGCAAGCTGGTGCTGGTTGTTTGTGGAAGGCCTCAGTTCCTCTCCATGTGGAATTCTCCTTAGGGCTGCTCAAGGGTTCTCATGACATGGCAACCAGATTTCCACAGAAAGAGCAATCCAGACCAAAATGACAGAAGCAATACCTTTTATGTTTTAGCCTCAGAAGTCACACACTGTCACCTCTGATCCTTTATTAGTCACACCAGCCAGCTCTGACTCAATATGGAAGAAAACTATATAAAGGCATGAATACCAGGAATCAAGGATCATCGGGGGCCATGTTGGAGGCTGCCTACCACACCCTGTTACACTTCAAATGATATTATCCCCCAAAACAAACTGAACAAAGTACAAGTAAAGAAGAGACCATAAATTTAGATTGTTTTAATCAAAACTTCTTTGGGGACTTCTTGATCTTCAAAATTACATATGTCATTTGGCGCACTTCACATTTATTCCTCATCTATAAATGGGTCCAGGACCTTCCTTGAAGGAAAGCAGGGCCTAGAGCTGATCTTAAGGGTTATTTTTGGTTCTCAGATCTCTGATTCTACATAATAATCCAAAAATAAAGCTTTGGAAATATTCTTTAGAGATGATATTTACACTGAAATTTACAGTTCAATAAAGACATTCTAAGGTATGTCATTACAAGAATCATCTCTGTTTTATTTATTTCACAGAGTAATGATTTAACTTGAATATATTTGGGCACAGTAAGTATTTGACATGAAAAGCAGTTGTATAAGAATGGGCATCAGAAAAATAGCAACTCATCTTACACATCACAACTAGAAAATATTTTTCTGTCTGATCATTTAAGTGTTACAAATCCTGAGAATGTTATACACTGAACAAACTAGGTACTACCTTATAATTAAATCTTGCTTGGAAATCATCCTTTAAAAAAATGCTTTGAGGTACAAATCACCTATGTATTAAACATGAGTCTTTTACATTTTACAGAGTTTAAACAAACATATCAAATAATTACAGTTCAGTGGCTTTTAAAACAGCTATTAGTCAGGTTCAAGGACACACTGTTCCACTATTTCCCGTAAACTGGGGTTCTCCATTGCAGCTGCCACTCGCTCTTTGTCATTTATCTGCTTGTTGACTGCAAAACACACAGACAGAAGTTAGCAAAAAAAACTGTGTCAATATATGGCAACAGACACTATTTTTATTAGCCTGTTAAAACAGAAAATTTAACTCCTTGAGAACTTACAGTTGGTTTTGGTTAATTATTCATAAGTTCTGGAAAGGAGACTTAGAAAAATATCCGTTATAATCCTACTACTCTACTACAACTTTTCATTTCTTTCTTCCTGATCTTTGTTCATATATAGTTATATTCAGTAACTATTTATGTTACTGAAGTAATGTACTTCAGTAAACACAATTTTTAAAATTGCTCTTTTTTCCCCTTGAGCCTATTTTTTAAACTACAGGGTTATTTAACACAGAAAAAATTATAAGTTCTATATTAATTATGAAGACTATGCTACAATAAACACCTTTAAACATACAGCCTTCTTTCTGAAAAGATTCTAAATGTGGGTTTATTAGATCAGAGTATATAAGTATCTTCATAATTTGATTCATATCATTGAATTACTTCTCAATATTTTTTTAGCAACTTATATTTGCAACAGCAGTACATGAACTATCAGTTTGCCAGAATTATCTGGTATTAATAAAAACAAATTCACATACACACACATAAAACAGGAGGTAAAAAATGGCTCCAATTATTGTTGTAATTTCTTGATTAATAGTGAGATAATATTTTCCCATGTTTATTTATTAGTTCTTCTTGTGTGGATTTTCTATTCATGTCTCTTTCTATTTATCTACTAGGTCTTTTTTTTTTTTAATAGTTTGCATGGATCTTCACATGATAAATGTATTGGCTCATACCTCTTGTTAATTTGCTAAAAGCACTCTTGATGGAAGAGTTCAAGAGAGGGATGTCCATATTCTTAAAGCAGGCTAACTTTTTTGGGATCCTGCTAAAATGTCACATGTAGAAAACATACATATATTCCTACATAAACAATTTTAATTCTGTATTTCTTCCTACTACAATGTAGGCTCCACAAGGGCAACAATGTATCTCAAAGGTCAAATTGTGCCTACACGTAGAAAGTACTCAATAAATACTAAGTATGAAAAGCCCAGAATGATAAAGTTTAGTACTATGGTGTTATAAAATCCCATAATCAAGAGGAGTTTCAAAAACATAACAAAGGTGGATTTAGAATACCTAAACTCTTTTATTTTTTATATTAACAGGTATGAGCTATCAGTTTATGGGATCTGAATAAATTTAACCCACAAGGAGTAAAATCTACATACTGAGAACTGCGAAAATAGGACACGGTTTTAGTAGTTTTCATGACAGCACCTAAAATGTTTCCTGGATGGGCTGTTCCTCTGAAAGCAGTGGGCTTCCCTCTTTGTAATTCTCTTCTGTGTTTATGTTTTTGTACATCTCTTCCTATGTGTGCTTTTCTAAGTCACCGTCTTCCTCTGTATGTCTGTCTTATTGAGGCTCTTACTCTATTACTGTTCCTTTCTTATCTGCTGTCTTTTCCCAACTTCTCAATTTACCTAGTGATGAAAGCTAAGCACAACATGCACTTTAAATGTATTCCTCTATTTTCACTCTATAATTTGTAGATAAAATTGTTGTATTTAATGTAATACATAGGCGATATGCAACATTTTGTCTTCTGCTTTTCCCAAACCTCACCTCTGCTATTTTTAAGTGGCTTACACTGACTCAGAAAGACAACACCTATTCCAAGATTCCCTACAGCTTTACTTGGTAGACCTTCGATTTCACTTTCAAATACACAGCTCTCTAGCTTACAACCAAGGAAAAGAATCAAGTCCTGTTTAGAGCTTATAAATCAAGGTTCCCAGAGCCAGATGTTCTTTACAGATGTGTAGCCACTGGCCTAAACCAGTCGATATCTACAGGGTCTAATTCTAATTCACCCAGAGTCCTATTGAAAAAGTTACTTTCTCGAAATGCCTAGGTTTCCCCACATCAAAGAAGAGCTAATAACTGATTTTGCACTTTTTTGCGAATGACCCTGCAGATACTTGGCTGGCAGAATAACCTAGTATCCAAGATAAAGTACTATCTGAAGTTATTTTTTAATAGTTCGAGATTCACTTACTGTCTTCTTCTGTTGAGTGAGTTCCTTCAGAAATGTAGATTTCCAACTAGGAAGAAAAATATTAAAAGCAAAACATTTAGAGCATTTTAAGATGATAAGTGAGGTGGAATGTACAAAGAACTCAAGTCTAGGGATTAAAGCCCAAATCCTGTTTCCATCATCAAAGATTTAGGGACAAATCCCTCAGATTCTTCTTTGAAACAAGTGCTAAAAGGAGCAGGATTTTTAATTTTGGTCACCTGAGGAAGTCTATTATTTTTTTTATGAATGCAAATGAATACAATTTTATACAAATGAGATCTCACTCATATTTTACACATGGATATCTCTCCTTCCTCCCAAACCAGTATCTAAACTTCCTCCCTGCCCCACCCCCACCAAGAAAGCTATATTAATAATCTAGTGTAGCTTCTTCCATCCTTTTCTCTATACACCATAATCTAACACAGATTTCACACATACATACACCCCAAGGTTAGATGTTCATTTGTATTGCTTATTTTACAAAAATGGGATCACAATATATAGTTTTCAGTATCCTCCTTTTTCTCATCCACGTTTATCTTGATAAATTTATTCTCAAGTACAATATTGGTTAAGCTACCCATCCTGACCCTGCTGCACTCACTCCCTCAGATTAGCTAACTTCTAAGAACCAGGGCTTATGAGACAAATCCACAAAATTGTTGCAAATCCTAAGGCAAATAAATCAAGTTATATGATATAGACATGTTTACTCTCTGGAGAACCCTGGAGCATATGAGCTAATTCTTATATACTTATTTACTACTGAGATTTTTTCATGAATGAAAAAAAAACCATAGCTTATTATGGCTAAAAGAGACCTTACATATTATCTAGTCCATTCTTTTTTAAAAGACAAAACACCATATAAATTCCTAGTGGCATAATACTAACTCTTATTCTAGACAACCAGTTATAAAATCACTCCACTACAGCCATGCCACCTTGAACATGCCCATCTCGTCTGATCTCGGAAGCTAAACAGGGTCGGACCTGGTTAGCATTTGGATGGGAGACCACCTAGGAACACCGGGTGCTGCAATCTTTCAAAAAAAATCACTATGTACCCATTTACTTGGGTTTAAAATTATGCATGACGCATTATTCTGCAAACAGCAAATAAAGGACAAGAGTCAAGCACTTACCCTGCTATTCCTATATAAACTGTATCTCTGGGTAACCAGACAGTTGGTTTGGTACCTTGTAGGCATAAAAGATTCTAAATTTGAGAGGTTTCTTGTGGCCCTCTTTAAGTGGGTTGTACTTGGTTTTAAGATTTTGCACATGAAAAAATGCTCAACGTTATGAGCCATTAGGGAACTACAAATCAAAACCATAATGACATACCACTGCAAATCCACTAGGATGGCTATAATGAAAAAGACAAATAATAATAAATGTTGGTGAGGACGTGAAGAAATCAGAACTCTTATACACTGCTGGTGGGAATGTGAAATGGTGGAGAAGCTGTGGATAACAGTCTGGGAGCTCCTCAGAAAGTTAAATGTAGAGTTACCATATGATTCAGCAATTTCACTCCCAGGTGGAAGAGAAATGAAAACATGTCCACACAAAAACTTGTACACATACGTTCACAACAGCATAGAAAGCGGAAACTACCCAAATGTCTATTGACTGATAAATGAATGAATGAGGTATATCCAAAAAATGGAATAGTATGTAAAGCTATAAAAAGGAATGAAATACTGATACATGTTGTAACATGGATAAATTCTGAAAATACTATTCTAAGTAGCCAGTCTTAAAAGACTACAAATTGCATGATTCCATCTAAATAAAACGTCCAGAATAGGCAAATTTTTAGCGACAAAAAGTAGATTAGTGGTTGCTTAGGGATTGGGGAGGATTTGGGAGAAATGGGGAGTAACTGCTATCTGTATGGGGTCTATTATTGGGATAATGAAAATGTTCCAAAATTAATAGTAGTGGTGACTTTGCACAATTTGGTGAATAAAGTAAAAACCATTAAATTGTACACTTTAAAAAAGTGAATTGTATATGTGAATTACATCTCAATAAAGCTGTTATAAAACAACAAAAAACATCTTCCTTACCTTATGTTTAAACGGTAAACACCGTTGAAGTTTTACTCTTAAGCACAGCCCTGTAGAGGAAAAAAAGGCACAATTATCCCTTCTTACTGGTTCTTGAAAAAGTATACAGCTGTATCTAGGCATCTCCATATAGTATAGTAACTAAAAACAGCTTTGGCTCAAGCCATTGTAGGTCTCCTTTGAGCCTCACACCATGCATGCTAGCAACTTTAATATAGACATAAACTTATATATTCCGCATAATAATCCAATGAGCTACATATTATCAACCCCACTCTGCAAATTATGAAATCAAAGTCACAGGGTAATTTGTCCAAGATCACTGAGCTAGTAACTAGAATTGGAACCCAAAACCACTGCAAAGCCCAGGTACTTTCTACTACATCAATTTGCCGTCAGGCAAAGGTCAATTAACTCATTAAACTTTACCTAATGCCCCAATCAGGCCAGGCCATGCAAAAATTTAAAGCCAAGAGCCACTTAAAAAGGACCACAAGAAACCTCTTGAAGCTAGAATACTCTATGTATGCAAGGTCCAAAGCTGTTTCACTAAAACAAGTTCCTCTGAAGTTCAGTTCAATGCCAAGTAATAGTTCAATGATTCTTTTCCCAGTTAAGACTTGAAAGAGTTAAAACTGGACTTGGAACAGACCCTCAGTACCAATGTTCCACTTCCCTCCCGCCTCAAAATAAGGAATGAATTTTAAACTAAATCTATACCCCTAGACATAGAAAATAAATCAAACTCCTCATATTATAAAGAGAGAGTATTTCAGTAATAAGTTTTGGCTTTGCAGGCTTTTATTTGGAGCAATTTATTTCCTCTCCCAACTAATACTTAAGGGCTTATTATACTATAAGGAATATTTCCTTAGTATTTTGATTAAAAAAAATAATAAAACCCCAAACCATACATAATAGCAAAATACAGTTGTTAGACTACCAATCTTTTGGGGAGGTATGAAATTAATTTGCTTTTGGTCTTCTAAGTACCATCAAGTTTTCTAACAGAATTGTTTGAAAAATCCCAGAATAGGAAAAGGGATTAGATGAGCTACAATGAGACTGGGCCTAAGAAGCTAGAACATAGTAATTCCATAATACATATTAGGGAACTCTAAAGACAATATGTAATCTCTTTAAAAGGGTCTTCCATTGCAGGATCTGCCTTAAAGCATATCTGGAGAGCCCTTCTCTTCCCTCTGCCCCCACATTGTCTCCTTAATGTTACTTGTGGACCATCTGAGCACCCTCATGTGTTCTAGTCATTGTTGGTAGGTGTTTTACTCATTAAGTAAATAGTAACTTTTACAATTCACAAAGCACTTTCTTGAGCATCAACATCCTCAAGAGAGGCAATGAAGTATAACTGAGATAGATACTTTAGGTTCAAAAGTGGCTCCACTACAGGTCCTAGCAAGTGCAATCAGACAAGAGAAAGGTATAAAAGACATCCAAATAGGAAATGAAGAAGTCAACCTGCCACTATTTGTGGATGACATGATTCTCTATATAGAAAAACCTAAAGACTCCACAAGAACATGACTAGAAACAATAAGCAAATACAGTAGTTTCTGGATACAAAATCAACATTCAAAAATCCATAGCATTCTTATACTCTAATAATGAAGTGTCAGAAAAAGAAGTGGAAAAATAATTCCTTTTGCAATTGCAACAACAAAAAACAAACCTAGAAATAAATTTAATGAAACATGTGAAGGACCTATTTAACGAAAATTATAAGACCCTATTAAAAGAAATCGAAGAAGATACACAGAAATGGAAAGATATTCCATGTTCTTGGATTGGAAGAATCAACATAGTTAAAACGACCACATTACCTAAAGCATTACACACATTTAATGCAATCCCCATCAAAATCCCATCGGCTTTTTAAAAAGAAATAGAACAAAAAATCATCAGATTTGTATAGAAGCACAAAAGACCCTGAATTGCCCAAGCCATCCCGAGAAAAAAGAATGAGGCTGGAGGCAGCACTCTGCCCGACTTCAAATTATACTACAAAGCGACCGTAATCAAAACAGCATGGGTCTAAGGCCATGCCGCCCTGAACACACCCAATCTTGTCTGATCTCGGAGGCTGAGCAGGGTTGGGCCTGGTTAGTACTTGGATGGGAGACCACCTAGAAATACTGGGCAGCTGTGGCTGTAAAAAAATGAAGTTCACGGCCATAATTGAACAAGTCTTGGACCCCATAAGGATCTCACATGCTAACAGGGTTAAATTTAGTTAGTACTTGACGGGGAGACCACCAGGAAGACCAGGTGCCTTTAGGCGTAGTGGAATTTAAAACAAACAAAAGGAGACTGCAGCCGACAAGGTCCCGTAATTTGTGAGGTCAACCAAGGGTTGGCTTGCATACAAAAAAAACCACCTAAAAAAAAAATTCGTAATCCAAAACGGCATGGTATTGGCAGCAAAACAAACACATGGACCAGTAGAACAGAATTGAGAATCCAGACAGAAGTAAATCCCTATTTATACGGGCAAATAATTTTCGACAAAAAACCAAAAACATACAGTGGAGAAAGGAAAGCCTCTTCAATAAATGCTGCTGGGAAAACTGGAAAGCCACCTGCAAAAGAATGAAACTAGACTGTTGTCTATCACCACACACCAAAATTAACTCAAAATGGATTAAGGACCTGAATATAAGACCTGAAACAATAAAATGCATAGAAGAAAACATAGGAACTAAACTTAAGGACCTTGGACTTAAAGAGGATTTTATGAATTTGACCTCAAAAGCAAGGGAAATAAAAGCTAAAATAAATGAATAGGACTATAACAAACTAAAAAGCTTCTGCACAGAAAAAGAAACTGTCAACAAGGTAAAGAGACAACCATCCAAATGGGAAAAGCAACACCTCTGATAAGAGCCTTATTTCCAAAATATATAAAGAACTCATATGACTCAATAACAAGAAAAAAATGATCCAATTAAAAAATGGGCAGAGGACATGAACAGACACTTCTCCCTAGAGGACATACAAATGGACAACAAATATTTGAAAAGATGCTCAACATCGCTAGCTATTAGGGAAATGAATATCAAAACTACAATGAGATACCATCTCACACCTGTTAGAAGAGCTATAATCAACAGGACAAGTAATAACAAATGTTGGAGAGGATGCGGAGAAAAAGGAACCCTCATTCACTGTTGGTACAGCCACTAAGGAAAACAGTATGGAGGTTCTTCAAAAAACTAAGAATTGATCCATATGATCCAGCAATCCCCCTACTGGGTATTTACCCCAAAGACTTGAAAACTCATATCCGAAAAGATATGTGCACACTCATGTTCATAGCAGCATTATTCACAGTGGCCAGGACATGGAAGCAATCGAAGTGTCCTACAATAGATGACTGGATAAAGAAGCTGTGGTACATATATACAATGGAATATTACTCAGCCATAAAAAGAGATGAAATACTGCCATTTGCGACAACATGGACAGACCTTGAGATAATCATGCTAAGCAAAATAAGCCAGACAGAAGAAGTTGAAAATCACATGATATCACTTATATGTAGGATATAAACCTAAAAGCAACAAAGGAACAGGACAAATAAACAGAGACTCATGGACATGGACCCGTGACCAGGGTTACCAGAGGCAAGGGTGGGGAGGAGGGAGGGAGGTAGGGCAAAGTAGGGGCAGGGTAAAGAAGTGGCAAGGGGATCAAATATATGGTAGCTGAAGGAAACTGGACTTTGGGTGGTAAACACACAATAGAATATACAGATGTCAAATTATTATATATACCTGAAAATTATATAATTGTATTAACCAATGTTACCCCAATAAACTTAAGTAAAAAAAAAAAAAAGTGGCTCCACTACACACTAGTTGCCTGACCCTGGACAAGTTACTTAACTTTTCTTAGCTTCAGTTTCCTACCTGTAAAACAAGTATTATAATAGTAACCACTATACATAAGGTTGTTTTGAGGAGTAAATAAACTATTATGCAATGTATTTAAAACAGTGCTTGGCATATAACAAGTATCCAATAAATGTTATTGCTATTTTATCATTTTCACTTTACAGCCAAGAACCAAGATAAGTGATTTGTTCAATATCACACAGCTAAGAAGTAGCAGAGCCGAAAGCTGAATCTAGACCATCTCATTCCAAATCCTATACCCTTCACATTGGACCACACCTGCCTTCAGCCATTCTTGTCTGGACTAAGTCAACACAAATGACTACCAGCTAGTTTCTCTGCCTCACCCATTCATCCCCTTAGAGTCCTCCTTGTCTTTGTAACTACTCACCAGGGTAACTCTGAGTAGGTGACAACTAAGCAATCAGGTGGAACTCTTACTCAAGTGCCTTTCCTTGCTTAGTACAACCTACTCATAAGAAATGTCTCCTAACACATCAGCCAGAAAAAGAGCTCTCATCTTTGATTTTTCTAATCGTGTTGACCGAGCACAATTACTATGATAAATTATTATCCTATCATGTAAAAAACCAAACCCATGTCAAAAGGGCCAAAAAAAGACGAAATTCTGTTCAAGATCTGAAATATTAACCATAATCTAATATTGGCACCTTTACAGTTATTTTTAAAGATTTTTATTAAAATATAGCTAACATACAATATTATATTAGCTTCTGGTGTACACCATAGTTATTCAACATTTAGAGACCTAAAGAAGTGATCACCGTAATATAGTTATTTTTATTTCACGTGCTCTCTCGATCTTTGTCCACATAAAGTTTTTCAATAACTGCAATCATAATATTTAACTATTTAAATCCAACTTAACATTCAAGCTAATATATTTCTCACACAGATAATGATTCCTTGATTAAATTCATCATTTTCAGTAGCAATATGAAACTCATATTGGTGCCATTTCCTTATTAACAGAAATTTACCAAAAATGTTTTGTACATGCTACTATTTTCTTCTGTGAAATTACTTCCTTAATTCCTGGGTGAAAGAGTAAAAACTTTTTAATAAGGATTTACTAATATGTACCCAAAGGCTTAAAAATATTTATACCACATGACCCAATAATTCCACTTACAGGAATTTATCCTAAGGCAAAAATAAGAAATAAAATTGTTCATCACAGAATTATTTATAATTGTGAAAAACCAGAAGTAATCTAAATGGTTATAAAAATTATGCTATAGTGATGTGATTAGCATATAACCTACATGCCTATATAAAGAATAATATTTAGTAAGAAATAAAAAACATTTCTCATCTCTTTCATGCTTATTACTTAACTGTTACAATACATACCCTATTATATCTATTTTACAGATAAGGAAACTGAAGCTCAGGAAGGTGAAGTAACTTGCCCAAGGCTACAAAATGGCTGACAGAGCTGGAATTTTAGCCCAGAGAACACAATATTTTGACAGCTGATCTGTACTTTCTTCTTTATGTTTTTATGGAGGTTCAATATTATTGCCAACAAACATGTTACTTAATAGAAAAAACACAAAATAAATTTTACTTTTTGAAAAATCAATTTGCTACAGGCTCTTAGAGTAGGGAAATGGACTGCCTATTTAAGGATTCTTATATATCAAAATATTTTAAGACATCTCCTTCACATGAAGACAGTAGCAGTATTTTTGATATCAGTTGATTCAGAAAGTATCCAATGACAAAAAAAAAAGTATAAATTCAATAATACTTTTTCTAGCATTGGAATTTCAATAATCACAATAGTATCTATGAATTAACGGGCCCTCAAGATATGGCCCATATGCTGGAAACCACAGAGGGATCGCAGGTCAACAAGTGAGAAGGCAGAAATCACGATAGTAGGAACAATAATGTAATATTTACTTTTTCAATTCTTTTCATAAACTTGTCTATTTTTTTTAAACTTGCCTATTTTTAAATAGGCAATATATTTCCATGGTTTGAAAACTTAAAAATATAAAAAGATATTGTCTCCATCCTACCCTGTCTCCCATCTGACTACTTCACCACTATTACCCACCCCTCATCATAGCTATTCATTTTTAGGTATTCTTTATGTATATGCAATCAAATATAAATGTATATTTTTGCCTTTTTAAAATACAAATGTAGAAATATTATATTTGCTTTTATTTCCTAACAGTACGTTAAAGAGATCTTTCCATATCAGTACATGCAGAGATTCTCCATTTTTTATAGCTGCATAGTATTCCACTGTTAATACACATCAACACTGATTCTTTAATTAATCTCCTACTGATAAACATTTGGTTTGAAATACACTTCCTTTATCTTCTTTATAATAAAGTATATAATAGATATACACCTGTAGATACCTATTGTATATCTTACTGTGAACCAATCCAAATATGGGGAATGCAGCCTCTCAAATAGAAAACTCCCTTAAAAAATACCCTCCCACCAGTACTTCTGCCTATACCACATAGATGCCAACAGAATAGCTAAAAGGAGAAGATGGTGATAGAGGCAGTGCTAGTCTGCCAGCATCCATTCCAATCTCCAGAACTGAGAAGAGGAGATGGTCCAGGTCCACTCTCCATTAATTGCTGTCATATACCCCTAAGAGAAGCAGCATGGTATAACTAAAGAAGAAACATATTTGGAGTCAGGAGACATGGGTTTGAGTGTCAGCGTCACCATTTCCTGGCTATGTGATTCTGAGCTTTAAACTCTCTGAACTTCAGGTTCTTCATTTGTAAAGTGAAGATAATATTAACGCTCTCACAGTCTAATTGTGAGGACTACAGAAAGAAGATGAATACAGTCGTCCCTCAGTATCCTGGACCCCCCAGTATACCAAATCCCGTGGATGCTCAAGTTCCTTATATAAAATGGCATGGTATTTGCATATAACTTATACACATCCTCCCATTTACTTTAAATCATCTCTAGATTACTTATAATATCTAACAGAATGTAAATGCTATCTTGTAAATAGTTGTTACACTGTATTGTTTAGGGAATAATGACAAGAAAAAATGTCTGTTCATGTTCAGCACAGAGGCAACCATTTTAGGTCTAACTATGCAGTACACTTCAGAACAATGTAACCTTTTTTTCCCCCAAATATCTTCAATCCTGATTTCATTAAATCCACACTGTGGAACCCTCAAAAAAACAGGCTGAGTGTGCATGCAAAATATTCTATAAACCATGATATATAATACACAATGCTAATTATTATTTTGGGTCTAAACCAAAATATTTCTAGAAGAATTTAGAAATAAAATATATATATAAAACCTCACCAATAAGAGTTGCCAAAGAGCAATGAGGTACTGTTGGCGTGAACCTGATAATAACCAAATAGTCCTCTTCATTTATCTCCTGAACCTCCACGCAACTTTCCGTTACCACTTCCAGTTCTTCCAAAGTATTGGGCTTCTCTGGGTCTCGGATAGTTCGAATCAAATCTAAAGAATCACAGACAAGGTATTATATTAAAACAAATATTCAAAATATGGGTGATTTTGCCAGTCCTAATCCAAACACCAAATTCTTTTTGTTTAAGCAAATAGTACAGCAACTCCTCAAATTTCTGACAGAAATTTCCACTACCAGTTTCCTTTTGAGAAAACTATTTTCTTAGATTATTAGATTACATCAAGTTTCTTAGATCCAACATTGCAGAGAGAATATAAGAATGGAGAAAGTGTCATAACAGCTCAAGAGGAAGAAATAAATTTTAACTTAAGAGAATGTGATATCAGGATTTATACAAGTAAAATCTAAATCAAATCTTTAAAATGAGCAATATTTCAATATTTACTATTTAGAGTAAAGGAAAGTGAAGACCCGGAAGTTTAGTTTGCCTGGAACTCAGCATAAATGAAGAGAATGTGAGTTTGCGTCAGACCACCAAGGGTCTTTTATAGTCAGCTACAGGCAGTTGGATGTTTTGAAAAGGGAATGACATGGACAGCACTACTCTGTCAGCTGGTAACTCACCACCAGCTGGTAGACTCAGAACTAAAGTGCAGAGAAAAAGCTGGGCCTAAAACAAGAACATGACAATGGTAACAGAGAGGAGGGAACAGAGGAATAATTTCAGAAGCAGAATACACAGAATCTGACAACTGTTTAAATGCAGAAGACAAGGGAGAAAAAGGAGGATGACTCAGATCCTAAATTAAGTGTCTGAGAGAACACTTATAGAATGAAAAAAAAAGAGAACACAGGAATAAATTTGAGCAGGGGCTGGGGCAAATGAGTTCAATTTTATACATAATAATTTTGCACTGTGGCATAAGGTTTAAGAGAGTACCAGGTCTAGAGTGGCTGCTTAATCCATGAGATTCACAAAGAATGAGTAGAACAGTAGTTTTCAACCTTGGCTGAACAATGGAATCACCAGGAATCCTTAAAAACAAAAACAAAAACTGGTATTTGAGCCCTACCCCCAGAGATTCTGATTTAATTGATTTGTAGTATGGCCTGGGCATTGAGACTTTAATTCCTCAGGTTATTCTTATGTGTAGCCCAGTTTGAGAATCACTAATGTAAAGGGAGAGACCCAAGGATAGATCCATAGAAAGCACCTAATTTACGGATCAGAAGGAGGAAGAAAAGCAAGCAGCAGAGAAGGGAAGACAGGGGTGGTTAACAACATCAAATGCTGCAGAAAAATTCAGGTTGACGAGAGCTAAAACATATCTTTGATTTGTCACTCAGGAGGGTATCTGTCAGAAAGCAGTTTCAGTAGAGAGGTGAAGGCAGAAACCAGCTTGCAGAAGGGGAAGTGGGAATTAAAATACAGTTCTCGGGCAGGGAAGGGAAAGGCAGAAAAAGGACAGTGGATTTAGAAAAAGCTACAATGACAAGGATAAGGGAAACGAGTATGTTTTCTACCCCGAAGGGAAGGATCAAATAGAGGAAGAGAGACCGAAAATTTAAGGAGGGGAAGAGGGGAGACTAGTAAAAGAAGGAAATGAGACCAAGGATGTGAGAGCTTGGGTTGGTCTTGGTGATAACAGATTTCTGTTTTACTCTGAGGTTGTAGAAAAAGATGCAAAAGGAGAATAATAAAGACAATGGTGGAAGTAGATAGCTGAGAAGCAGAGGGAGTTCGCATAGGATGGGCTTGATGTTCTCAAGCCTGAAATTTTGTTCTATTAATTATAGCACTCCTGCAATCCGAAATGTAGCCGGGAAAAACAAATCAATCAAATTTATCTTCTCCCCAGAAACTCTTGGGCTCATCGCTTGATTAGAAACAATTTGAAAATGGAGGCAGAAATAAGGACACAGCTTCTCTTTCAGAGTTTTTTGAAAAGTAATTTGCTGTCCCTCATCCTAGGCCTTTTTCCTCTAAGGCTCATTTATACAAGTTGCATTATATTCTTTATATGCTATTTAACCCTGAAATTATTAAACCTCCTTAGTTTACTAGTGATTTGAGATATGGATTTATATCTTTAAAGAAATATTGTTCTCCTCACATTACTACTCTGAATAAAATTCTTCTATGGCTCTGCACTTTATTATAAGTTCTTCATTTATATTAAAATCTTCAGTATCCAATTCTAACCTGCTATCTAAAACGATGTTTTTTGAGTCAAAAGGAAAAGTTTATTAGAAAAGGAACACCACTCCACAGAGCATGGACTCCTCTGAGAGGCAGAGATGGGGACCTAAAACAATTTTTGACCATACGCCTTTAACTACAACCCTATCCTGCAGCCCCACCTATCTGCCATCCTTAAAAATACTATTTTCTCACCTCCATACTTTTGCTCTAGTTTCCTGTTTAGTATGCCCTCTACCTCTCTATATGTCCAGATCCTACTAATTCTTCAAGGCTCAACTCAAGTGATTCCTTCTCCTTATAGTCTTTCCAGATCTCCCAAACAGAATTAGCATCTCTCCTTCCTCTGTATTTGTCTTTCAAGTCTATGGCTTTCGATTGCATACAATAAAGAAAATTATATATTTGTCAATATAAGTCCCCCTCAAAGAAGTTTGAAGTCCAGAATCACCCCGCTTCAAAAGCTGTATCCCCAGTTCCCTGCTGTCACTAGATGCTGTAGACAGAAGTCTAACAGGACAGGAATGCGTGCTTTTTCATGGAGATCATTCCACTCATAATTATCATAATATAGCTGGGGTTGAGTAAGTCCTGCCTCTAGCAAGGGACAGGTAAACTAGATCAGCTATACAGGTCTTTTCCATCCCAGCTTCCTTCTCCTGGCCTATAATCCATACCTGTATTATATTCGTATTCTTATGGGTGTATCTTTTACCCTCAGTCAGCAGAAATATCTGAACACTAGTTAGATCCATTCCTTTTAGTTTTCAAAAACAATACTACGTTAAGACCAAAAAAAGGAATCATAAGGCAATTGCGAAGTGGTAGAAAAATGCGCTAAGTTTGGAATCAGAAGACATGGGCTTCATTTAGTTTTTGCTTTCTCCTTATTCGCAGTATGACCTCTACGCAATTGTGTAACTATTCTAAACCTCTGTTTCCTCATCTGTACAATGAAGATGGTCCCAGGGTTTAGGAGAATATTATGTGTAATGTGTGTGTGTGTGTGTATTTGCACTCCAAGCTTGGCTGTGTTAAGGAACTATCAGTCCGAGAACTGGCTACAAGGAGTCTATCACGTTCTCTTTTCTCGGGGACCTCTGCCTATTGCCTCTGCAGCGAAATAAAGTGACTGTGACCTTGGCCCAGTCTCCAACTTGGCAGTCACACAGTAGTGCCCTCAAAGGTGGCAGGAGTGCGTGTCCAGGGGCAAGTGGTGCAACCAAGCCAGTTTTGCTTCCCAACCAAATACCCTACACGCCAGCTCTGCCACTAGGACGCGGGGCAAGCAAGAGAAAGGAAGCGCTTAAGACTTCCAAGCTTGACTTGCCCCCGGTTTTGGAAGAGCCCGGGTCCTAGAAAGACCCGCATTACCGAGAAACTTAGGATCCCAGAGAAAACGCTTCCCACGTTCCGGAAAAGATCCGGCAACAACCAGAGTCGCCACTCCCAGCTCTCAAGTGAGACCCTAGTTACCCCGCGCCTCTACGAATAACGCCAAACACTGCCATGGGTAAAATTACCATAAACCTCTAGCGCTTTCTCTTCCATGATCCGGGGCTGCCGGGCAGCTCCCCGCTCAAAGAGGCCCGAGAGCCACACGGCTCTGCTCAGCGTCCAGGAAAGCAGCCCCGACACCCGCTCCATCCTCACGCTCCGCCATCCCTGGCGACTGTCCCACCCGAGCCACCGTCTTTCAGCAGCTGGCCTCGCGATTTATCAACTTCCCGGTCTTCAAAGGGCCAAGACGAGCCTAAAGGTCCTGGAGAGCAGAAAATAGGCGGGTCCGGACCGAGTACCGCGGAGCACTTAGGGAAGGGCGCCAAAAGTACCACAAGCCCCAGCATGCTTTGCTCGGTTTCGGCGGGACTAGAGAAAAAAATCCTCGCGGCACGTGAGGCGCATTGCGTGCTGGGACGTATGAGACGTTTTCTTCGGAAGACAGCTGTATTCTGGGGCGTGTAGTCTCCGCCAGGAGTGGGGAGTGGAATATAACGGTCTATTCATCCGCCACTGATTACCTCACTCAGCGCTCTCCATAAGCTATAGATGAATCCTGAAGAGGTAGGGGAAAGGAGACCTTGATTTCTAGCCCTGGAGGAGCGTGTGCGCGGAGTCTCTCCACTGTTATTACTCGGAGAAAGCAGCTTCCAAAGTTTTCTCACTTCCTAGTCAGGCCGGAAGTGAGTTTCCGTTGCCGTGAAACGGGATGTCTTAGGAGCCCAGTAAGAATAATTAGGCATGGCGGGGACGGGGGGCGGGGGAAGTGGAAGGGCTTTTTGGTTTTCTCTTCTCATAGGGACTCAGGCCAGCACAACTTCCCATACAGGTTGAATATTTCTGCCAATCACCTTCAAAGACAACTTAGAACGAGAGACTTTTCCCTGTGTCCAGTGAATTTAACAGTGACATATTGGAGATCGCGATCCTAAAAAGAATGCCTTGAGTCCTGTGGTGTTCGTAGCTCTGATGCATGCCAGTAACAAGGTTGATGTTAGTTTTCTCTATCCATCCCGCCAATCAAATCTCAAACATTTATCGGGTACTTAATTTGCCAGACTTGGTCTATAGGCGCCAAGGATTCAAAGAAAGGACACAGCTCCTGCCTTTGCCAAGGATACAAAGGACAGAGCTCCTGCCCTCAAGTACCTCACAGCCCTGTGAGGGAGCCAACCCGATACTGAGGAATTTGCAGTTACAAACTAACTAAACCTTGTCAAAGTTGATGCCAAGTTTTATTTCTATATTGAGAAGAAAGTCAAGATTATCTTGCAGATTATCCCATGATAACATATCCCATTTATCTTTTAAACTCATGTTTAAAGATAATTTTATCTAGCTGATTTACACTCTAGGATCGCCAGACAACCAGTGAACAGTGTAGGCCCCAGGAAAATTTTGTTCAGAGTTTAAAATTCCCCTATCTTCTGTTCCACTTCACTTACTCCACAGCAGTTGAGAAAATAATCGTGCCTTTCTTGCAACCAAATTTAGGACACGAAAGTTTCACCTCTGTAAGGCCTCCCAACTTCAACAAATAGAATCAATGATCTCTTTTACTGGGCTTGCACAGCATATTATAGCACTGAACGTGTTGAGTTGTTAATTTACATACCTGTCTCCCTCGAGCGCCTAGTGGGTCAGGAGCTTATTTATTTCTATATCTCAAATGCATAGCAGGATGCCAGACACACAGTATATGCTCAATATATACTTCTTGAATGAATTAACTAAATGTTTTACAAAGAATAAATGGCGAAACTTTATCGCAATATGTTCAGAGACCGCAATCAGAAATATTTATTGAGGCTCTTTGAAGGCACTGTGCTTGGCATGGGTACGTAGTAGAGGTTTTCAGACTCGTTTACTCAAACGACATCTTATGAAGCGTGTTAAATAAAGCTATACAAACCACAAAGGGCCCTGGCAACCTGAGCAGCCCCTGGCTCCTCCTTTCCTGCCCCTTTGAGTTGCGATCCAGGGCTTGGATTTGCTGGGCAGGAGCCGCGAGCTGTCCTCGCCCCGCCCCCAGTGCCTAGGCCCCGCCCCTGAGCCCCAGTCCCGCGCGTCCCACCGGGTTGATCCGAGCCATCCCACTCCTCGTTTAGCTAGAACGATTTGCTCGCGGCACTATCTCTCTATAAAGTTGTTGTTGCGGCTTCCGCCGCGGGTGGAGGAAGATGGCGTCGGGTGGTGGTGGCTGTAGCGCTTCGGAAAGACTCCCTCCGCCCTTCCCCGGCCCGGAGCCGGAGTCCGAGGGGGCGGCCGGGGGGTCAGAACCCGAGGCTGGGGACAGCGACACCGAGGGGGAGGATATTTTCACCGGCGCCGCGGCGGCTGTGAGTTCGCACCCTTTGGGGCGACCAGGGGGCGGACGGGCGCCCCAAATGGAGAGAAAGGCTGGGCTCAGTGGGCCTGGCGAGACCTTGCTTTGGTGACAGTAGTCGTGGCTTCAGGGCGCTGAATGAATGCCGAGACGTAGGGTCTGGCTTCCCAGCCGCTGGGGGAAAGGTGATGAGTGGCATGGAGGTTTCTCCGCTAGATCCCTGACTGCGAAGAGCCCCCGAGGTCGGCACTTGGCTCTGCGGTGTGGTGACCTCACAGACTCCCGGGGCTGTTTTGCCGGTTGTCTCCTGATAGGTCAAGATTAGGGGATGGAGTGCAGACTTTCTCTAGCCTTACTGCTTCTGGGATGCATAATGTTATCTGGAGTGGCCCAGCATAGTGACCCGCCCACAAACGCTTTCGTTAGCTCAACGCTTATGGTAATTACCAAAGGCCCTTTCTGGATCTTAGTTTATTTTATAAGAGCTAGGTTGACTGCTCTGATCGCTAGAAAAATTGTGGCAGAGGTCGGTTGAAAAAAGGCCCTGCCAGATGAATCACTACAAAGACCGAAAGCTTTGTCCCTTTTAAAGAGATGTGTCCTAAGTGTCTTAGTGGGAGCATATCTGTAAATGTGTGGAAGAAATGGTGTTTTCCATAGTAATAGCGAGGTTTCTAATAAGAGTTTGGTGCTGGGGAAAACTAATCTTTGCATGTGGAATGTGGAAATCAGTAATCAGTCCTGGAACCAGTGGAGATGTTTGGGACTTTTGTAAGAATACTGACTCATACCACTTGGTACAGTTCGTTCCAGGTTGAAAACTTCTTCAGCGATTTGTCTGTGAATTTATGCATCTGTCTTGGATAATGCTTCTCTTCATAGTAGCTACTCAGTATATGAGTGACTAAATAAAACAGCTTTAAATTCTTTACACAATATGTCCGAAAACGTTGGGAGTTATCTCATGTCAGAAAAAGGTTAACATTCTAGGAAATATCTTCTATGACAATCATTAGAATTTCCCTGTACAGTATTCAGGCATGGAGTCCATAATCCAAGCTCAAAAAACTCACTGATGCTAATGTAACATCTCAGACTGCCTAGTGAAATCTGTTATTTTGAGAAATAACTCTTGCTGCTAATTTAGTCTCTCTGTATTCATTTAAAACAAATCTTGAGCCTCTTTAGTAGTTCTCTCATAAGCCATGGAGAACAGCTACTGTTGATAACTGCTAAGATATAGATATTCACATTGAATATCTGAAAATAGAAACTCTGGTGCTGAAAGTGATTGGTCACATAGGCAAATGATGATTTATTTTCAAATAAGGACCTTGAAAGGTCCTTATTTGAGGAGTTATTTTCTAGAGTTAGCCTGAGAAAGTTGAAGAGGCTATGATTTGATTGAACTCACCATATTACAGATGCATCAATACTTCTTTCTTGTAAGATTGTAAAATAATTTGTCTAATTTCCAGCTAAGGTGGGGAGTAGGGGCTTAGAATGACTTTGTTCTACCACAGAAGCATAATTATTTTTTAGGTTTTAATTCAGGAGAAACGAGTTGCTGAGGAAACAAAAATGCCACCTGTGATCCATTTTTAGAGCTGCCTGTCTTGCTGTTAATCCTCAGGAAGCCAAGACCCAAAGAGCCCTCATGAGTTAAGCTGTGAATTTCTTGTTAAATAGCCATTAAATACAAATTATATTCTACCGCATGCTTTAGTTGTGAGTCTATGTGAGAAGATAAGGGATTGCTTTGCTTCTGTATCTTAAGGAACAACACCGAAGAATAAAGTAATTGAGGGCATGGGCTTTGAAGTCTGATTTTAATCCAGACTCTATTATTTGCTAGTTTAACCTTGGGCAAAGTATTTAATTACTATGTACAGTTTCACCTGTAAAATGTGAATAATAATGGTATTTACCTCCATTTTTATGAGGCTCGAATTAGAATACCTACCTGTAAAACACTTAGAACAGTTAAGCATTTTGTAAACTGAAATTACTTAAAGAATCAAAAACCCCACAAAATCTAATAATGGATTACAAAATTTAAATTAATTAACCCTAAAACTGGTCAAAATCAAACTAATAAAGTTGATTAGCTAAATGTCATCAAAATAGACACATGATTTCAATAGCATCTTACTGATTTAAGTTTATCTTCATATTTTTTGTTGCATGTTGGAGGCAAAAAGAGGAGCATTAAAGAATTGGGAAAGTGAGGCATGTAAAGTTTAAAACTCATTTATGGTATGCATGTAATTTCCCGGACATTGATGTAACAGCTGCTGCTGTTAATCATCCCATCTGCTCTCTTTTATAGCCCAAGAAGCTTTGTTAGTACAGTAATAAAAGTGTGATTTGATTTATAATTGAAAGGGCAGCCCGTGATAATAATGCATCTCAGAATCTACAAGGAGAGACTGGAGTTAAACGAATGATTAAAATAAATCTGAAATTTTTGTTTTAAGACTGAAAACCTGCTTGTGGAAGGTCTGACTCTTAAAAATACTTAAGACATTATCTTTCTGCCTTTTACTTTGAGAGCTTATAATAAAAGAGTCTAAAATTCTAATATATTATCTGAATCTTTGATGTGGACCTGAATCCAGATATGTATCTTTTTAGTTTAAACTTTCTCAGTTCTGGGATAGGATTAATTTTTTCCTTGATAAAACTAGAGACTGAATTGGAGCCGTTCTTTTGGCTCTCCTAATTCTTAAAATCATTATGTTAAAAAGACTATAAAATGACATACATTTACACCTTATTTGACCTCACTGGTCTTATTTGCATACTTCTAACCCTGTATTATAGAATCAAAGCAAGCTCTTTGCCTTCCCAGTTCTTATATGCCCATCTTTTTAGCAGTATGCCAGGCCACAATTAGATTAGCCTTGTAAATGAAAGGGGAGAACTGTGGAGGACTTTCTCATAGTGAAAGGAAAGAGAAAAACGGATAAGTGGTATCTTCAGTTCCAGCAAATCTGGTAACTTCTTTTGATGACATATCAGACCAATTAGAATTTTTCCCACTACTCTTGTTCTTGAATTGAAACCCTAGTAATTAGAGAAATGGCCAGAAAAAAAAAAAGAAATAGAATAAAGAAGTAATAGCAGGGGACTTGAAAAGTCATGTATTAAATAGTCTGATTAATCAAGGATTATTTACATATTCCCACTGGTATTTAAGACTAAACACTATAACTTACTTTTATTGATATTCAAGTCTTAGATAGCAGTTGGCTTCTGATTTACAGTGTTTTATAGTCTACAGGGAGTTATATAAATGTAAGTTATGTGTTAACATTTAGACAGAAAAGGACATGGTATTTTTAGAATCCAGCCTGACATCTGTGATCAATGTAACATGTATCCTGAGGGAAACAAATCAGCTTTATTTTTTTTAATTGTGAAAAGCACACAACAAAATTTACCATTGTAACTGTTTTTAATTGTACAGTTCAGTAGTGTTAAATATATTCACATTTTTGTGAAACACATCTCCAGAGCCTTTCATTTTGCATTTCTGAAACTATAGCCATTAAACAACAACTCTCCTTTTCCCCTCTCTCTTCAGCCTCTGGTAACCACCATTCTACCTTCTGTTTCTATGAATTTGACTATGTTAGATAACCTCTTGTAAGTGGAATCATGCAGTATTTGTCTTTTTGTGACTGGTTATTTTACTTAGCATAATGTCCTCAAGGTTCATCTGCATTGTAGCGTGCATCAGAATTTCCTTCCTTTTTAAGACTAAGCAGTCATATACGTGTATATATCCACATTTTCTTTATCCATTCATCTCGGGATGGACATGTGGATCGCCTCTACCTCTTGGCTTTTGTAAACAGTGCTGCTATGAACATTAGTGTGCAGATATCTACTGGCGACCCTGCTTTTTAATTCTTTTGAATATATACCCAGAAGTGGGATTGCTGGATCGTATGGTAATTCTATTTTTAATTTTTTGAGGAACTTCCATACTGGTTTCCATAGCGGTTGCACCATTTTGCAGTCCTATCTCAGCTCTTTTTAAGACCAGTTTATTTCCTTTTGAGTGCTTACAGGATAACTTTTTTAGATCTAGACGGAATTTAGTAATTTTATTAAGCACCCTAAGAAGATTAATAGTTTAGCTGGTTAATATCTAAATTCTCTGTTCTGTAAAATACAGAATGGCTGTTCCTAAAGGTGTACTGCATACCCAGTAAGTTTCTTGATACTATCCCTTATCTGTTGTTAACCAGCTGGAAGTTAATCTACATAACAATAATTTTAAACAAAGATTTATTGCTTAGGTTCTTCAGTTAATGGTGGTGTCATTTGAAAATAGTCATAAGTAAGCGCCCCTTTAGTGTGTAGTATTTTCTGTAGGTACATTGTCTCAAACACTTGTTGTTGGAGCTAACATCATCACAGGTGGTCAGGTCTGGTCAAAAGATTAGAAGTTAAATTCCACATTTTTTTCACACAGGTCTAATAACAGATGTTCTTGAAAAAGTCAACAATTGATGTTATGTCCAAAGATTCATTTTAATGTTCAGCTTAAATTGTAGACAAGTTTTACTTCGAATAACTTAAATTCCTGAAGTACATAGATTCATTGAAGTAGTTACAAGACCCTTTTGGGTGTAGGGGGCTGAAAGAAGACTTTTAAAGACAACTAATAAGAACCTAACTTAAAAGTATTTAAAATTTGAATTTGGAGCTTTTGGCTACTGTAGGGAGTTGCTGCCCCTTTGCTTACTTGGGCGTTAAGGTAGCTCTGATGACTTGGCCCTTTGTGATTTGTTTGGTGGGGAGGGGAGAGAGGAACAAGAACACTCTAATTTCTCTTCCTTGGTCCTAAACGTTTCTCAGCACTCTTGAGTAACTGTTGGCATAAATAAATCATGAATAGTGGATAGTTACTAGAGCAAGTAGCCATAAGTATATCATCTCCAGGAAAAACCTGTTGCTCAACTTTTTCTGGCTTTTTTTTTTTGCTTAATCAGAGGGACAGCTGGGGCTTCATTCTGCTTTCAGAGCAGATTTGAACTGGGTTTGCTTTTTCAGTTTAGAAGTTAATGTATGCGTAAGTGCTCTGATCCTTCTGCAGTTTTCTGAGCCCTTCTAAGTTATATTTGTTTGAGACCCAAAAAATTTAGTAGGGAAGTTATACCAGAGAATCCAGTAGATTGTTGGTAGCTAAATTTTGGTAGATCATGATATGCCCTTAAACTTTGAGGTCTCTAGTGAGCTCGCTCATGGTTTCCCTTACCTACCTCAGTGGTCAACTTTGGGCTCATTTTCCTCACCATCCAGGTCCTCCTTTACCATTTTCATTGGTTCCTCTGCCCTCTAGCTCAGAGGTTCTTTATCTTCTTTTATGTCATGGGCCCGCAGCAGTCCAGTAAAGCTTGTGGACCTATTCTCAGAATAATCTCTTTAGCTATATAAAATACATATGATTACAAAGGAAACCAGTTACACTAAAATGCAGTTATCAAAAGGTTAAAACAATTTTATATTAGTACCATGTGCTTTTTAATGCTTTAAATAAGATCTAGGGATAGATGTAATGAGTTACCATAATTTTTAAATAGAAATGAGCATAAATGGTATTTTGAGATCCATAACAATTATAATATATAAAAGTCTAATTTCTATTAATTATAGTCTCTAGTACTGCTATTACTATTTTGGCTTGTCTATTTTTATAATTGAAAAAAAACATTGAATTTCAGTTAGAGGTTAGTGAAAATTAAGTTGTAATTTATTCCCATCTAAGTTCATAGACTCCTCCTGAATTCTGTGGCTCAGGGACCTCAAGATAAGAACTTCTACTTTAACTCCTTAAGGTATGAGAAGGGTAATTAATATTGTGAAATAATTTGGGTTGGGTTAATCAAATATTTACCCAGTTTGAGGATTAAAATGTACCCTATGCCCAAATCCAATGGGCGCTGAATATTCATTCTCCCAAGCACAGAAGGTTTTAGTGCATCTGTGCCGTTTTTGATACATGGTTATCATGTTATCATCTGGGTATAGCTTCTGGGGTTGACTTATTTCTCATTGGCCTGGCCTTGTTACATTAGTATGATGACAATTTTCATAGCTTTATCCTACCTTACTAAATTAAACTAATTTTCTCTCAGAAAATGAGTACTTTTAGTTCTTCTGAAGCAAAGTAACCTTAGCTTTTAATTTGGGTGAGACCTCTAGAGGCAGTTCAGAGTTTTAACAATACCACCCTTTTGAATGTAATACAGGGGTTCTGCATGGAGCAAAGAGCAGTTGAACAACTGGAGGAGGAATCACAACTGGTTAAACTAAAGGGAAGTTACCCAGAATCAAGTAGGACTTTTCAGTACTGAATGGCTGTGTCAGCTCCGAGGAATAGCAAGTCCACCTCTATTCTTCTCTGAGCTAAAGAAAGTTGCATTAGTACCTAGGCCTCACGGTTTGAGGCTGGTAATTGGTGAAGAATACCTTTTGATCTTAACACAAGTACTGTCTTGCTGGCACATATTTCTAGTGCCTGCCCCTCTGAGAATTAGGTTTAGGCTGTTTGTGTGCTCTTATAAACAGAAGCATTTGAACTTTTAAATAGGCTTATCAGTGGAACCACTTGCTAGAATTAACAGCCAAAGGGAGTTAGCAAGTGTTGCATATCCTAGCCTAGAATCTTATCTCTAACAGAAAGAATATTTCTTTTATTAAAAAAAAGGTGGGGAGGTCAGGGGGAAGTAGGCAGGGCTGGGCTTTGGCCTTCTTAACTACATCACAAATAATACTATTTTCGTCACAATATAATTTTATCTGTTACCTGGAAAATTAGCCCCCTTCAAACACATGTATAGTGTTTTGTGATTTATTGACTGCTAAGAGGTTTTAAAATATGGATGATAAAGCAAGGCTTATTTTTATTATTGATTTTTGCCACTCAATGTAATCAGTGTGCCTCCTCCTTTCTCCCAAAATGAGTCCTTCCCAAAATTGTAATTATTGATTCAAAATTCGCTTTTTAATGTAAATTATACTTTACTAATACTGATTAGAAATTGGCCTTTTAATCTTAAGCATAGCATATGATATGTGTTGTTATAATTTATGTGCAGGTAGGTATTTATTTTGATGACAAGTGTTAATATAAGAAATGTCTAAACCTGTAGAGAATTTTTATACATCTATTTGAGCCAAACTGACCCCAGAAAGCAAGATCTTAATTCTCCAGGCCTTTTGCAGTTTCTTTTATGCATTTGAAATTGTTAAAGTTACCCAAAGATGGGAGAAAGCCAGGTGGGGATTGGATACAGGATAGTACACAAGATTGTGGTCTCTCTTGAGGGTGGTTATGCTTATTTCAGAGATATGCTAACCTAGATATACCAGAACAATGGAGAGGGCTTGCTTAAGGCAAAGATAAATCTTCACTGCCTGGGGCATGACTACCCACCATGACCTGCCCAGTTAGGAATTTATGATTAGATCATCCTGTGTGAGGTTATTTTCTGTAGAACCCAGGTTTTGTCCACATAAGTAAGGTATTTTTATAGACTCTGTAGTCTCATGGAAGACTTGTTTTCTATTAACAGCCCTGTGTTAATGTGAAATACCACCAATAGGGTCCATTTCTTCTTACTCCTAAAAATTGTTCTGCTTAGATTGTTTTGAATCTGATTTTAAGTAAAATTTGAGAATATTATGCCTTGAATGCCAACTGTGTGCTTGGTACTCTTCAGCCTGTTTAAAAGGAAATAACAGGCCTCAAATGGAGTCATTCCACCCCGTAACAGCAAACCAAGACAATTTCAAATTCAGCCTCTCCCAGGAATGTGATCTTTAAACAGTCACTTCAAAATTTTCTTATTAGTAGTAGTGTGGTCATCTGCATGATAAAATCTGCGTCTTTTACTTACCCACAGAAAGGAGACAACCTGGCCTGAAACAATCCTTTCTTTTCTTTTGCTAATAACTGCATTGCCACACCCTCCTGCCATTAAAACCCTTCCATTTTGTACAACTCCCCCGGAGCACCTCTCTATTTTACTAGATTGGGATGCCTCCAGATTCATGACTGGTTCAGTAAAGCCAATTAAATCTTTAAATTTACTCAGTTGAATAATTTTTTTAAACAATCTTTAAGAAATAAGCTTAGTTTGTTCAATGTCAATCCAAATCAACCAAAAATAAATTTGGTAAGATTGTGAACCAAAAAAGGGGTTCTGTAATCATAATTTCTAACTGGGCAGGTAAGAGTCGGTAGCCACGTCCCAGACCTCTAACTTTTTTAGTGAAAGGTTTTTAAGCAAGAACTTACTGTTCTTGTGCATGTAGGTTAACTTACCTTTGAAATGCCAGAAGTAATACCCTTGGAAGGCATGACCACCCTCAAGAGAGCACATAGTCTTAACTAATCTATAATCTAGTCTCCACTTTGCTTTCTCCTATCTTCATACAATCTTACTGATGTTTCTTCCATAATTACAAACATATAAAAAGAAACTGCAAACTGTTATTCTCGGGAGTATTTGAGATCTTTCTCCCCAGCATATGTTGTCAGTTTTGGCTCAAAGAAACTCTTATAAAAATTCTCCACAGAGTTGGATGTTTCTTACTTTGACAAGGTCAAAAATAAAACAAAGGCGAACAGAGATAAAGTTGGAGAGGGGTACTGTACAATATGCCAGAGAGTTAACATACTTTTGGGGAAAAAACAACATACTTTTGTAAGAAAAGTGTATACATCTAAGAAACGCTCATTTAGCATAGAAAAATGGGCAAAGGACATCAGGACAAGTCACAGGGGTATTTAGATGGCCAGTAAACATGTGGAAACAAGACAACTTTTCACCAGCCAACCTGACAGATTTTTTTTTAAAGAGAGAATGCTTAATGTTTCTGTTGGTGCCGTACTTACATTTCTGGGGAGCAAGGAGGCATATATAAACTGGCGGTCTTTCTGCAAGGCAGCTTAGCAGCGCCTTTGAAAATTTTATGTTCAATAATTCTACTTAAGATTCTTCTAAGGAAATAATCAGATGTGGATTACATATCACGTTATTATTCATGATGATAAAAAAACCTGGAAACTGTTTATATATCCATCCCCAGAGAAATGACTTATGTTGTAGTATACCATAGAGTTAAGTCACTAAGAGTGGGATTTTTGTACAACTCTTAATGACATGAAAAAGTACTCAGATGGTAGAGGGCGGGGACAGAAGATGTAGTTTAACATAAAAGATTAATTTTATAAAGAATTACGGGAGAAAGATTTGGGTAGTAAATACATAGTAATCAGTCGAACTATCTTCAGCTTTCTTAGAACTCAGCCGTGAGTGGTTTTGGGGCTGGAGTCCCAAAAGATACCTGGGGAGCAGTTTTCTCTTCACACAGGTAGTTGTTACCTAGCTATTGGGGGAGCACAAGCCTTTGTTTTCATCACAGTTCTGGTTTAGCAACCATGGTTTGGCCTTGAAGGTGGTCTGGTGGAGGAAGAAAAACAGGTAATTGTGCTCTGGTTATCACTGCAGTCTCCTATACGTCTGGGTCTGTCTCTTCTGATTAGCGATAGACTGACTATTCTAGCATTTCTAGTATTGCTCCAGAAAATGTTCTTTGTCTTTACACTTCCAAGTTTAGAAGGTAAATCAGAAATGGAAAGCTGGCTTTATTCATCTCTTTATCATGGGAATAGGTTCTTTTAGATGTTTTTAAAAATGGCTAAATTTTAACCTGTGCTTCTCCTGTTGCTTTAATCTCTCTAAGACTAAATTACGTTTGTATACATATATCCTTAATGTTTCTTGGGTTTTATTTTCTTCTTTATCTCCATCTACAGATGACTGGTATCAGGGTGAACTGAATTAAAAAGAATTTCAGGTGGCTTTTTATGAGATCCCTATACTGCACAAGAGCATACTAGGAAGGAGGTGTATGTGTAGGAAGGTGATTAGCCGTGTGTGAGGCAAAAGGGAAACGTGGATTTTGTTTTTGCCCTATTATTGTCTGTGTCTCTGCATTGATTTTGTTGTTATTTTTTAAGATTGTGGAAGCAACTAGAAGACGAAATCACTCTAACAATTGGTGTAACACTTAAGCATATACAACTAAGGGCTCATTAAATTTTATTAGTATAGGAAAGTTCTCGTAGAAGCATTGTTTGCTAATATAAAATTAAATATGGGTAACAGTTTCTTTCCCTGAGGGTGGCCCTTATATTGGGATAGATACATGTTTGCATGGCACATTCACAGTACTCAATAGATCTGTCATTTCACTTTGTTCTGTTGGGTCAGAAAAGACCTATTTCTGAGGAACAAAATCCCTCAGATTTGTTAAGGAAATGTTTCATAAAAGATTCGTTAAATCACATCTTTAACTCATTTGGCCTTGGGATCTGACTTCAAAACCCAGCAATACCACACCATGGCTTTTGAAGCCAGATTTCCAGCTTTCTGTTCATCCTCTGCACAATCCAGCTTTGTTCATTCTGGTATTGGTCTGGGTCCCACCCCACCCTTGTTCGTGGCTGATTACTGAGCTTTTGTAAAGGCCGTGGACTGACTGTATTTTCACCATGTGCTCACGAGGCTAAGCATGGTCAGTTTTTATTCTGCTAGCCTGACATAGTTGTGGTTGAAAATTGTGTCTGTAAGTTAAAGATAAAAAGATAAGTTATGTTTACAAACAGCATTAGATGTGAAGTTTTATGCCTTCTTTTGCGTGTCAAGGCATCAGTAATACCCATACAACTGGGCTTCAGTGAATAGTTTAGCCAAGACCACAAAGTAAACCAGAATCAGAGCTTAAATTCTGGACTCCAGTGTGGTGTCCTGGTCACTAGAATGTGCCCTATCAGCATTTGAAAGAATAAAGGTCATCCACTGAAGAGGAGGAATGCATTTGGACAGGTTCTTTTGAAAATTATCTGTGTGTACACATACCCACATCAGAATCATGTGATTTGGGGTAGGGCATTTCTGCAAGGTTATGGTGTTAGGAATTAACTCTGAAATGTATGAATTTTTTTTAGCTCTGTGATCACTTGGGCAGCACTTATATCACTAATAATGATTTGTTGCTTATTGAACTGGCTGACTAGTGCTCCTGTCTTCCCCTAAACACCTGTGGGAGCGACCGAAGGATATGTTAAAAGTTACTTTCTAGGTTTGTTTTTAATGGTACTGTTTTATTCAGAGTGTATCTCTTTGTTTTTAGAGTAAGCCCCAGTCTCCAAAGAGAATTACTTCCTTTCCCATCAACAGTGGCTCCAAAGAAAATGGGATCCATGAGGAACAAGATCAAGAGCCACAGGATCTCTTTGCAGGCAAGTATGGACTCAAAACACATACTAGGAATCTTCTAAATTGCTGGGTTAAAGTGTACCCCCCGAAATACGTGTGTGTGTGTGTGTGTGTGTGTGTGTGTGTGTGTGTGTGTGTGTGCATGAAACAACTCTGTGAAATACGATTATGGAGGATTCCAAAACATGTAAAATGCAGTCCCTGCCATCAAAATTCTTACAGGTGTAAGGAATAAGACATAAACATACAGTTATTTAAGAATGTGAATTAGACAAACTATTAAACAATAATATAAATGTGGCCAGAGGAATGATAGAGATACTAAGTCATGGGAGCTCAGAGGGATCTGAGATCAGACTAAAGCAGTGTCTTTAGACTTTGATGACCAAGACTCATAGTAAGAAATACATTTTGTGTCACAATCCAAAATATATACGTACTTGTATAAAAGCAAGACAAGTTTTATTAAATGACTTGCCCTTACTACTTGCAGTACAATCTGAAATTTTCAGTTATTTCTCTTTTTTTAAAAAATGCTATTTGCAACCCATTGAATTGATTTTAGTAAAAGCATTGTTTGCTATTATAAATTCACCAACGAGCCACAATCTGCAATTTGAAAAACTCTAGTGTAGAGCAGGGTTTCTCAGTCTTACCACTACCAACATTTTGGGGCTAATAATACTTGTTGAGAGGGGACTGCCCTGTTCTCAACAGGGGGTGAATTTGCACCATTCCCCCCAAGACATTTGGCAGTGGTTGGAGACATTTTTGGTTGTCACACCTGGGAGCACTGCCAGTATCTGGTGGGTAGAGGCCGTGGATGCTGCTAAAAACCTTGCAATACACAGGGAAGCCCTTCACAAGAGAGAATTATCCAGCCCAAAGTCTCTGAAGTACCCACATTGAGAAATTCTGGTCTAGAGTGACCTTGGAAAACTCTCTGGAAGAAGAAGAATTTATGTAGGAGAAGAAGAAGAAGAATACAAATGGTTGGGTAGGAAGTACAAGGTGCATTTGAGGGACAGTCAGTAAACCTTCAGGGCCAAAACAGGGGCTTCTTAGAGAAGCCATGGAAGATAGGGCTAGAAATGTAGTTTAGAAGGAGGATGTCTGTATTAATTAGTTTAAATTTCATTCTCATGCCAATTAATAGCCATTGGCAGTTTTGAATAAGCAAAGTGAAATGGGCAAAGTAATGTTTTAGTTAAGAATTTAGTTAAGAATTTAGTTAAGAATCTGGTAGAATTGTTATATGAAATGGATTCCAGTGGACAAAGACTAGAGACTGCAGAAAGCACTCACAAATTAGTTCAAGGATAAAATGGCCAAGACCAAAAATAGATGATGGAATTAAGAAGGGAAAGGTGAAAACTTTTCTTCAAAAGAGCAGTCAGCAAATTATGGTGTTAGTGATCGGATATAACAAGTGTTCAAAAATGGAGATTGGAGATAGTTAAAGGTTTTAAGTCCAAGAATTGAGAAGAAAACAATACCATTTTAAGAACTACATTCTAAAAAAGAAACTGGCTTTGTGGGGGGAGTGGATTTGGGTTTTGGATATTTTAAATCTGATATGCAAAGGAAAATGCCCAGGATTTGAACTGTGGCACTCTATGTGGGGAAAGAGGGAAGAACTGGAGATAGGGGAATCTTAGAGGTTGAAACTGCCATGTAACAGATTCTCAAAGGACAGAAGGGTGAGAAAGGTAAGAGATGAGAAGGCAAAGGGTAAGATCTTGGGAAGATTCACATTAGAACTCTGGTAGGGAATTTAAAAGACCTGAAAGGGAAGAGGGTAGAAGGTCTGAGAAGAGTTAGATTTTCCAGTTCTTTTAATCTCAATTTAAAATGCACAGTATTCATTCTGGTAGTAATTATTTTTTGGATAAAGTTTCTGGAGGAGAAATGCAGATGATGAGTTATCTTTAGTTATGTGGCAGGTTGAAAAGAAGATTTTTCTATCTTTGGGACTTTATATGATCTTTCCTTATAAGAAGACCTGAAATCTTAGTGTGACTAAGTTACCCCCATGGTTAAGTTTTATGTACCTGAACATGTAGAAGATCTTTATTACTAATGAGGATTCTTATTTCATTCTCCTACTATTTGCTGAAGCAGCCAATACCTGCCTCACTGCTAAGAAAGGAACATAGATATTTACAGAAAGGAATGCTCACAATGAGACATTTAGTGTAGGACTCTTAGCTTCTCATATGTTTAATATATTGACTATAGAAATTTAAATATCCTGATTTTATTTTCCACATGATTAGTTAGTGATGATCAGAGTCTCTGTGGTGGAGCCCAAAGCCTTTTCCATTACTCTTATCAAGAGAACGGGGAAAAAAAGAATTTTAATGTAAGTTTTAGCATCTTTGTCACATGAATTTCAGTAGAAAACGCGGCACAGCTCTTCAAAAAGCGTTTAGTTGCACTCTAATAAGCCAAAGGTTTTAAGTGAGAAGCACCATGTGTTTCATTTCCAAACACATTTATTAACTTAATTATTTATGTGGGGCCTGTATGATGTGAATATCTTAAACATACTTCAGCTGGTTGCTTGCTTCAAAGAATCCTACCATCCTGAGATGTTCGTTATGTATACTTTTTCTGTTTTGTACTCCCACACCAGGGTGAGAGCGTATTACCACCTCTCCTTTTTTCATGATAAGGACCGGATTCTAACAATGTGGCAACCTCATTGGTAGAAATGATTCAGATTTAATGATTAGAATATTGATCTAGGTAGAACTTGGTTATGCCTTATAGACCCCTGTCTCTGGTTTCATTTTAGTTCCAAATGAGTCTAAAAAAGAAAAAAAACCACTTTCTTTGAATTCTCCGAGGCTAAAATTGAATACCTGCCAATCAGTCCAATTCCAAATGGATATTTGTTTTTCTTTATTAAAAGGGAAAAATAGCTGAGCTGTTTAGGTTTTGAACTTTGAGCTCCATTGCTCTGAGTTGAAAATGCGTTCTTTTTATTTGCCTAAAATATTTTAATGCCAAAAAGGTGCATAATGCTCTTTTAAAAGTGCCCTCTCTAGAACACTTCAAGAATGAGTTGTTCTGCTCAACTGAGATTTTCCCAGATAGACAAAGGCAGCTCTTAAGCACTGTTTTTTTTTTTTTTCAGGTGAGGCAACCCTTGGTTGACCTCACAGATTGCAAGGACCTTATCAGGTTACAATCCATTATTTTTTATTTTTTATGCCTACAGCACCTGGTCCTCCTAGGTGGTCTTCCATCCAAGTACTAACCAGGCCTAACCCTGCTTAGCTTCCGAGATCAGACAGGATCGGGCTTGTTCAGGGTGGCGTGGCCGTACTTAAGCACTATTTTTTTAAAAAACTATTTTGATCAGAAAGATTTTTAGATATTACATGTCTTTTTATCCTTTTTGGACAGCATATATTAAATATAACTTAATCTTTGCAAGACGGCCTAAAACTATAGTTGCGAATAATTCTTAAACTGTGCCAAAGCAACAGTTCCATCCTCAAGTGTGACAGACATTGCCTTTTCCCAAGTGTTATTGTGTTTCTTAGGTCCATTTTTTCTAGTTTACAGTTTTCCTAACTCTTACTTTGATATCATTTTTTACTGTCAGAATAACTGCCTTTTCTCTCATACTGGCTTATAAAGCAGATAACCAAACTTATTCTTCTTTTATAACAGTTACAACAAGAACAGATAGGGTTCATATAAGGTTTTAAAGGAATACTCCTATGGATAAAATAAATTGGCACATTTATTTTGGCTATGTAGTCTTTTTGCCTAAATTCTCCGTAGAAGAAGATAGCCAAGTAGTTATATTTAGACACAAGGGAAGTTGCTCTACTAAGCTTGTGCTAGAAGAATACTTTGCCTACCATCCTCCCTTTTTATTCATGTAAAAATTTCTTGATTCTTGTTCTCTTAGTCTGAGAATCTCTAAGTATTAAGAGTGGTTGCTGCTGTTCTTATCTCTTAGTCTAGAGAACTGAAGTTTAGCCATCAAAGACCCATTATTGATCTTCATTATAAAATAGTGACTGTTTTTAGATGCCACAGTGGAGCTATCCCTGGACAGCACACAGAATCATCAGAAGAAGGTGCCAGCCAAAGCACTCATATCTCTTCCTGCACAGGAAGCCACAAATTCTTCTAAGCCCCAGCCAAGCTATGAGGAGGTAAGAATCTGTGCTATTATTGGTCTTGTTTCTTTTACATTTTTAGGATTGTGCTGCCAGTCTGAAGTTGAGTATGAACTTTGAGAATATATTACATTTGAGGAAGACCTTTATGGTTAATGGACAGCCAGAATCCAATAAAGGACTCTTTCTTGGGCAGAGTATCTGTTACTCAGAGGATAGCACAAACGCTTTCAATGGTCACTAGTGATATTTAGTGTCTAAAGCTCCTATATTCAAGAGTGTAATCTCTCTTCATTCTTTAGCCTGACAGAGACAGATTTTCCAAAATCTAGTAATTATTCATTATGATCAAAATAAGGTTTTAAAAGAATAAATGTAACAAAGACCTTTGAGCAGACTCTAACTTAATATTGTGGAAGTTAGTTCATTAGCAGTATTGGGATTGGACTAAACAGTGATACAAAGAAGGTTATATCTTGATGTTATATTGATATAAGATTAATACAGAGCAAAAGTTAGTAGCCTTTTTATATCCACTTTCATGATTGTCTTCTCTTTAAAAGCTAGAGGAAGAAGAACAGGAAGACCAATTTGATTTGACAGTTGGTATAACCGATCCTGAAAAGATAGGTAAGTACTTGAGATGCCTTGTGATGTTAGGATGTGGCTATAGAAAGCATAGTTAGCTGATTTCCAGATGGTTACCTCCAGAGCTGAACTAGCTAATCCTGTAAAATCGTACTCTTTACTATGCTTCTAAGGCCAGAAACAGCATTTACCCAGTACTCTATCTAGGCTTTAATTGGCTTTAGGCAGAAAAATCAGGGACATCAAGTACTATTAGAATCAATGTTTATAAATCTAAACATTGCCTTCTCCCACAGTGTTGATGAGACCATTTTATTCTATTTTCAGATCATAAATTCCATTTAAACACCCAAAAACACATGTTCTATGATTTGGGGATACTGAATTTATTTTTCCCTGAACAAGTTTGGAATCCTTGTTACATATCATTTGTCAGATACTCTTGATATTTTAATGAAGTGGAGAAGTCTGCACATCTCTTTCATAGGTAAAGACTAAAAGACCCAGGCTGAACTTTGGTCAAGGTGAAATTAGATTTTCAAAAAGCACAATACTTAACTTTGACCAGAGCTTGGATTTTTGACATAGCCTTCCCATTTCGCAAGCTTGTGAAAGCTGTTAGTGAGCAGAGAGCAACAGGCATTATCAACTTTCCTTATTCCATATATAGTCTTTAACAGAAGAGGCTATACACAATCTTGTCCTCCTAAACGGGAGTTGTGTTTATATGGTTAAGAGGAAATATGTAATTTCCAACCTTTTGTCTATTCTGAACTAGGAACAGGAATTTATAAAGTCTAATTAGGCTTTATGCCAAAGTGGTTTGCCAAAGTGGTTTGTCGTTAAAATGTCAAGCTTTACTTTTCCTAGACTATTGCATGATAGTATATTTATGAGCATCTTATATAGTTCCCTTATCCAACAGAGAGGAAATTGAGGACCAATAAGTGAAATTTAGCTTACCTATCAGGTCACAGTGTGGTCCATGCTAGAGCCTGGACCCGAACTTTGGACTATATATTTAGGATTCTCTCTTATCTCTTGAACGTTTATGAATATTTGATAAGCACATTGGTTTTAAGCTAGTTATTAGCTGCTTTAAATCCTTGGTAGAAAAAGATAAATTACAAGTAAATTTTTACTATTTAAAGGTCAGGAAGTTTCAACCAGGAAAGGGAGAAATGGTTTCCTGGGGCTTCTATAACAAAGTACCATGTATGAGGTGGCTTAAAACAACAGAAATATATTCTTTCAGAGTTTAGGAGACTAAAAGTCTGAAATCATGGTGTCAGCGAGTCCATTCTCTCTTTGCAGGCACTAAGGAAGGACTCTTCCGTGCCTCTGCCCTAGCTTCTAGTGGCCTCAGACATTCCTTGGCTAGTAAATGCATCACTCCAATCTCTGCCTTCATTGTCACATAGTATTCTCCCTAGGTGTCTTCACATCATTTTTCCTCTATGTGTGTCTGTCTTCATGTTCAAATTTATAAGGACATCAGTCATACTGAATTAGGACCCAGCCCACTGACTTCATTTTCACATGATAACTTCTATAAAGACTTGTTTCCAAATAAGATCACACTCTGAGGTACTGGGGTTAGGACTTTCAACATATCTTTTTTAGGAGACGCAGTTCAACTTATAATAGGTTGGATCACATGAATCAGATTTGTTTGAACACAAATCACTTTTGATGATAAGCCATCATCCCCTTGCACCACAGTCTAGATTCTTAGTCATGTTGATGCCAAGAAACCACCTACTTAAAGCATTTTTATATTTGAGGCCTGATCTTTATAAGAACACCTTCTGTTTGTGTGGGCTGTTTATTCAACATGTGCTTCTCATTCCCACACATATCTAAATAAATTAGAATCCATCTTGTACCAGGATATGCTTTTTAGAGTCTTGGTAATTTGCATATGCCATCTTCAACTTTCTGAAATTATTTAGGAAATTAACATAAATTAAGAAGTTCTATATTGGACGTGGTTCTATAGTGTAGCAGTTAGCACGTCTGATTTACACGCAGAAGGCCCTGGGTTCACGCCCCAGTGGAGCCATGGTCCATGGTCTATGACCACGCCACCCTGAACAAGCCCAGTGTCTAATCTCGGAAGCTAAGCAGAGTCGGGCCTGGTTAGTACTTGGATGGGAGACCACCTAGGAAGACCAGGTGCTGTAGGCATAAATAATAATAATAATAATAACGAAATGCTATATTACTAGCCATTTCTATACCTTATGAACTGTGTGTATACATGCAAGTATTTCTCTTTTCTCACACATTTCCTCAGTTAAAGCAGCTGATATGCAGGCAAAGTGTCGGAAATCCTGAACCTGTTTTGCTACTACATTGTATGTATATATGCACTTAGACTTTCCTTAATTGCAGGCACTAGATTATGGGATTGACCTTTTGGATGTTTGACCATGACTATTCAACTGTGAATGAAATTTCGAATACTTTTTCTATAGAGTAAATTTTCCTTTTATCAGTGGTAAGCATCCTTAGTAGTATTATGCAATGCAAAATGAGTGGTGTAGAAGAGAACTGACAGTATTTAGTAATGAATACAAAGTAATTTCTACAACTTAGTTTATGATTTCTATTTTATATATACTCTTTTGGTGAAAGTTTGAGAGGTAGACAAGGCAAGCCCTTTATTCCTGTATAATCTCCAACTTCTTTATGTACTTTCCCAGCCATCTCATTGAAATCAAATTGCAGTGTGACCCTGCTGATCCAGTACTGCACCTTCTTCCCCTGGGCCCTCATCCCATGAGCATTTCAGAATCTTAAGCAAATAATAATCTTTGACTGAGGTTTCCTGTTTGGTATTGGGAAGAGTTGAGGGGTGAAAAGGGAACAGACTCAACCCCAAATATCAGAATCCAGCACTAAAGCGTTATCTGTGTAGAGTCCGATGTATGTCTTTTCAGCGCTCAGGGAGTCAATGGTGCCTTTATTTCCCTAAGTGGCCTAGGTTAGGACACTAATACAGAGAAAAACAATTGCTTGAATCTCATATTATTTAACAGTCAAAGGCTGTTTCAGGAAAACAATTCCTGCAGGAAAGAGAGATTTGTGTGACATCAGGCAGCCGAAGTCTCTTCCGGCCAGGCCTTTTGCTCTGGGTGAACATGCTGGATGAGAGAGGTCAGTGTCCACCAGCACTGATGGAGGGGCTCCTGGCAGTATTTCTGAAAGAGCAAATCAAGCCCAGAGCTAGCTAGCGTAGAACTACTTGTTTTCTTGACATCAGTTGCTTCCTTCTCCTCTTGCTTTATACAGCAAGAGAATTGTTTGGTTTTAGACAGATGTGTGCAACCAGCCCAAATATTGGCATGGTAACAACCGATGGATTGTCAGTGTCCAGTGCTGCTTTGTGGAGGGGATAAATGGAGCCTGACTTTTGAACAGGGGGCTGACTCTCTTGTCTAACTCAAACTGGAGCCCAGCCAGCATCCATGGAGCATGATATGCACCACAGAGGCTCTGGGGCAAAGTAGGAACTCAGTTGGAGCATAGTATATAAAGCTTGGAGATGAAACAAGTATCCCAATTTGTGCAGGGCTCCTATGGCTTATGATTCCTGGTTTAATGTCAACAAGATTAGCACTGCTTTGGTTTACAGAATAATCCTCTCCTGCTTTCTTATTCTCCCACAGGGGACGGTATGAATGCCTATGTAGCATACAAAGTTACAACACAGGTGAGTCTAAGTGACCCTGCTAATGACCACCTTAATAGACTTGGGTGCTTATACCAAGAAGATCGTCATTCGGATTTATTTCTGGGTGTTTCTTTTGTTTCTTTGCCAACATCTTCCTTCAAGTTTACTCAAGATGAAGCAAGCCTGCATCCCCTTGGTAATCTCATCTGAACCTTTCCACTTTTCTTCCAGAGAGCTAACACTTCAGTGTGAAACTTTGTAAGTTTTATTAAGACATGATATAGTCCTGTCCCCCTTAGGAACTATGTGGCTTAGAGCTAGTTTGGTGGATTGCCCCAAACTATATATCACCTGTTTAAAAATTGTCAGTTTTTCTGAGGTTTCCTGTATGGAGCTTCTTTTAATACTTTCCCTAACCTTTTGCCCCTCAGGTCTGGTCTTCCTTTTTTATATAATATTAATGCATACAAAACTCACACAGTGTTGTATGCACGTTATGAAGCATAAAAAATGAAGCCCCGAACCAACCACCAGTCTTAAGATGAGTACTGTTGACTCCACCTACATGTTTCTCCCTGCCATATCCCCTGCCTCACACCTTAGAGGCAATCATTCTCCTGAGTTGTCTCATTTCCTTTATAAAAGTCTTCATATATGTATCTCTAAATGATATACTGTTTTGCTTTGTTCTTGGGTTTTATAAAAATATGATCATGATAAAAATAGTGTTCTCTTGACTAGCATTGTTTTTCAGACCCATCCATGTTGTGTGTAGCTGTAGTCAGTCCATTGTGTGATTATAGCATAATATATTTATTTGTTTTCCTGTTGTGAATATTTGGCATGTATCCAATTATTTATAATTATGAACTATGAACATTTTTGCACATATCTCTTAGCGTACACATAGAGGAGTTTCTCGGAGTTTATAATCAGTAGTTAGTTCCCCTGGGTCTTACGAATGTTGAAGAAAAGGAATACAAACATTTTTTAAAAAATCTTTGCACCAATTTATACTCCCATCAGCAGTGTGTAAAAGTTCCCATTGATACACTTCCTTTCCAACAATTGGCAAGGCCAACCTCATTAAATTTTGCCTATCTGGTAAGTATTAAATGATCTCATTATGATGTAGGCCTAGTCTTTTTTTACTAGAAGTTTCCCTTATTTTGCTCTCTACTACTTTTTGACCTGGCCCCTGTAAGTTCTAGATCCTGGGGCACTTTAGGGGTTAAAGTGTCTACAGAGTGGATATTTCATCTGATCCTTCCTTTAGAAGCACTGTTTAGTCTGTCTTTAGTTTGGCTGCTTTAATTCCAGCAGCTAATACCCTTAATAAGTCAATACAGGATGAACAGTTATAAGTAACCATAGAATTCTAGCTTTATACTAGACTTCAGCATCTGTTCCCTTAGAGCAAGCGTTCTTAACCTGGGAATGAAACTGTATTTGAATTTAATCAGTTGCCTTTTGTAATCCTATATATTTTATTTCATGCATTTAAAGCCATTATTCTGAGAAGAGCTCTGTAGACTTCCAGACAGCCAGAGAAGACTATAGCTCAGAAAAGTTGGGGAAAGTTATTTACAAGGATCTGGGAATTAGATTCCTTTGATGTCAGCTAGATGACTTTCAAGATACTCCTTCATTCCTTATTTGAAATGAAATCACCTTATGTTTTTTCTGTCCCCAAGACAAGCTTACCAATGTTCAGAAGTAAGCAGTTTGCTGTGAAAAGAAGATTTAGTGACTTTCTGGGTCTTTATGAGAAACTTTCAGAGAAACACTCTCAGAATGGCTTCATTGTCCCTCCTCCGCCTGAGAAGAGCCTGATTGGTAAGCCTATAGTTTTTCTGCTTGGCTTTATTTCCTTCGAATTCTTCTGCAGTACACTTTCTACTTAGTATGTGAAACTATTTCTATTAACAGTATAGTCTTGTTAGAAAAAAAATATTTCCGATGTTTTCCTATATATTGCATGAGGTCTAGAGAAACAGACAGCAAGTTTTGACATGTTCTCTTTCTTTGGGTACAGGAGGTTCTGGTTTTAGCTTCCACAGAGTGTGTGTATGGGTGGGGGAGTGGATGAGTGATGTGTGTGTGTGTGTGTGTGTGTGTGTGTGTGCGTGCGTGCACACACGATGCATGTGTCTATGTCTGTTGGTATCCAGGAATCTTAAACAATTGCTGTTCCTTCCAGATTGAAATGTAGTAAATAGAATGGGGATTAGGGTCGGTGGCGGGGAGGGGTGCGGGCAAGGAGCCTTCACATTACCATCAGTTATTTGATCTGTACTCAGAATCGCATGGCCACCTTTTAGAAAACACAGACTCTGCATGTCCGAGTTTAGAATCTTCAGTACTTCAAGTACTAGCTTAAAAATGACTCATGTAAAGAACCTTTTGTTCATTTCTGCTCATGACATAGAATTGACCTTTGCTTGTGTTTTGTAGTGCTGTTCTCATTACCTTTCCTCCTGTGGGCTTTTTTACAGGTTTATCCTTTTCATGATGATTATTGGTTATTTTTGCTTTTTAAATTCCATTCCAGGAATGACAAAAGTAAAAGTTGGGAAGGAAGATTCTTCTTCTGCAGAATTTCTTGAAAAACGGAGGGCTGCTCTAGAAAGGTAAGTGCCATACAACCATTTTCCTGAATAACACGAGAACTAGTGAGTAGCCGAAACCTGGTACTCAATTATGAGACATTCACTGGAGATAGTAGAGATGAGAAACTTGAATGAATTAAAGATTCACACCTCCATATTTTCTCTTAAGTTTTCCTAAGTCTTTTACCTTCCTACCTTTGGAACAAACAAGCTTCTTTTCTTTTCCCATCCCGAGTAGGCTGACAATCATATTCTTTTTCTTGGACAATCAAATGTGAATGGCTCTGAGGTCTCTTTCCGACTATTTTCCTTCCCTTTTTAGAAATGTGAAGAACATGAACTTGAATGTGCTTACAAGCAGAGTCATACTTAAGTGCCTTATCTGAAGACATTTTAAAGTAATGAAAGACATTGTACCCCTGCCAGCACTGCATGACACCCAAAACTTTTGAGGCCAGCTTAACTAACTAGGTAACTGCTTACCCCGTAGGTACCTTCAGAGGATTGTGAATCATCCTACCATGTTACAGGACCCTGATGTCAGGGAGTTCTTGGAAAAAGAAGAGGTTAGTATTATATAGACTGAATTTCAAAGTTTATATCTGCCCCTGGTGAAATGAAACTCATTCATTCAACAGATATTTGAACACTTAACATGCGTATAGGCTAGTACCAGAGTATATCCTAGTTTGTGAGCCCCTAAGAGTGACAGGTGTTTTTCAGCAGTTGAAATAAAAGAAGCTCTGCCTCTAGTCAAAAGCAACTGGTTGTAGAGGTCACACTGCAACATAGTTTTGTCTTACTGGATCAACAGAATGATCTATTTGACAAGTCCATGGCTTGTCTTTCATAGGTTACTACTTGGCTCAAATTGAGTACTTTTTTTGTGCCAGAATCTGAGAGGTGTTGGTTCAAAACAGTTACCACAAACCACAGAACTGCCATGTAGCAAAAGTATTGATTCAAGTGGACAGTCTTTTTTTACAGGCTATGTGTAAGCTATTTTTTATTGTGAAAAATTGGAGACAGCCCAATTGTTAACAATCGAAGAATTAAGTAAAATATATCAATAAATACTTTATGCTCATCATAAACAGAAAGTATACAGAAATGTTCATATGTATTTGCTGGAAGCATATATTACATGCATTATAAAAGGCAAAACATGAAACAGCATGAAGATGACAGCTGTAGAAATACGTTAGTCATTAAGGATCAAAAGAAACTGTAATAAAACAATGTTGTATCTCATAGGAAAGAAAACTAGAAGGAAATAAATGACAGTGTAGAACTATCATTTTGTATTTTTTAAAAATTTATTTTTATTTTGGTGACATTGGTTAATGGTTATTTGTTTTTATTTCTAAAATTTTCTTTAATTTGCATATCATGTATAGTATTCTAATGAAGAAAATGCTACTAAGTATATGGGTATTTTCCCCCCAAAATGGAATTTTTTTAATTAATTCTTTTCATTCCTCTTTTGGGATTTCTAAATTCGTTCTTCCTTTTCATCCACTCATCCCCACTTCGTACCCCTAGAACAGGGTTTGTGTACAGTGGCACTATTGACACTTTGGGCTGGGTCATTCTTTGTTGTAGGTGGGCTGTCCTGTCATTGTAAGTTAGCACCATCCCTGGCCTCTATCCACTAGATGCCAATAAGAAACCCCTTCCCAGTTTTAACAACCAAAATTACCTCCAGACATGGCCAAACGTCCCCTGGGGTGGGCAAAATGGCCCCATGTTGAGAACTACTGCCTTAAGAATCCTGAACACTAAATCTAATTTTTCAGCATGGTGTACTGTGCGTACTATAGATTCTTCAGCATCCCTTCCATGCCTCAGGAAAACAGCAGTAAGACGGAACCAATCAAATTGTAAATATTTAACGTGCTTGGCTTAATTAAATCATCCCCAAAAGTAGCCTCAATCTGAATAAATATGCTCCTGTCCTTGGATCTTCGTTCACTGGGGAAAATTCAGTTGGAATCATAGCATACCTTCAAAGTCTTTCAAGACATTAAATCCAGCTGTGTGCAGAATATGGTAATCCAAAAGAACTTTTGACTTTTAACAAAAGCATGCTTGGTATTTAAGCATTTCATGCCTGGTTGGGCAGACAATCTCAATGTGAGGTCACCTGGCCACATTCACAGTCTACTTACTTTCTGCACACAATATCAAAAGCTGAAAATTTTGCCAATTCTGTTTAATGTGGTCCTTTGATTTTTCTTTCTATACATGCCGGTGATGGGTTTGTTTAACTGCCTTTGAAAACAATGGTCTACAGTTCAAATAATGTGTTTGGCGAGTTTGGGGAATGCCACCTGATGGATACTGATTCTTCTGAACCTAAAATAGGGGCAGCAGATAACTTGCCATCCCTGCCTTCTTGGTCTTGTAGCTGCCACGTGCTGTGGGTACCCAGACATTGAGCGGCGCTGGTCTCCTCAAGATGTTTAACAAAGCCACAGACGCAGTCAGCAAAATGACCATCAAGATGAATGAATCAGACATTGTGAGTAGCCCTGTGCCTCTCAGCTTTCTCTATCCCTTCAGGCTTATGAGTTGGAAACTGAGGAGTCTTAAAATTTTTGAGATTAGAGACTTTCTTTCAAAGATAATTCAGTCCCTTTTTAAAAAAAACTACTAAGGAAAGATTGTTCTCTATACCTATATGAGTAGCCTCCATTAAATCTCTGGGCTTGTGTGTTTCAGTGGTTTGAGGAGAAGCTCCAGGAGGTAGAGTGTGAGGAGCAGCGCTTACGGAAACTGCATGCTGTTGTAGAAACTCTAGTCAACCATAGGAAAGGTAATAACCTCTGAAATGCAGCTGGGGGAAATTGATGTCTCCGGTGAGCTGGAGCTGGGAGGGCACACTGTTCCCAAGCCTTTCAGACATTCAAGTTGAAATTCTCAGCCCACCTGGTCTTTGATGTTCTGATCAAAAAGATATGCCTTGTTATCTCCTGGCAGGAAACATGACTCGGCCATTATGGGCATTGTACTTTCTACTTGGGAAGGGCACAGGGAAGCTGATACAGCACAGATACAGCTTGACCTTGGACAAGGGCTTTTGTTGGTACGGTTTGAGTTGGTGGGTTATATTCACAAATATATACTACATGGTCAAATGAGTAATTTGTAAATGTAACGAAATGAGTTATGTCTCCTAACCATTCTTAACTTTTCTTTGGTGAGATTTGCTTAAGACCTAGTAAAATTTATCAAGTTTGAATGCTTTCCTTTGCTGCCTTTTACATGCCGATTATCGGAAATCTAAACAGGCAAAAAAACCTATTAGAATGAGGCCAGTGTAAGGGTAGGCAAAAAATGGCCCAGTCCATGGGCCAAGTCTGGCCCTGGGTCATTGCTAAGCTAGAATGGTTTTTACATTTTTAAAGGGTGAGTAAAAAAAGAGAGTACAAGTAAGACCATTTGTGGCCTGCAAAGCTTAAACTATCTGGCCCTTTACATAAAAAGTTTGTGCTGCTGTAGAACATGCAAAACTATATTCAATGTGCACATCATTTACGCTGTTGCAGACAGACTTCTTATTGCGAGCTTTACCATAAGAAAGCAGAATCATTCCTTTGGCCTGTTTATATTAAGTGGCCCCTGGCTCTCCAGGAATATTGGAGCTGTTGCTTCCAGGTAGGCCTAACCTACTGAAACATGACAGCAGGTACCCCTCCCTGCTCGTGTGACCAACCAAGCTGCATTCTCCTCACTTTCTGAATATAGTTAGCAGTGTTATAAGTGACTGGGTCACAGAGCTCGTACTTGCTGGATATGCACAGGGCAGCCTTGCCGAGACATGCCTGCAGTGCCAGCTGACTTGTCCCTTTACCTTGTGAGATGAGAGGCCTCTGCTGTCTTCCTTCCAGAGCTAGCGCTGAACACAGCCCAGTTTGCAAAGAGTCTAGCCATGCTCGGGAGCTCAGAGGATAACACAGCATTGTCACGGGCACTCTCCCAGCTGGCTGAGGTGGAAGAAAAAATTGAACAGCTCCACCAGGAACAGGCCAACAATGACTTCTTCCTCCTTGCCGAGCTCCTAAGTGACTACATTCGCCTCCTGGCCATAGTTCGAGTAAGCTTCTGTTTCCTTTCCTCTTTCTCATCCCCTTGATTTAATTTGTCTTCCTTTGCTCTTCCCCTTCCCAAGAAAGTTTCATCCATTATACCTAAAAATAGGTGTAACTTTTCTTATTCTCAAGAAAGAAAGTATCCTGTGAACCAAAAAATCCATTTAACTACTAGCTAGATATCATTAAGTTATTTTGAGGCCCACAGCCAGTTTTTTAAATGCGTTAGGAGAAAAGACCACTCTTGAATTTCCAGATAGGCTCCTCCTTATTGTTGAAGCTGCACAGCATCCTCTATGCTCCTTTCTTTAAGCAAGGCTTATTACAGAACTGCCGTCTTGTCCCCCTGGAGCAGTGACTTCCTCAGTCCTTTGCTCTTTGCCTCCTTAACAGTAAGCGGTGGCTTTGCCCTGGTAGGAGCTCTTGCTGGCTTCCACTTGTGCTCCAGTGTGAGCAGTCAGGTAACTACATGGAACTGGCTTGGCATTGCATGGAGGAGTGTGGCCAGGGGGCTGAGAGAGCTTGTCACCAGAGCCCTTTGTGTGCTGCGCTGACCACACTGGTAACAACACTGCAGCCTGCCCCTCAGGTCAAGCACCTCCCCTTCTCTCCTGGTGACCGGGACAGTATGGTTTCCCATGACCTTTCAGAGCAGCCATGGAAGCTTCACTGGGCAGTGGTATTAGCTCTCGCATGACCTCCCTGAGACAGAAGAAAAAGCCAGGAGGGAGCCTGGCACTTGTCCTGTGAAGGCCGAGGTCTGCCCTTCGGGCTTGGGAGTCTCTTAGTTAGAACAGAGACTAACTTAGAGACTCCCAAGTCCACTCCCCATCCCTAACACCTCCCTGACCAGGGAGCTTCTGTGTTGTCAAGAGCGGAGCTGCTCCCAGTAGGGCTCTCATTTCCTCAGGAGTAGAGTTGCTCAGTATAGCCTGTGGGATTGTTCATTGTCCTCTCCTTTTGCTGTTTGATTTCTCCCTTTGCTGTTTGATTTGCTGCTAACTCCAGAGTGATGAGAGGCTGGAAAAGTAGCCTGCTTTGGAATTCTTAGAACTGGTCAGACCACTTAGACTGGAGAGCCATCCCAGGGAAGGGCGCTCTCTGGGGAAGCTTTCAGAGAAGAGCATTGTTTGGGATCCCTGGAGAGCATGGTGCTTGGCTATGACCCCTAGGCAGGGTGAGCCCATATGGATGGAGTGAGGGAGGCCTAACGTTGATCTCCAGATGCTGGGGCAGCACGCTGTAGAGCCCAGAACCACAAGCTGGGCTTTTCTCTGGTCTTGGAGAAAAAGCTGACGGAGGGATTGGAGAGATGAGTAGATATTTCTTTTCTGCTCTTTCCTGAACCTGGGGCTGCTGCACCACTGTTACCCTGGGGGTTAGGCTTGAGTCTTACTTGGATATGAGGTCACCCTCTACCTAATCCTTTGACATTGAACAGTTAAGAAATTTTAGGTGAGCAGCAGTGACACTGCTGGGGAAAGTGAATTTGGTGGCATTTTCACTTTTTAAGTTTCAAGTTTTGGCAAAGGCCTGTACTAAGGAGGCCTAGAAAACATCTAGGGAACTTTAGCAGGGAAGGGGAGCAAATGGAACAAGGCTGGGAGGCTGGCTACAGGCACAGATCTTTCGCCCAAGCTGTCTCTTAAAGCCTGCAAAGCCATTGGGGATGGGGGATGGTTCGATTAGGCCAACAACTGTCCTTGGGAAATGCTGATTCTAGTCGGGGGACTGGAACCAGGGAAAACCAGCAAGTGGATTTTGAGGAGCTTCTTGGGGGCCTTTCTAGCCTAGAGCAGTTGAGTGTGTTGAATAGGATGAAATTGGTATGTCTTTGTGGTGGCTTTAAATGTTTAACGATCTGTTTAGCTAACGCGGTATACTCTTTGGGTGTCAGTTTAAAGGTTGCTTCTTTAGATTGGCCTTCCCAGATATATCTCCCAGGCTGTTAGGTCCCCAGTTTTATTATAGTACCCTGCTTATGTTTTCTGTACTCTGCATACTTGCAATTATTTATTGGTAATTATTAATATAATGTTGACCTTTTCTATTAGATTATGAGCTAGCTCCATGAAAACAGAACCATGTGTTTCATTCCCCACTGTATTCTTCGTTCCTGGCACATGGCTGTCAATCAGGAAAAGCATATAGATTTGTGGACTAACTGATCTGAGGGAGGCCGTTCAGAAGCCATAGTATTGGGCACTGGCATCAGGCCACTGATTGTGCTCCCAGCCATCCAGCTTTGGGAGTAGCATGAAGCAGCTTGGCACTGGCCCACTGGAGGCTTGGAGAGGAGTCTTACCTCAGCTTGTGCTTTTTGACATTAAACTTCAGCTGGGCACTAATGCTCTGCTGCAGAACCTGCCCTGCTCGGTCTTTCCCTGGCCCAGCTGCTAGGAGAGCCCCTGAGGCAGAGCCAGTGGAGCTCCTGAAGGGCTGGTTGTGCTCTTCTTCCCCAAACCCCCACCCCCACAGGCTGCCTTCGACCAGCGCATGAAAACATGGCAGCGTTGGCAGGATGCTCAAGCCACACTGCAGAAGAAGCGGGAGGCTGAGGCTCGGCTATTGTGGGCCAACAAGCCTGACAAGCTGCAGCAGGCCAAGGATGAGATTGTAGAGGTGAGGCCCCCAAGGTAGCCCTGCAGGAGTGTTCTGCTGGTTCCTGAATGAGCTTTGGTCCCATCCTACCCAGATGTTTGGAACTCCGCAGCAGGCAAGAGAACGGTTTAAGTCTAAAGGACAGTGTCTGCTGGGCATGCCTCTGAGAATGAGTCTAGGAGTCCAAGTTTACTTTGAGACCTGGCACTCCTTCTCTCTTCCCATTTCACCCAGACTTGCCAAGTGAGGATCTCTGTCAGAGGGGTCCTGGCTGGGTCTTTGAAAAGCTCCAGGTGATTCAGATATGTTCCCTCATGAGAACTAAATCACTTTTCTGGAGATCCCAACCCTGCTTGTAAGTATCTAACCCAGAGGCTCTGGAGTAACAGAGCTTTCCCAGAGACGAGGCTTGGCCTGGGGTACCAAGGATCTCTTTTCCAGCTAGCCCTAAAGGTGGCCTCCTGTTGGACTCTGACTTACATGCTAAATCTCCACATATAGCATCTGATCTTACCCAGAGGGGCTGACAGGCAGAATGACCAATTAAGGTCTCATATATAGAATTTCTGTCTAAAGGCAAAGACCTAATAATGATCTTTTCTTTCCTCTTTCTTTCCAGTGGGAGTCGCGGGTGACTCAGTATGAAAGGGACTTTGAAAGGATTTCAACTGTGGTCCGAAAAGAAGTGATACGGTTTGAGGTGAGGTAGAAGATCTTACTTCTTGCAGGTGTGCAGTGCCTGCTATAGTAGGGGTGTCGGTTTTGTCCGAGTCTGTTGAGTAGAGACAGATGGAGTTGCCAGGGACTTGGCAGTTGTGAACTGGTGTGGCCATGTTTGTGTGTCTTTGTGTTTGTGAGCTTGTTCCTAAGGCATAATGGTTGTCCTACACTTGTTTCTGGACCAGAAAAATTAGACACAAAACAAAGCTTGCAGTTGTCACATACCTCTGGTCCCCTGTCCTGTCTCCTCCCCTTCCTTATACCCTGCCATGCAGGAAAGCCTTGCAAGACCTTGGCAGAGGCTGTCTGACTGGAAATTATAGCTATTCCAGCCTCTGGCTCTACTTCCTGAGGCTCTTCTTGTTTGGCTTTAGTCAATAATAAATCCTATCAAAAGGGGAAGAAGCAACTATCTTGGGTGATCAGTGTAGAATCCTGTCTCCTATAGAAAGAGAAATCCAAGGACTTCAAAAACCACGTGATCAAGTACCTTGAGACACTCCTGTACTCACAGCAGCAGGTATGTAAGTTATGCATGTCTTTCATCCTCTATGACTGCTCTAGAGGCCATCTGCCTACTTGTGGCTTTGTGACAGAATGGCTGGCTCTGCTTCTGGGGAGGCTGGGCCCAGCTATAATCAGTGATTCAAAGTAGGCCCTGTTGCTCTATCATGAAGCATCCAGTAGTCTTTTGCTAAGCAGGGTTCTTCCTCTGGGGCAGACCCAGCAGTGTCTTCAGAGATTGCCCGAAGTCTAGAGAGATGTAAGGACAACGTGGCTGCTAGCCAGTCTTTCCCAAGGTCTACTCTTAGCTTAGCCATTTCCTCAGCTCAGCCTCAGCTAAGGCCTCCCTTTGGATGGCTGAGGCACTTGGGGGAATGTTGTGGCACTGTGCTTGCTCCCCTCCCAGCATCAGGCTCTGCCACTAGATGGGGGTACTGCTTACTGTCCCCACTTCTTTGCAGCTGGCAAAGTACTGGGAAGCCTTCCTTCCTGAGGCAAAGGCCATCTCCTAATGGACCAAGAACACCAGAGCCCACCTGCCTGACGCTGCCTTTTTATACACTGCCCTCCTCCACCTCTGCTGGACCCCAGCGATGTATCCTGCCTAGCCCGGACTTCACCCCTTTCTTCCCGACCCCATGACCAAGCTGTCCCCAGTCACTCTAACCATTACTTCATTTAGCTTCCATATATATTTTCTTACCTGAGAGAATAGTTTCTTGCTTTAAGCAAAAGACCTATAATAGGTGGTGGAATTATGGGATAGGGGTGGAGTATTGATATAAATATATAAATACAAATGTATATTTTTCAGGATGTGGTTAGGAACTGGGAATAACGTTTTCTGTTACTCCTGATGGTGCCATGAAAAGATTATGTAATAAAATATTTTAAAATCAGGTCACATGACTCAGAATGGTGGTGCTTTTTGCTTTAGGCTGGGGTGCAGTTGGGAAGTCCTGGAATATTCCTAAGCCCAAGACGCTGCCCAGGTAGAGGAAGTTTCTCTCCACAGGAGTTCACAACCTTTTGCTGCTGCTTCCTTTTTGCTATGGAACTGGAGTTCCTTTTTCGCTATCTACCTCACCTACATGTTCCGAGAGGCTCTTAATCTGTTTAATTCCTATTCCTACTTTAGAGAAGGAGTTTTAAAGATGTCTCTTATAATAAGAGGGACAAAACTGATTCTTCTACAAAGGAGGCAGCCTTTCAGATGCCCAGGTTGCTCTGAGTCTCACCTTCTGATAGCCAAGTCTTGTTTTCTGAACTTATTTTTGCCACCCATCAAAACACAGTCCTCAAAAGTATAAAGGACTGATAAGGATTTAACTCTTTATCCCCATAAATAAGAGCCAGGCACTCTGCTTCTAGGTAAGGTCATCCAAGAGTTCCTAAACCTTTTGAGTTTCCAAGAAGCTTTACTGTCTTTGCCCAGGAGGGAACATGCCATCAAGAGCTCCTGAGTGTTGACAGCACAAGCTGAGGGCCTTCAAAGGGGTCTCTGTACTGCCCTGGCCAGAGAGGCCCGGATGCACTTTTACTGGGCTTTCTCTTAGCTGTGTCCACAGCTGCTTAAGCTCGGTGGTCAGAGGGACTGCCACGCTGTTCAGTGGGGCGCACCTGGCAGACGACCTACCTACCAAAGGAGCTTTGCCACTCCCAGCCCCACCACCCGCAAAGATGCCTCTATCCTAGGCTCTCCTGACCTGCTCTGTCAGTTCTCTTTGGTGGGTGGTTAAAGTTGAGGGAGGGGCAGCCTGAGGCAAGAGAATCCAGTAAACAGTACTGATTTCCAGTATAGGGCCTGAGGGTGTGGGATATGCTAGTGCTGGCAAGTACTGTTTTCATCAGGTCGATATTTTAGAAAAAGTCACTCAATTTCTTCCTATTACCCAATATATTTATTACAACTTTTAATTTTATCCTTCTAGTCTTTTTTATATGATTGCTTTTGCATAGTTGTAATAGTATACACATAAAATATTTTTATTTTATTCAACACTATACATATTATAAGCATTTTTTCTATATTGTTATATGTCGTCACAAACTTTATTTGTAAGGCTGTGTCATTGTAAGGCTTCCATAGAGTGTACCATAATTTTGACTCATCTCTTGTTGTTGGTTTCTTTTTTTTGTAACTTTTTACATTTTAATATAATTTCAAACTTATAGGAAAGTTGCAGGACTATCTTAAAGAACTCCCATATATCCTTTACCCAAATTTCCCAAGTGTTTAGATTTTACCTGATATGCTTTATGACTTAATGATTTGCTTCATTTATATATACATGTATTTTCTGAGTCATTTGAGAGTAAGTTGCATACATTGCATCCCTTTACCCCCAAAACTTCACTATGCATTTTGTTAAGAACAGGGACAGTCCCTCATAACTTATAACCATAAGTACAGTTATCAAAATTAGGAAGTTTAACACTGATATAATAAATACTGTTATCTAACCCATAGTCCATATTCAAATTTTGTCATTTGTCCCAGTAATGTCCTTTATAGCAGTTCCCTTTTTCTTGTTACAGGATCCTGTGTTACAGCTAAATGTAACACATGATTACATGTGTCTATTTTAATCCAGAAGAGTTCCTCAGCCTTTTATTACCTGGGCATTTCTGAAGAACACAGGTCAGATATTCTGTAGCATGTGCCTCACTTTGGGTTGGTCTCATGGTTCCCGTGACTAGATTAAGGTTTTGCATACTGGCAGGGACATCACGAAGTGATGTGTCCTTGGTGCACCTTAAGTTGGCATATGATGTCGATTGGTCCGTTAATGCTGAAGTTAACTCTGATCACTTGGTTAACTTGATGTCTTACCAGATTTCTCCACTTTAAATTTACTATATTCACCTTTGTAATTAACAAGTAATTTGTGGGGAGATATTTTGAGATCATGTAATTATTTTGTTCCTCATCAAATGTGATTTTCTAACACCATAATTCTACATTTGTTGGTTGGCATTCTATTTCTAAAAAATATCTTTTCTCCCTGCTTATTAATCTGCTTATTTATCAATATGGATGAATGGATTCCTATTTTACTCAAAATTGCAAGCCTTTGTATTGATTTATTTTGATTCTCAATCCATCCCAGATTTCTAGCAGCCTCCTGTGCCTTTTTAACACTTCCTCACTTTCTGGCTTAACAAAATGTTCCAGGCTTATCTTCTGTCTTTCCTGCCCCAGCCCTGGAATCAGCCATTTCTCCAGGAAATCTTGATTCCTTTTAATGGTGAAATATATTTAGAAACCAAGATCCGGGTGCTGAGTGTGCTCACTGCTACTGGCGTATCATTTCTTCTAGGCCTGGCTGAAGAGCAAGGAAATAAATATAAAGATAGAGAAATATGGAGAGAGATAGAGATATATAATCTAAAGAACTAGGTATTAAAAATCATGAATTCACACTGATACTTCCAGCCTAGCCCCATAGGATTGATTGATTCTAATCTTCCTTTTCTATATTCAAACTCTTCTCCAAATAAACTTTATTTTAAAACTTCCTCCTTGCTTTGTTATGCTTTGTTATGTTCCATCCAATGATCATCTTGATGTAAGTGTTTTTATAATTTCCTTGGGATGACTCTCCTCTTGTTTCAGAACTTTCTCCTTAGCCTCCCACATCCTTGAGGGCTGGGTGTCTTCAGGAACCTTGAATTTCTATATAGAGCTTGTAGACCTGGAAATCAAGAAGGGGTTAAGAGTATTGAGCCAGAGGCTTGTACAGGGGATAGTTGCACAAAAGGAGTCATTCCATCTGGGGACTCAGGAGGAAGAGATCTGTGGAGAATGGGATGCTTGAACTGTATCTTAAAGGTGCAGAGGTGTTTGCTCCTTCTACTGAACTATTCTGCCTCCCTATGCCCTGGTAGGGGGAGGTGGGCACGTCTAGGGAAATGCAGGTGGCTCAGGGTGGCTGGAATGAAGTCAGTGGGGCAGCCCATGGGAAAGGGATGAGCAGAAGCCGGGTCACAAAGTACCTGATGTGACTTTTGAGGCACTTTAAACATTACCCTGGAAGTGTGTGGGGTTACTGAAGGGACTTAAAGCAGGAAATAACATGGTCATATTTGTGATTTAGACATCAGGTTTGAGACTGGAAGCAAGGAGAGCAGCCAGGCTCATCTTAGCCAGCCAGAGAGCTAGGGAAAGCAATAATGGGGTTGGAGCTCAAGGGAGGGGTTTAGGAAGTGGAGATGGAGCCACTGGGATTTGGTCTCTTGAGGGAGAAAGTGGAAACTAGCATGAGCCGCAGGTATCTGGTATGGATTTCGGGGTAGACAGTGAAGCCCTTCATGACACAGGTAACAGGAGAGGCCGAAACAGATTTAAAGCAGAATGAAGGGCAAGCAGTGAGGACAGTGAGTACTGCTGACCCTGTGCTTAAGAGGCTCCTCTGAATGGGAAGGGAGACATGCTGAGAGGTGGGGAGATACAAAGTGAAAGAAGGCTTTGTTTTGTTTAAAGGCGAGTCAGACTTAGCATGTTAATAAAATTCAAAGGAGAGAAAGGAAACAGCAGTAAGAGCCCTATCTGGAAGCAAATGCACAGAGCAGGGAGCGGAAAAGAAAGATGGGGGAGGGGCGGGTCAGAGAGTAAAGGTCTCCTGCTTGATAATTTTCAGTTAGGGATGTCTTGTTTACCTATTTTGAGTCAGATGATTTAGAGAAGAGGTGTGGAGATGAGTCTACACTTGCCTGGTTATTTCCCCCTAAGAATCTCTCTGGGCTCCAGAGTCCAGAAGATAAGGACTTAAAACCTGGAGGGACCCCAACCTTCAGTACAAAGTATTTATAACTGAACTCTTTCCAGAAGATTTTCATTCTGAATGCACCTGTAGCTGGAAATCCTAAAAAAAAAGAATGTCTTTCCAGCTCAAGTTTTAAAAACAGAGAAGAAAATGGAAATCTAAAGATGGGACAAGGAACTGATTGAGAGAGCGTGGTGATGGAATGAGTGGCCTTTGCTGAGCATGCTTAGGGCCCACATGGATCAAAGACCATGAGTTTTGAGGGATATAGGCCCCGAGGTGGTGGGATTGTCATCAGTCCTCAGCAGCCTGAGGGAACAGGAAAGGAAGGGGAAGATAATGATGATCCCTCCCAGAACAAAGGACACACCTTTGCTACAACTGGCACATGCCCAGCCTAAACACTTAGTCTTCTGAGATACTGGCTAAGATTCTCTGCTTCTTGTTTGGGTAGAGTCAGTCCTGAGCCAAGGTTTAGATACGGTAAGAACTGCTCATCCCCATCTTCTGGCCCCTGAGGATGGTGTGTACCTCAATTGCCAATGTTTTGTTATTCAGTTGTGTGGTTTCATGTTGGCTCTCTCCCCCAAACAATAAACTCTCTGACTGATACAGCTTTATAACTCCTTGGCTCCAGCAGAGATTTGGGCTTAGAATAGTACCAAATAGATAACTGTTGAATATTCTCCAATTGCAGACTGCTACCTGGCATTCATAGCCTCCTGTGAGAGGACCCCAGTTTACCTTTCCTTGTTTACCTCCTAGTCCTTCATAACCATGCTGAAACCTTATGGAAACTGATTCTAAATATGTTCTTTCCTTTCTCACTTCCATGTAGCCTAAGGAGTCTTCATTAATGATGGGTTTACACCTGAAGCATCTCAGCTCCCATCCCTCTCTTCCGTCTCAGCCACGCCTGTCTGAAACAGTGTGCATATTGTGGATGGGGGTGTAGGTATCTAGAGAGGGAGGCCATTGGCCAGTGTGTCAGAACATTCACAGGGGATTCTCATAGACACTTCTAGAAACCAGGTCCATGAAGGAGACTATGCAAAGATGCCCATCACAGCATTGTTTACAGTTATAAAAACTGAAGTTGATCTAAATGTACAGCAGGAAGGGATTAAATGAATTATGGTACGTAATACACTTGGATATTATATAATCATTGGAGATGATATATAGCTATATTCATTGACAAGGAAAACATTTTTGAGTGAAAAAAGTAGGTTATAGAATTATATGTATGGTCCACATCTATATAAAATTATATATATGGGAAGGATGTAGATTGAATTGTTAACTATGGTTGCCTCCAGGGTTGGAATTTTGCATGATTTAAAATTTTTATACCATTTTATGTTGCTTGGAATTTCTATGTATTATTTTATAATCATAAAAATTAAATAAAGCTATTTTTATTATGGGAAAACAATCCAGTCCATCCTTTGAGGCCTACTTTATATGTACATTCTCTGGGAAGCTTTCTTTGACCCACTTTCCATCCTACCCCCAGACTAGAATGGGAGCCCAGCCTCCTTTATAGCTCTTGGCAAGGCACTATCTTAAACTTTGGTATTTCTCACCCTTGTGTGTAATGCTATCTTTGAGATGATCTCATTAGCCTCCTGGGCTCTGAACTCCTTAAGATCATGGACTGTAGTTCTTTCTTCTCTGGGTGCCCTCCTCCACCCCGAAAGGCAGACTGAGGGGCAGTGGCTGCCCTTAAGTTTGGTGATTATTATTTTATGAGCCAATAGGCCAAGGTGTTGGGGTTTTTCAAGCGATAATAGAAGTCAGGCCTGATTTGGGGTTTAGTAGGCATTGCTGTGGTTGGCAAGTTTGGTGCTCAGGTGCCCCAGGTCGGGCCTGCAGGCTTGCCTCCTCCCCTTTGCTCTCCTTGTCCAGTTGTGGAAATGCACCTGTGGCTGCCCACCTGTGGCTGTGGTGACCAAACCTCTGGGACAGAAAGCTCCTCCCCCCGCTAAGGCTGCTCAGAGCAAGCCAGCTGCTCAGCCTCCATAGGATGTACTTTGTCTGGGTACAGAAAAACCCCAAAGAAAAACCCTGTCCAATTTGAGGTAGGACCTTTCCCTAAAGGGATGTGATGATTGTTTCCAAATGACTGCCCCCTCCTAGCTTCAGTGCTCTCAGCTTCCTCTTCCATTTTGAGTGACAGCAGTGACAACCTCAGGGGCCCAACCAGTATGTTTCTCCACTGGAACATCAGCAGCCTCACCAGAAAATGGTAAGGTACCTGGCAGCTAGGAGCAGGTACAGGGCAGGGTCCAGACTGTCCCTGATAGTCCCTTCCCCCCCACGGCCTAACAGTAAGAGCTGTCATGTGTTAAACACCTATTCTATGCCAGAGTGCTCGGGGCTTCGAAACCTCCCTCACCATGTCCCTGCAAGGTGGGCATTATTATCTCCAAAGACTAAGGCTTAGAGACCTTAAGAAGCTTGCCAAAGTTCACACTCCAGAGCTAAGACTTGAACCCAAACTACCCGACTCAGCTTATCTGCTGTACCGTATCCCACATGATCCATAGAGGGTGAACAATAAGAACCTAGATGTTAACCCACTAAATTGTTTTCTTAAAGACCTTAATAAATTCATATAATAGGCCTGTTAAGGACAAGTTACCCACCTCACCTTGTAAGCATTTGAGCTTCTCTGACCCCTGTGAGATATTCTCTCCCTAGACATGCAGTGTGTGGCCCAGTTTGGTAGCAGGAGCAGAATCTGGAAGACAGAGAAACAGCTTGGGTGAGTAGCTGGGGACCATTAATGCTGAGAAACCACAGACAGTAGAGTGGGCTAGAGTAGGAGGCTAGAGAACTTCCATTCCAATCTTTGAGGCCTGGGGCTGCAGCCCTTTCTGGCCTTTGGCAAGCCTTTCCCGTTGTCCTCAGTTCTTGGCCCCACAGCTCTCTTCACGATAAAACCCCATGACTTGAGAGTATCTGTGCACGTCTTTGTTCCTTGAACCCAAGTGCTGGGCACACCAGAGGGACTGATTGGTTGGTCCACTGACATTCACTCTTGAGGGGTACTCAGAGTTGTTGTAGCACCAAAACCCACTCCACTGGGAAGCTGTGCTGCCTTAGATGCCAAGTAGCTGGGGTCTCTGCCAGCTCCCCCTGCTCCAGCCCTGGCTCAGGTTGTCTGAAGCAGCTGAGCTGCCTCTTGTCTGGGCAGGGGACAGTTGACCCGTAGGATTGACACTGCTCGCTGGAGCCCTGGGACTGGAGCCTACCTGTCCCCTGAGAAGCAGGTCACCAGCCTACCCTGAGCCAAACTGTGCTTTCGGGTCTCAGGCAGGACATGCTTGTCAGAGGTGCCTTCCTAATATAGCCTCTCCAGGGCCCACTTCCCCTCACACCTCAGGTTCCTCATCTGTGAAATAAAGAGTCTAGACTAGCTCAGTAATTTAAAATGTTTTAGCAGCAGAACTATTTTTTTTTAGACATCTACACCAAAGTCCAGTATTTCAAACATGAAAATATTATTTCAAATTTATAAGATATGCTTATTAAAAAGGCAAGCAATAACTATTCAGGCTGTTAGAATGAAGAGGACAGTTGCTAGTTTACACCAACCTCTGCTTCCAATTTATTCTTTTACCTTATTTTGGCTGTACAATATTAAGAAAATCAGGAAATCCTGATCACAGAGTTAATAGTTGAAATAGTAGTAGTAGTAGTAGTAGTAATGTGTGTGTGTTTAACCTTGCAATCTCAGGATACTAAAGAGGAATAGTAGGTTTTGGTTTTGTTTCAAAGTTGAATCAGTAACAATATATAGGATGACTCATATGTAGTTTCCAATACCCCACAGTTTTGACCTATAAAACAGCAAATTCCTATTATTTAGTCAAATAAGAATAGCTAACACTCATTTGCTGTGTGCCAGCCCCAGGCTACACACTTAAAAAGAATGATGTCAGTTAACCCACACAGCTCTCTCTCCTACAAACAAGGACCTCAAGGCACAGGGAGTTGTCCAAGGTTGCCCAGGTGACCAGAGAGCCAGCCTGGGTGGAGCAGTCCAGGCCCAGGGTTACTCAGGCAGCCCTGCAGAACTGGGCCCCCTCTGGGCCAGTCCGCCTTTGGCCCTCAGCCTCTGGCTTTCCGCCTTTGGCCACCCGCCCAGGAAAAGAATCCAGCCTCTGTGCCCAGCAGTGCTCGCCAGCCCAAGGCCAAGGAGCTGTTTGTTTTCTTAACAGGGTTAACTAAACCTCCTGAACAGCTGCACATCCTGGCAGAAGCAGTGCCAGTGAAGGGGGCTTTTTGTTTACTGGCGGCAGAGGGTGAAGGCCCAAGCCAGGGCAGGAACCAAGGTCCAGCCCACCTATACACCATTCCATCACCAGCCACCACCCCCAGTGGGGGATATGTCAGAAAGGCACCTCTGCCCCAGCCCTTCTTTCCCTCTGGGCCTTGATCTTCATCTCTAGGCTCCAAGTCTGCATAGTAGGGTGAGAGTGGCCCCGCTTGCTGGTGGGGCTGTTGTGGGAGTCAAGAGACCTGTGTCTACAATGTGGTCCCCAACAAGGAGCATCGGCATCACCAGTGAACTTGTGAAAATGCACATTATGAGGCTCCACATTGGGCCTACACATTCAGAAAATGGGTCAGGATCCTCTAATATGAGATTTAACAGGCCACATTGATGATGATGCTTGCTGAACTTCGAGAACCATTGCTCTATAATCCGACGTGGAAATATCCTGGCCAAGAATATGTGACCAACCAGTACTTTTAACCAACTTTCACCCAGAAACTTAGACATTAAATTCGCATGGTAAAGAGTGATGGAGAAAAGACAAGAATTTATATAGTAAAACAGCTCATTATAAAAATGGAAGTCACTTGGAAGAGTCTGGAACTTAGCTCAGTGTTAGTATACTGAGCTGGCCAATTATTAGAGTGTATGGAAAATAAACTTTTCCTTCAACTGTAATAACTGCTTTAGAATTTCCATCATGTCATGTGTTCCTCCTTTCAGGAATGTATTCTCCATAACTTGTTCTATCTCCCCGAAGACATCTTAAATGTCTCCAGGTCAAGGATCTGGTTTTTCTTCACTGATCTTCATTTGTGCACCATGGAATGCTGTGGAATTTTACAAGTCAGTTGCATCAAATCTCCCTCTATAACTGGTGATGAAAATCTATTGATTTGAGGCTCCTCAGGAACACCAGAAAATTAAGCAAATAAATAAAGTGGACAACAATCTGCATGCACACACAGATCTAACTCTGTGGAAAGAGCATTCTTATTGTTATCCCCCCTGCCCACCTTCCTCTAACCCTTTGGCATCCTCTGCTCCCCTCCTGCCTTTCTCCCAGGCCTTCCTTCCTCTCCCTAGCCTTTTCTCACATCCCCTTCCCTCGTTTATTCATATAGTCTTTCAATCAACAAATGGTTTTTGAGTGTCTACTACATGCTTATCACCATGGCGGCAAACACTGACAAAACAGACTAGGTCCCTGGCCTGATGGTGCTCAGAGTCTGGGGCAGAGTCAGAGGAACCAGGGAGACACACAATAAAACAGTAGCTACATATTGGAATAAGTGCATTAGACAGGTGATAGGGTAGTCAAAGGAAGGCTTCTTTGAGTAGATGAGTTTTAGTCTAAGAACTGGAAGTTTAGGCTAAGCCCACCAGGTGAAGAGTTAGGGAAAAGTGTTCCAGGGAGAGGAATCAGTATATACAAAGTCCCCGAGGCAGGAAAGAAATCATTAGATTTGAAGAACTGGAAGAAGGTCACTATGGCTGGAGCTTGGTGCACAAAGAGGGGAGAACAGATGAGATAAGAAATGGAGGCTGGGCTGGGCCATTTAGAGCTCTGTAGAGTTGTAGGGAGGGTAGGTTTTGTTCTAAGTGCATTGAGAAGCCTTTGGAAGGTTTTCAGCAGATGCCTCAATGGCAGTTTGTGCTGTTAGGTAGAGAGGATGGACTTTGTATGAAGGAGGGAGACATGGAAAAACATGTATTTGGAGACTAGCAGTTTTCCGGCGGGTAGGAATAGAGACAGAAGGCAGACAGTTGTTAGGATGGATAACCAAGTTTAGAGGTCTAGGTATCCCCAAGAAAGGACTCCCTGGGCAGTAGGACAAACTGAGCAGGGTCCCTGAGTGATGGGGTCCCTAGACTGTAAGGGAGAAAATGAAACTCCAGCACTTCTCTTGATGATGGGTTGTTTCCCTTCCAAGGAGTTTCGGCTTCCTGATTCTAGGACCCTTGTGAGGATGGAAGAAAGTGTGGGACGCAGTATTAGTGAGACCTGCTTTTCACCTCGGGGTCATCCGCTCAACCTCTCAAGGGCAGAGCTGGGAATGGAGAATTCCTGCTCTAGCTCAGAAGCACCTCTGCACTAGTAGTGAATAGAGTGAGTCAGTGGTTCTCCAACCTCACCTCCTAAGATAGGTAGGTACTCTGCTTCCTCTTTTTCACCACAAGGCCTCCCACTAGGTGTTATCTCTTGGACACAGGGCCTCCCCTCCGTCCACCACCTGGCCTTTGTGGGGAAAGTCAGTGGAGTGGACTCCACTGAATGGACAACTCTTAATGGCTGAGGGGTGGAGGGCAGAGAGGTGGGAGTGGACCCCTTTCTAGCACAGGGGGTGAGTTATGGATTAAATCCTGCTACATACCCAGGAAGACCCTGCTCAGAGGAGTGGGCAAGAACAGCCTAGTGCCACCTTTCACAGTCCCTCTTCCTCTATCCATTGTCCTGTACACTAACGCCACCAACTTATACTTCCAGGACAAGACCCCAACCTGCCATTTTCTCAATACCTACTCTGCTGAGGGCTTAACAGGGATCATCTCATTCAATTTTCATACACTCTCCTGAGGGAGGCATATTATCCCTATTTTGCAGAAGAGCACAGGTGTACACAGTTTGGGAAATCCAAGCTGTCTGACCCGCAAAGCAGAGCCTAGGTTTCTAACTTGCTTCTCTGGCAAACGGCCTGAAGCTGGTTAGGGTCGAAAGATGAATGAATGGATTTAAAGAATGAATAAATAAAGGTGCTATGGATGCTGGGGGAGGGGGAACATCAAAACCAGATGGGGTCCAAGCCTTACGCAGACGTGGCCACACTCCCAGAGTCCAGGTTGAAGGCAGAGGGAAGGGCATGGGGGTCAGGCTGTTTCCGGGGAAGGGTGTGAAGAACGCAAGGAACGTCCCTGGTTGGTCCCCAAGGTAGGAGCCGAGGTCTGGGTCTCGCCTCTCTCCGTGCCTAGCGCTTACAGCCTCTCAACAAAGAACAGGTGAATTTTGGGCTCGCTCGCGTTCCTGACAGTCACTGGGCGCTCAGTGAGCGTTGACAAATAGATGCTTCTCCACCGAAGGGTGCCCCCGGCGCACTGCCGCCTCACCAGGTTCCAGAAGCAGGTTCGGCTCCCGGCACTCCGCGCTGCCTAATCTGCCCCTCGCAGGACTCGGAGGAGCGGGGGAACGCCCGGGGCGGGGCCATGTGGGGGCGGGGCCTGCGGGGCCGGCCCCTTCGGGGGTCTCTTCGCTTTGCAGAAAGACTTCGGGCTTCGAGCTTCGCGCGAGGAGGAGCGGGGACCGTGGCGCGGATGCTGGAAGTTCACATCCCATCAGTGGGGCCCGAGGCCGAAGCGCCCAGGCAGAGCCCAGAGAAAGGCCACATGGTGAGCGAGGGTCCTGGGTGAGAAGAGGCGCGGGGACCGGTCAGATTTCCTGGCGCCAAGCGCAGTGGGGACTCCGCGCCCCGGGCTAGGGCGTTCAAAAGTGGCAGTCCAGGCCGTCGGGGTACAGTCTGCCGAGGGTCTCGGGGCGCTGGGATTTGCTTGCCCGGTGGACAGCGGTCCAAGCTCATTAGGGACTACACGGAGCGGAAGGCGGGTTCTCGCGCCCCTTTTCCTAAGAGTGTGAGGAGCTTGAGAGGGTCCCCCAAGAGCGGCGACGCTCCAAGGCCGCTTTATGCCTTTAAGCGCGGGAGAGTGGGTGGTCGCTGGGCGCGGGGCCTCACGCGCACCGCCTGCCCGCCCGCGCCCACCAGGTGTTCCGAGTGGAGGTGCGGTGCCGCGGGCGCAGACACACAGTGCCGAGGCGCTACAGCGAGTTCCAAGCGCTGCACAAGCGGGTGAGGCGGCGCCAACAGACCTACTCTGGCCCAGCTCCTGCCCAGCCCCGGGAGGCAGGCAGACGAGCTGCGGCCCTCACCTCTGCCACCCTCGTTATTGCCCCAGTCCCTGGGGGCGGAGGGCGGGGGGGAATTCAGTGCGTAAGCACTGACTTCCTCGCTTGCTGCGAGGTGGACACCGAGGGGCAGATCCCAGCCGGTACTGTCCATGCCCCTGCGCGGCCGGCCCACCCTTGGGCGTCTGCGAGGATTGGAGCTTCTCTGGCACCTGTCCCAACCACCACTCACCCGGGTCTGCCCCAGGGTAGAACGTGCAGTTTTGGGAGTGGGGAAGAGATGTTAGATTGGGGAGGACGCTTGCTAGGGTGCAGTGAGCTTGAGGGTTCGATCGGAACGCTGTGATCGTACCGCGGTAACCTCCTGGTAGATCAAGAAACTGTACAAAGTTCCCGACTTCCCCTCGAAACGCCTGCCCAACTGGAGGACCAGAGGATTGGAGCAGCGGCGACAGGGCTTGGAGGCCTATATCCAGGTGGGCATGGGGTGAGGGGAACGCACATACTGGGCATGATTTTTACTACCCCAAGCCTCAATTTCCTGAACAGTCATTTCAGAATTGAAATTAATTTAAGTCAATTAAATTACTGAACTTTCATTGAACTGGGGCCACCTGCCTCCCAGTTTAATGAAAGCTAGTTCTCTTCCCCTCTGGGGTGAGATTCTGCGCCGCCCTCGTGATGAAGATGTAGGGCGGCGACTCTCTCCACCAACAGTGATGTCAGATTACAGGCCAGGCTGGCTTCATGGGCATACACCTGTATAGTCACCCAGGGCCCAGTGCTCAGGAGGGCCCCAAGCTTGGTTTAAGGAACGCCGAACGCTGAGCTGTGGCTGTCTTGAAATTCTTAACCATTTTGGCAGGACCTCTGTTTTCATTTTGCACTGGGCTGTGTGTTATCACATTACCTGGGTCTGATATAGGTTTCCTCTGTCCTCTCCAGGGCATCCTGTACCTGAACCAGGATGTGCCCAAGGAGCTACTGGAATTTCTGAGTCTTCGGCTCTTCCCCACAGACCCGAAGACCAGTTGGGGGTGAGCACCTCTGGGGGCAATGGCTTGCCATGAGGGGCCCCAATGTGGGAGGGATGGGGCTCCTGCAGTAAGCAGGTGAAGGTTATAGAAGCCAAGTCCTGTACCTTCTCTCATCTGCTAGGGCAGAGCCTAGTTCTTTCACTTTGAGACTTGAGCTCCATAGTCAGCATTCTTGACCCCAGGGGAAGGGCTATTTTCTGGAAAACCTTGGTTACGGCAGCCGCCACCGGAACTGAGCTTGTTACAAATAGAAACCGTGCCCTCCTGGGAGGTGACGTTCTGGGTTTCCATGTCTCCACCCCTTCCTCACACTCCCCTGGGGATCCAACTCACAGCCTCTCTCTTCAGCACCCTGGGGGAGTTCCTGCCTAGCGACAGCAGGCGAGTCAAAGCCCCTACCAGCACTGGCTTTCTGCTGCCCCCTGGTGGCTACATGCTAGGAGGCAGGCCTGCTGCTTCTGGCTAGTCTTGCCCGTCCTCTTGGTTCACGTTTTCCTGTTGGTGCCTCCTGAGCCCACTGCCCACTCACCTTTCTTTGTTCATTTTTTTTATTTGTTTAGGCGAGGCAACCCTTGGTTGACCTCAGAGATTGAAAAGACCTTGTCAGTTTACAATCCCTTATTTTTTTAAGCCTACAGCGCCTGGCCTTCCTAGGTGGTCTCCCATCCAAGTACTAACCAGGCCCGACTCTGCTTAGCTTCCGAGATCGGACGGGATCCGGCTTTTTCAGGGTGGCATGGCCATAGACTCACCTTTTTCTTTGTGGGACCTTGGTGATCTCAATTCCTAGTCTCTACCCAATGGGAGACTTTGCCCCACCTCCCCCTCCACTCACTGCTCATGACCCCTTTTCCGCCTAGGGCACAGCTGCAACACAGGCCTGCATTCAGCTTCTGCATGGATCCCTACATTTGCATCCCATCCCCAGGTAAGGGGGTGGGTGCCTCTGACCTATAACCCATATTTAGGGCCTAGGTAGCAGGGAGTAGGGGTGAATGTGCCATTTTCCAGCTTCCAGGACCCCCAGACAGCATTTCTATTATTCCTCTTCTTTGGGATCATACCTGTGCCCCTCTAACCTGCTTCGTATTCTCCAAGGAGCAAACATGGTGTAGTAAGTTGGTCTCTCCTGATTTGCATTCCTCACCAGCCTGGCTTTACCATGCTAATGTGAACTGGAAATGCCTTGGCCTCATTTTGGGTGACCAGCTGTGACCTGCTGCCTTGGCATGGGCTCCTGCTCCCAAGGGGGCTAAGCCAGTGGGCAGGGGCTCAGGGAGCTGCAGGCTTGAGGTTGGGCCCATCCCACACCTCCCCTTCCCCTGCAACGCCCTTCTCCTTCCTGTTTTCCTCCTGTCCTAGAGCCTCTGCCCAACATGGTGGTGAATGGCGTGCTCCAGGGCTTCTACGGCTTCAGCACCAGCACAGCTGACACCCAGCCAGAGGCTCCCTGTCACTCTGCACCTCTGCCATTGACGCCCTCCCCGTCCCAGAGGCCTCTGGACCACATGTCAGGACAGTCATTTGCCTCAGTCCTGTGAGCCCCATCAAAGGACATGGGCTGGGTACCCCTTGGACAGAGGACTTACCCACCCCAGGTTCTGAAATCAGCTGCACTGGTAGCTGGGGTGACAGAACTCCTGCACCCTTAGAGCCTTGGGGCCAGAGGACCAACAGAGGATAAGGATAAAGGGAAAAGTTAATTTACGAGGTAGCTATGAAAAGGAACAGGTGTATTTCTTCACTAACACCAGGAAAGGGGCAAGCAAAACTTGAGGCACAGTAACTGGCAGTTCAGAAGCAAGGAGCAAAAGCTCCTGCTGGACGATTTGTGGGTAACATTTGGGGAAAGGATGCTGGCTGGAGCACAAGGAGTAGGGGACAGGCATCCACTGACATAGGAATCCCAGACAGCCTGGGACACAGGACTGGAGAAAAGTGCTGCAGGCTCAAGAACCCAGCACACACAGGTTATAAAAAAACCCCACCTTTTTTATTGGTCAGCAGTTGGTAGGAGTTTGTTATAAAACTGGGCCTGTGGACCTGTGGAATGTGAGGGGAGGGGTTCCACTCCGTCAGATGCCAGCACTAGGGCCAGTGCAGCAGAGCCCTGTGGCGGGCTGTCTTCACCCCTCGAGAGGGCAACAGGGCTGCAGACAGTTGCTCAAAGAGGTCCCTGGGGCCCTACTCCTTGGCGATGGCAAAGGGCTTCTCCACCTCAATCTTGCCACAGTCTGCGATGACCACATCCTTCAGGGGCTTGTCCCGACCATCTGTCTTGGTGCTCTCCACCTTCCGCACTACCTCCTGGGAAGGAAAGACAAGAGCAGGAAATGGGGTAGGTCAGGAGGTCTGCTACTCAAGAGAGACAGGCCCCAGTATGTGGCTCAAGGGGACTGAGTCGTGATGAGCAGCCAACAAATCTCAAGGCACCAAAAAATTAACGAAATCAGGGCCAGGTGCCAGCCCAAGGTAGGGAGAACCCAGGTCTGACAAGAGGATGCAGCAGTTTGATCTTCTGAAGCACGACCCAGGTTAAGTGAAGGATGAAGAGGAAGAGGGTGGCTGGCGAGTGGGTACCGAGTGGCTTCTCAGGGACATCGTGCCCTGTACAACTCAGGGTGGTGCCAGTGCATCACTGAGTGACAACAGAGGTCCCTGCAGTGGTGCAACCTGAGCAAGGCCTCCTGGCGGGACTCTGCCTGGAAGGACTCAGAACTCTGGGGCATAGAAAGGTAGGCTATTTATTCTTAAGTCCCCTCAGATTTGCAGACAGGAACACTGGTCTGAATGTGTGGGTTCTCTTTTGGGAAAGGGATAAAATATATGGAGCCCTGGTCCCAGGGTCTGTGTCACATTTAGCCCCCACCTCCAAAACTCACCATGCCCTCTAGAACTTTGCCGAACACTACGTGCTTGCCATCCAGCCAGGCTGTCTTGACTGTCGTGATGAAGAACTGGGAGCCGTTGGTATCTTTGCCCGCATTAGCCATGCTCACCCAGCCAGGCCCGTAGTGTTTCAGCTTGAAGTTCTCATCGGGAAAGCGTTCTCCATAGATGCTCTTACCTGGGAAGAAAGACAGAGTAGGTCAGGGGAGTTAAGTTGGCACAAGCCAAGCAGATCTTTGGGGTGAGGATTCCAGGGACTCAACCTGTCCTCTGTGCCATGCCAAGCTCAAGTGGAGTACAAGGGTATAAAAGCTGTCCCCTTCCTACTGCCTCTGGCCCTGGAGCCAAACCACGCTGACACACCAAGTGGGGCATGAGGCCAAGATGATTTAGTGAACAGCTCACACATGGCGTACTCTGAGAATATAGTCTTATGACTTTTCAATAAGGCACATATTAACTAGCCTTGGCTATGGCCTGAGAAGCCTGCCATGGAGGGACTTTGGTGGAGAGCGCCATACAGGATGCAGGGGGCTGGGGAGGAGGTAAGAAGTCTCCAGAAAAGGAACGCTGTGGCGGGCCAACTTTTCTTCCTTCTAAGAGCACAAAAGACACTGAGGTAGCTGCCATCGGGGTTCTGGACAGTGCCTCTTATCAACGAATGAACAGAAAATAAAGATGGTTAAGATTGCACGTAACGAGTCTCTCCATGAGGGGTCTGGGGCCAGGGTACATGACAAAGGGAACCAAGAGCAGATCTCTACATTGTTTCAGAAATCCGAAGATCCAGGAGAAATACTACGCTCTTCTTTTTCCCTGTCCCCTCCCAGATAGTCACACTGTGCTAGTGTACTAGATGCCCAGAGAAGCCTTGCAATAAATAATTTTCATTTTGTTTTACCCAACACCTTTCAAAACCCTTTTTTATTCCACAATATACCTATTTTCATCCTATGATTCCATAAGATGAAAGAGGTTGAGAAACTGTCCCAGACTGATGCTGATCAGAAAGATGTTTCTGACAATGAATGTATCATCAAGTGAGAAGACTGAAAACCAAGAATTTCTAGACTCTGGCTGGTGGCGGTGTCCAGGTATGTACCACTTCTTACTCCCACACAGGGGAGAAAATGACTCCTGGCTGGGGTGCTGGCGAAAAGCCTCCCTTATGTGAGAATCCTCTTTGTAAATCTCAACCAACTGCAGGGTTTCAATTGCTGCTGCTATCCAGACAATCCCCAAATCTATATCCTTTGCTACAATTACTTTCCCAAGATACAAGGAGTTCCAAACTTAAAGGGGTAGTGCTTCATGTTAAACTCAACATACTTCATCGTCTGTCCCTCTGGACTTCAGTTATTCTTTTGACAACTTTCCCTTTGCACACTGTCAGTGCTGTTCCTACCCCCATCATTTAGTCATGCTTTCTTTCCATTCCTGCTACCCCACTGCAATAATGGCTAACACTCAGAGCGGTGACAGTGCATGCCAGAGAGCTGCTGCGGGCATTTTACACTTAAAAACCCTACCTGATGAAGAAGGAGCTAATAACCATATTGTAAAGATGAAGAAACAGAGGTACTGCGAGATTAAAGGTACCCTAGCTAGGAAGTGGTAAAGCTGGAATTTAAACTAAGGGGGGCCCTAGCTTTCAAATCTCTGCTCTTACCCAGTAGGCGATCCTCTCCTGGGATCAGCTGCACAGCTGCACCAATCCCCTCACCAGTTGGCTTGCTCCTGCCTCCACATTCTGAATTCTGCTACCACCTTATTTTCCCTCAAACTCCTTTGTGATTGGGTCTTCCTCCCAGTCAAGTCTTCAGTGGATCCTCATTCCACGTAGGATAAAGCTACTGTGCTCTACTTCCATTCCCCAACCCCTATAGCAATGCCCAAGCTCCTACTCGAGAACAGAGCTGAGCTCACACCTTAAACCTGCCCCTTCTTTGCTCTTTGAATTCTCCCTAATCAGTACCCCACTCAAATATTTCCTTACCTTCATGAGGCCATTTACTGATCACCCTGGCCTGAAGTGATTCTTTTGCTTGTCAGCACTTTGACAATGGCTGACTTTACTCACCACGTACTAGGTACTTAACACTCAAGATCTTGCACGATCCTCACAGCACCCACAACTCTTACCACTCTTACTTTACACAAAAGGAAACAAGCTCAGAGGATTCACTTGCCTGTAATCACAAAGCAAGACAGTGGCAGACAAACTGGGTCACATCCAACTGTCTGACTCCATGAATACAGCACTTTGGATTATGTCTGCTTTGTCCTTCTCCTCCACTGTGGCCACTAGTTACTACTTCTGTCTTGTGTTGTTATGGAGTTTTCCTAGTGTTTTCTCTCAGTTCTTCTCACCTAGAGGACACAGCCTGAGTCCTAAAAGCTGTATTACAGCCAGTTTGTGAGTTATTAGGTATTGGAAGTGAAAGGGAGTTGCTGCCCCACTGATTTTTGCATCCCCAGCACCCACCACAGAGCCTGGGTGAGTTGCAGGTACAGTCTGAAGGAATAGCAGGCTATGCACCCACGTATGGTGAGACCTATGGGTTAGTTCACCAGGGTATTTGTCTGCCTGCCCTATGTGTACAAGTAATGCAAAAGCAGGACTCAGTCAGCTCTTGCCAAATGGTCTGTGGTGGGAGACTGCCCAGGAAAGCAACTTCTCCCACCTTCACTGGGGCTTCCAAGGTTGCCCACACAGGCTTTTCATGTCTGACCGAGAATTACTTACCCATGTGTTTCACTTTGCTCCCCGCCCAAGATATTAAACGAAGCCACCAAGGCTTTAGGCCTCAATCAACAGGTTTGCCAGCTGGGTGAGTTCCTCTTAAGTCCATCTGATCCCTTACTACTCCCTCTTCTTTGTACTGGGTTCCCTGTACTAAGGGTGTAGCTGGTCTCAGTGCAGGTGACAGGCCTGTCTCTGGAGCTGGGGAAGGGGCCTTATCTACACAACATAGTCTGGCCTTCCCGCACAGGAGGCTAAACTAACAGACCCCTCCTGCCCAGAACACCCAAGTTACCTCCAGTGCCGTCTCCCCGAGTGAAGTCTCCACCCTGGATCATGAAGTCCTTGATTACACGATGGAATTTGCTGTCTTTGTAGCCAAATCCTTTCTGGAAAAAGGTGAGGAAGTGGCATGAGGCACTGGGCAAACATTAAATAGGCCCTGCAGGAGCCCAACCCACAACTCCTGCCCACAGAGGAGGCATCGCTGCTGGCCAGTCACTGCTCAACGTGCTGCTGAATGAGCAGCGACCCCAGGCCAGGCTGCGAGCACAGACCTAGGAAAGGCCAGACTGCATATTCCTCTGCCTTTATGCAATTCCCAGACTTTATATAATTCTACTTCACATAATGCCTCTGCCTTTCCCTCTCATTTTTTTCTAATCATAAGAACAAATGCAAGAAAACTGACCCCAAAAAAGGTTACTTGCTGACCCAACGGAAAGTTGAAATATAAACCTTCTTTAAATGGGGCACTCTTGTTTTCCTAAAACCTGGGAAACTCTGGACTTCTTACTCTTAAGAGAAAGCTCTATGCAGAGGCCACAAACTATAGTTCCACAGATATGCTTTCTTTGGTTATTGCAATGTATTGAAAGATAAATTTTCTCAAAAAAAAAAAAAAAAAAAAAGAAAGAAAAGAAAAGGAGGAAAAGAAAGCATCCAGATTTCTGGATTCAGTATAAAAAACTCAAGACAAGATTAATACTGGGTCGCACTGAGAACAGGTCAGCAGTCAACTGGTACTCAGGGCTACTAATACAGATGGGCCATGTTCTGCAGTTCAGTTTGCTGCCAGCCCTACTTACGAACTTCACTTTATTTGAATTTGACCACCTCCGCTCTAGTCACTTACCTCTCCTGTAGCTAAGGCCACAAAATTATCCACTGTTTTTGGAACAGTCTTTCCAAAGAGACCAATGACCACCCGGCCTATATCTTCATCTCCAATTCGCAGGTCGAAGTACACCTGAGGAAAAAGAGCATTTCAAGCTTAGCCTTTAAAGGGGCCTAAGTAGAGACGGGAGGGCCCAGGAAGCTACCAAGGATGGGAGAGAAAACAGAGCCATAATTTAAGAGCAGTGTTTCTGTATCTCATTTTGGTGGCGACAAAAACCCTATGAGACTCTAATCGAAGTCCCAGGCCTGTTCCCCAGAAAACCTGTTTACACTTTCAGACTACAGAGTAACGACATTTGTTCTAAATAAATAATGAGCCTAGATCCTGGAAATTAACATAAAAAATACAAAAGGAGGAGAGCCTAGGCTTACTACCCAAGTTTAAAATATATTGCTCTGCTTGTACTTGGAAGTGGCTAAAATTTGACTCAAACAGAGAAAGGATTCACAATTTGGCAGACGTAATCTTTTACCATTCGCCAGCATTACGGGGTATCTGCAAATAAAGGTACTGAGACTGACAGCGCCAGCCCCAGCTGGGCATCCCAGGCGCCAACTTCTGGGTAAGGGCAGGGGTGTCGGGGAGAGTACGAGTCATTCTCTGGTCTGAATGGGCGAAGGCCGTCAAGGCGCCACGAGGCCGGAAGACGAGGGAGCGGCTGAGCCAAAGCGGAGGACGCCCAGGCCATAGCTCCGGGACCCTCAAATGCCTCCGACACCAGTGACCAGCTGCGCCGAGGCCAAACCCAGGCGGCGGAGGGCGGGCCTTGCCGGGTAGGTCTGGAGAGGGGAGGCCGGACCTTGACGGTGACTTTGGGCCCCTTCTTCTTCTCGTCGGCCGTAGAGGGTCCTGGCAACAGCAAAAAGAGGACAGAGCCCAAGACCAGGGCAGCGGCGAAGAGAACCTTCATGTTCCGCTCCGAGATGCGCAGCATCCACTGGGAAAGGCGAGCGGGGCTGGGGAAGCCGAAGGCCGGGAGAAGGTGGAGGCACGGCGGCTTGGACACCGGCGCCGCCACCAGAGAGCCGCAGCGGGGGAGGCCGGGGTTCCTCCAGGCCTCCTAGGAGGAGGCGAGCCTCATTTCCCCCCTCTGGTTCGGCGCCGGATAGTAGGTCCCCACGGGGGGCGGAGCCCGGCTCGCTGACGGGGCGGGCCGAGACGCGGGCTCATGGGTGGCTGCCACGTTACAGCGGCCTCATGGGCTCCCCAGCTCGCCCACCCACAGGAAGAGGATCAGCGGAGGGCGGTGCCCCTTCAAAGAGAACCAGGATTGGCTTTCTGAAGAGACTACGAACCCCAGTATGCAGAGCGGCACATCCCGGGCCGGTTTGCTTTTGCGGAAGTGGAAATCTTTTGGCGGATACTTTGTTAGGAAGTCCGCGGTAGGGACAGAAGACTCTTGTGATTGTCCGTATTAGTCCAGTCAAGCAGGTCACCACCAAATCGGGTTTAAGTGTGGTAGTTTCCAAACATTCAAGGCACGTTTATGCTTACCCAGAGTACGACCTTATACAGCTCTTTGTACTTGGCTTGCAAAGCTTGATTCAAAACCCACTTCCTTTTTAACTTAGTACCTGTCACTTTATTATTCATTTTTCTCTCCCTTCTCTAATCTTATTGTGCTTACCGCTGTATAAGTCAGTACACACTCCATTGCATACTCTGGTTCTCAGCTTTTTATACTTATTTTCCCAAGTTAACTACATATTTTCGTGAGCAACGCACTTATTTTGTATGCGGCTCCCCCAACACTGCCGCAGGGCTGAGTGCTCAAGAAATGCTGGTTGTGATGGTGTCACATTAGGCATACAGGTGGGAAATAATATATACAACGGCCTGAGGTTTAGTCTCCCCGTTCTAGAAACCTTCAGGAAGGTCGATAGTCCTCAGATGCCCCCACAGCACTATTTCAGGTCTTCACACATACATGGTGTTCTAGTCTACAACATATATACTTAAGTTCTGGGAGCCTTACAAATCCCCCGAAATAAAAATTACATCTTTCCCAAACTTCGACCTATGACTTTATTAAACATCTTTATTTTTCAAAGATTAAAGTTATGTAAATTCCTGGTCTTCGCAGCCCAGATTGCAGGTAGGGATAGCTCCATTTCCATAGTTGAATTCTGCAGTTTGGTCTCTATTTGAGGTGCTGACCTGAGTTTGAGGTTATGCATGGCCACTGGCATTAACTTGTCCTTCCTTACACTGAGATCACTGCAGGCAAGCTGGAGAACTTCAACAGACAGTTCTCTCACACAAGTGACATTTGCTTTTCTAATCCTCACACCTCAATCCAGACCACCTCTACTAGGTGGAGATTCTTCTAGATAAAACTGTTGCACTGACAAAGACGATTTTCCAATCTCCCTCAACTTAATTTTTTTGGTCAAGCCTCTTTCCTTGCTTACTGGTCTCACACTGCTCATAACCACTGAGAAAAATGTTTACCAAACTGTTTTCAAAGTAGCCTTCTCCACATAAAATGGCATAAAAGCAGCCTTCTCCTTACCCAAACCCACCCCTTTTGAAAGAAAAAAAAGCTTGATGAATAAAATGCTCAATGTGAAGTTTTTCTTTCATGATAACTGTAAACTTTTCTACTTACTTACCACCAGTGGCAAAAAAAAAAAAAAAAAAAAATTAGGTAGTAATTGAGGAGTAACAGAAAAAATTGAACCAGCCAACCATGCCCGGATGGGCAGTTGTTTTTGTGGAAAATATATGCCCCTGTGATTTTGTATTACACATCACAGTTACATCTTTTGTCTGTATAGGTGTTCCTCATTAGTAAAGAATTATAAAGCTACTATTTCAAAGTTGTTCCACAGAGCAGATCTTAACTTCCTGATGTTCTACCACCTAAGAACCATAGGGATACTGGAACTAGTCTGTGAGTGTTGCATGTCCAAATTCTGCCAGGATTATTTAAAGTGACCCACAAGGCAAGGCAGGCAATGTTCAGTGTTCAAAGGGATGAAGCGAGAATGCCAAGGTATCAGGCACTATTTTCATTTACTGGAGGACTGAATCACATCGCAATTAGTCCTAGCCAGATTGTTAATTACAAATGAGCCAGGGGAGATTAAACCTGGACAAATCAACCAAACAAGCAAAATTAGCCAAGAAAAGTAAGACATTTTATTTTACATACAAAAAGGGTGCAAACTGAGTCCTTCCCTCCCCAAATTGGGGAAGAGGTATACTTAAAGATCACATTTGTGTTTTCCATGGTGCCCTAGGAAATGGACTACTCTGAGACAACGTATCAAGACCTATTTCCCATTTTCTCCAAAGAAGGATACTTCCTCTGCAGAGGAGTTTTTCCTACTGGTGTTACAAATCTCTCCTGGAGGAACCATTTCAAATACACTTGAAATTGACATTCATGTTTAAAAATACTACAAATTTCATTTTCACAGCTGAGCTTTGTGACCATTGCCAGGGTTATGAAACAACATTACATCATCTAAAACAAAAGGTAAGAAAAAAAAGGATTGAACAATGATCAGACACCATCCACACATCAATTAAAACTGATTTCCACAGCTGATTTATATATTATCTAGTCTTAAAAAAATTGCAATCAACATCCCAACATCTTTTAAAAAGTACAATGGGCAAAGATTTAAGAAACAGACAAAATAATAATAAATTAGAGCATGTAATATATCCAATGAAGATTGATGGATCAACATTATTTTCTTTTGGGGGGGGTTGTAATATTTTTGGTTTCATCTCTATCTTTTCTGCTATTTACTCTTCTGCTTGATAAATGGGGCTCATTCCCAGAGCCAGCTTGCTGTGACACTAATTTGAGAAGCTCCCTTGTTACTTGTTTACTTCCTAGAATATTCAGGAACACATGGACCCAGCAGCCTGGGCTGGGTTTTTATGGAAGTGAAATGCACACAGATGAGCACACACATACTCACAGGCATACAAATGCATTCATACATACTCATCTGTAAATATATTTCCCCCCGAAGAAATGGCTCATCTTTCCTGAGACACTGCTAACAGACTGATAAGCCTCTTAAAAAAGCTTCTGGTGCAGGGCTGGCCTGGGATTTGGTCTGGAGCTCATGAAGAGGAACACTGAAAATGTCTCACCTGCCCAGAAGGAGGGGACTTGTGGGGAAGAGGCAGTCAGGACAGCGGTCCCCTTGTGTTACTGGGACGACCGCACCACATTCCCATTTATTACCATGGATAACTCTCTGCTCTGAGACTTTGAAGGTGGTGATGGCACCGGAAAGATGATTGCAAGGAATAAAGAAAACAAAAGAAATTCTGTCCATAGAACTGAGGTTTCTTTAAAACATCAAGTTTGGTAACCGAACTAGAAATATATGGAATACATGTTCACTTTTCCTTGGTAGGCTGATCCACAAATGCTGGAGTGGACTTCCTGGTTGTTTTTTGAGGAAATATGTCAACTACTACTGTCTATATCCAGGGAACCTATTTACTATTTTGACTACAATGAAGAAACCTGTTCTTTTGCACTCAGTCACCTGCAAAAGTAGTTAGAGAAAACATGTTTTTAAGATTGCTTAAATGATCAAAGACTTCCAAGATTCCTTATTTGTGGCTAAAACACTGCTCAAAACTCTATAAACCCTTAGAAGGGCCATAGTTTCCTCTTTTTCTTAAACAAATACAAAATCATCGCCCCACCTACCCCACCCCACCCCCCAAAAAATAAAAACCCAAGGAAATAAAACCATAGGAATCCCGTTTTGATTCCTACTGACCCATCATTAAGACTGGGAGTCACTGTCAATCAACCTCTAGATGGGACTTTTCTGGAGCTGGCAAAAGCAAGAACTCCAGAGACAAGTGTCTGTTGTTCACTTGGCCAATCCAGATGGGTTACATAGTTATCCTGGAATTCATCTGCCTACCTTGGGTCACTGGTGGGGGTGGTGGCAGTGAACTGACAAAGGCAATGTTGGCTGTATGGCGCTGCCAACTTTCAATCTGAGAAACTGGCTCTAACATGGTGGCTCTGACACTGAAAATGCTGTCAGGGCAAGTCACTGGGAATGGAAAACTGGTTTAAATATGAAGATGTAAGAGGTGACCGAGACACAGGAGGCACGTGGACTTGGGAGAGAGGCATCAGAAGAAAGATCAAGTTCTTTTGAGAAGATGCTTTCTAGGCTGCCATGGAAGTACTTATATTTGAAAAATGCAGGCCATGCTTGCTCACTGCGGGCGGGGACAGGGTTTATCTTTTGCAAAAAAAGTTAAGGCTATGATCTTTAGTAACCACTCTGACATAACATTACCAGCACAGCATATCTAACATTAAAAGTGATTACTAACACTGATAATCAACACTGAATACGTACTACCAGTGTACATTTCCAGTGAATTAAGTCAGAAGTTACTTTAGAGGTAACAGACACCTCTTCTGGCTAATGCCAGGGGCTGTTTCTATGTACTTGGAGTTCACTGAGAAGTAACAGGTGTTCAACACTTTTACTGGAAACCTCAGTATCCTGCTGTCTGCTGTCGCCCCTATATTCCAAAGTGAAATGGAGCTTTAACTGGAGGCCAACGTAGTCACCTGACTTGTACCTTCCTAGACATACCTCAAATAGCAGGAGAGTGTTAATTAAGGCAGTCATAAAAACACACTGGCTGCTGGCACACTCTGCCCACTCCTGCAGAACAGTCTGGAGTGAGATCACTGGGAAACACCAAGGTAGGCATAGCAAGTGATCAAACCTTATGTGCTTAGACTTCACAGACTCAAGTCATGCTCTGGTCACAAAGAAAAGACCTGTTATACCTTGGTGGATTCCTGTCCTGCTTGCTTCAATCTGCTCAGGATGTAATGCCTGAAGGATTGCAGGGCTTGGGAGAACTCCTAATGGTATTGTTGTTGTTGTTTTTTTAATGAATAGATGCTGTTAATGCTTAATGCTAACTCAGAAACAACTGCATCAATCCCAAAGAAAAAGAGCCCTAGGCATCATGGTTGTGAAATGGAGCGAGCTCAAAATCTACAGAGCAAGTGGATTTGGGTGAGTGGTGGGTGGAGGGAATACTCGACACCAAGGACCTGGCTGAGGCACACAGCTAAGCAACTATAGCAACAGAGCTGAGGAGGGGGCCCTGATGTGTTGGCGGGGATGGAACTGATAGCCAAATTACTCCTTACGTACTCATTTTTAATGTTAAAGAATCTCTCAGGGGTCTGGGACCACCCTGGAGTGCCAATGGCCCTGGAAGGATCACCATTACTCTGCATGCCAGATGGACCTGGGGCTTGTCACCTTTGAAAAATCAAATAACTGGTAAGAGATTTGGGGAGGCAGTGAGGGAAAACTGCATTAAGGAGGACCCCCCCTCCCCCCTCAAAAAAAAAAAAAAAAACTGCTCAGGTTCAAACCCTCAAGAGCTAGCCTTTAAAAAATTTTAAGATCTAAAAAGAGTCACAAACCCAGCTGCAAGGAGGTTTGCCCTGCAGCCAAGCTGGTCACTGCCTTTGCTTTTTTGTGGAAGCGGGGGGTGGGGAGGCACTTAGTGGGGTATGGAGTGCCAAGAGGCCCCAGACTCTGCCACCATTTCCCCTTGCCCTCCCTTGAGAGGCAAGACTTTTTCTATACAGGGATGAGGAAGTAAACATTTCTATACAGGAAGTTAGAGTTACCCCCAAACCAACTTAGAAACTACATAAGTTTCAGAGATTATGCCTTAACCACTAGGCAATGTCAAGGAAACAAATACCAATATTCGAAATCCTCGTGGGGAAGGGGTGTGACACTGCATCTCCCAGCCACTCGGTTTTGTGTACAAGAAAGTTTCTTTTAAAGAAATGGAAGATTATAATCTTTACAAAAAGTAAGCAAGTTTGAAGCCAATGAAGTGGTATTTCCTAGCCAAAAACTGATGGAACAGGTGAAGTGCAGTAACTGTTTCATGCTACTGCTGCTATTTCTGCTCCATGTAAGATATACCAAGGGACTTGTCAGGAAATGCCAACTACCAGAAAGTATCCTCACACCCTCCAGTCCAGAACACAACCCTATACCTCGAGTCAGGGGCCATGATTTCCGTGTTCGTTCCCAAAACCACCAGACTAAGTCACCAGCCATTGTCCTCCACGGTTATCTGTACTCCCAGATACAGGACCTCATTCCCTAATGTAAATAATCCTTTCTCCTCTATCACTTCTGGAATGAGAGGTCACTGTTTGTTAGCCACTGAACTCAAATGAAAATCGAGCACAATAAGATTAACTCCATACATTAATAACTTTTTAAGCAGTGAATGCGGAACCAAGACCCTTCATGGTAGTATGCTGTGCGACTACACCATGAGTAGGGGGAGGCGGAGAGTGTACTGGGGAGAACGTGCTCTGGACGCACGGCCACCTTATCTGGAAAAAGTCTATGTCCAACTGAGAAGATAATCTCAGAGCTTTCTTTCATTTCATTCTCCTTTCCCCTGGAATTTTCCAGCACCAACCAATCTCACCCTCCTGTTCACTACAGCCCCATGTTCTAAGTCCTAAGCCTGCCGCTGTGGACCTGCTGGGAAAAAATTCGCAAGTGTTGGTTTCAGATAAGGCAGGCCAGCCCAAATGCTATAACTCAAGTATTGGGGCAGAAAGTACACACCAATTTTATTTCCTGGCCCTATGATGCCGAGTTCTGAGGTTCCTTTGGCAGTTGAAAGGCGAGTTCACTTTCCTCCTCTTTTTGTCCACTAGTGGCAATATGGTGGTGGCTGTTTCATCACTAATTTTGTCCCCCAAGTCACTAAGGAAGTCACATGGCTATCTATTTGAAAGTCCCTGGCAGTGGAGGAAACGGATGTTTCGGATTTTTTTTTTTTTTCGTTTAGTATCTCCTTCTCTGGGATGAACTGTCTCCTGGTCACAGTCTGGCTTGGCTGGCTCATCCCATGTGCTGGAGAGCTGGGTTGTCCAAACTCCAGGTTGATGAGGTCAAGAGGCTCTGGTAAGGACATTCTTCAGTAGCTGAGAAGATGAATGAAAATTCAAGTATGTTTCCTTGCCAACCTGAGTGTTCACTCAGAATGACACAGAGTTTGGCTTCCTCTCTTCTGGGTGCTGCAGTTGCAACTCTCTCCATTGAGAATGTCCTCTGGACCCATGTTCTCTGAATGGCTTGGCTGGCCCCATCCCCCTCAAACAAAAAAAGTAAAACTCCCAATATAACCAGACACAATATGCATCTGCCATGTTTTTTGTTAAAAAAAAAAACAAAAACAAAAACAAAAAACTAAAAGTGCAATAAAGTCAGTTTTTTCCTTTGCTCAGAACAATCTGCATTGTCCTACTACTGACTGAAGAGCAGGGTTTGCTTGTCAAGAAAGCTAAGAATGCCAACATACGGGGACAGTAGGCTGCAGATTGCTTACAGTTTGTGTCCTACAGTATTAACTTCACAGGAGGGAGGGAGGGAATAACCTGCACCCCGTGACCAGCTGGGGATGGAGGCTGTGCAGGTACAGAGGAAGAGGGAGCCATACTGCCAGATAACGTCTGGTAGGTGAAGAAGATTCTTCTCTAGCTCGGGCCTGCCACCTTCCTCCTACTTCCTTGGCCGCACCCCCAGCCTCTTGAGCTCCTTCAGCAAACAAAGCCTTCACCTCACTAGCTTTTATGCTGGAGAGGACTGAGGGTGGGGCAAGAACCAGGAGTAAACTAAAGGGAGGGAAGAAAATAGTAGTCCTTGAGTTTTTGTGAATGACACCTTCACTGTAAACAATAGGAAGGAGAGTCAACCAGGTAGCCCCAAGGGCAAGCAGTGGAGGAGCAACAGCTCTGGGACCTGCTCAGAGCTGCAGGCAGGTGGGGATAGCCACTGACCCACTCACTGGGCCCTGGCTGCCCACACTGGCTCCTTCTGGGGGCATCTGTTTTCTTCTTTTTGGTTTGGATCTCCACCCTCCCCCACAGAGGAGTCCTTTCCAATGAGAAATGGCAGGAGCTGCAGGTGCAATTGAGTCAGAGTCCCCAGGGCCTGAGGACTCCTGGGAGGCACTGGTCACTTGTGGCGCTGAGCAGTCTTCTTCCTTTTCCTCTTAAAGAAACAGCAGCACCTGGAGCACAAGAACACTGCAAGTCAGTGGGAGAGGCCTGCAGCTTCCAACAGACTTCTGCCTGCTTTTGCTCACTGCAGGGGGTAGAATTTTCCCCTGGCACCCACCACAGGGCCACCCACCATCTACAGTGCACGAACTGGAGGCAGTGAGAAGTGTCTGCCAGGAAAGCTAAGAGAAATAGCTGCTTCATTTCAATCTGCAGCTACCAAACCCAATTATCAAAATGCTGCAGGCTAGACAGCACAGGGGCAAGCATTTTTGGATGATGAAGAAGGCTTATTTCCTATTCTAACACCCAACCCAGATGCGTCACCGTTATCTGGAACCAAAGCTGGGGGTCTTCAGGGATGCATTATGAATAGCTCGCATTGTATGCCCCCTGACACAGAAGGCAACATTATTTAATGTATCTTTAGTCGTCAGTGGGTATGGAGGCTAAACTAAGGCAAACAAACCCCATGAAAAATATGATGTTTGGAACTCTAGGAGGACCTCATGATGCTACCGATGAAGGATTAAGGTCTCTCTATCCCCCACTCTATCCTCATCCAGCTACCTGGAGCAGGCAGGAGAGGCCCCGAATCTTAAAAAGAACTTTGAGCCCAGATCTCCTGACTGAAATCAGCACAGCTTACTCTTCGTTTGGAGAGGATCAATGCCACAGCCCAGGAGCTGAGCACCAGAAGGCTCTGGTGGCAGGGTCCTTCTCAGCTTAGCTTCCTGACACTGCTACTGCTGGGTTATAGGACCGACCCTGTTTTGGGTGGCAGCTGGGGCCTGCTCCCTTCATGAGCCCTCCAAATGCTGCCTCTTGGGCGACAGCCACAGCTCTGGCACATCCCTAAGCCTGAGTAACCCCTCCTTACTCTTGCCTTTGGAATAGAAAACACCTCTTCTCAAACAGTGACTAGTCCAGAAGGCGGTGATGAAGGCTGTGGCATGGCTGATGCAAAGGATATGTCTTTTCCAGGGAGATGACACATGGGAAATGAGAATGTGAGGGGCAGAAGATGGTGGATGAGTAGAAAATGCCAGGTGATGGAAGGGAGTAAAGCTGGAAATACAGCTCAGATTCGCTGGACCCTTGAAAGAAAAGCTTTTCTGAGAACACTATCTTTGGGGTCTCTTACCCAATCCTTCCAGGTTTGATGCCAGGAAAATTCATATGGAAATAAAGAACTATTGCTTACTTCCTATACCCTTAAGTTCTCCACTGTAGTTAAGATTCTCCTCGTCAGATCCCTTGGTATTCCTACACTCATAATGGATTAGTTATTAAAAATTTAAAGGAAGTTTCTTAGAAAGAAAAAATAGACACAGAGACAATGACGGCTCTAATCATATCTGAACGAATCAAACACGGAGATGTTGGAAACAGGAGATTCTTAAGAGAGTCTAAGGATTTTCTAACTGTATCAATGACATTTGTGAAGTACTACTAATAGGTGTGAATACAGTTACTAAACAAAGTGTCATGTGTATTTGAAGACTGAATACATTCTTTTTTTCTTTTTGCAGCAATTTATCCGAGAATGGCTTTTTAAAAAATAGCAAAAACAGCGTACCAAATATTTAGACAATTTTCTCAGCTTTTTAAAAAAATACATTCTTTTAAATAAAAATGACCAACACTTTCAGTTCTTTAAATCAATCCTCAACGGAATCCCTGGGGAAGGATTTAAGAAAAAAAAAAAAAGTCTTTTTATATACACATGCTTTAGAAAACAGACATTTTCCAAGTTGAATGTCCTGAAATTAATATTAAACGAGGCAAATATAATCTCATGGGAGCAACGATATTTCAATAGTTACCTGTTGACCATGACTTTCAGAGAGATCACTAATATTAAAGCCAATTTCTACTCTTAACTGTTTTCAGAGGAGCTAAGACGATGATTTTGTATTTTTAAGAGCAATATAAAAAAGTATGAAATACTGTTTTAGTCCATTTCAAATGACACAACTCCTCTTTTACCTCCTCCAAGGCAAGTCATAAGAATTAACATCTGCTTACAAGAATATCATAACCTGACATGCAATGCTGAAGTCACCTGACTGGAGGAGAGTATGAGCTGTGGCTTACAGCCCTAGGTTAATTTTTGCTGGTTACTGTAGTTAAAGCTTCAGCAGTAGCAGAAACTTTTAATAATTCTACCCACAAAGAAACAGAATCCACAATCTGCTCTTTGACTCTTTGGTTTCCATGGTGACTACCAGCAACAGGACCTGTTAAACCTGGTCAAACCCGGACTAGCCACTGATTGACTTCATACTGATATCTTAATATCAGAAGAGAATGAAGGCAAGTGATGGACCCTTCTTGTGTCTTAGGCTTCCTTCCGGTTGATTCTTTGACTGGATGACCAGAAGTTCTTAACATGCTGGACTGAAAAATTAATCTAGCCTCCCTACTCACAAGCCACGAAGTGTTCTTCTCCCAGGCCTCTGTGCCATTTATTTCTTTTCCACACTGCTCTCTTACTATGGCCTGGCTCTCTCCCCTCAGCTATTCTTTGCTATCTTTCTCTTCTTTGCTGTGCTTATACATTCTTCCCTTGCTCTAATACCTGGCTCAAGTCCCACAGTATCCATGCAGTCTTCCTTGAGCATCCTATTCACAGTGATCTCTCAAGGGACAATGACATAAGTGTCCTGGAGAACTACTTGTCTTTTCAAATATGTATATCTTATCTCTCCAGCGAGATGGTACCTAAGCTCTTTGGGGAAGAGAAGGCCTTGGGACCTCCTAGAGTTCCAAGCACTGAGTTGGATGAGCACACAGTGAACCTTGAATTTGCAGTCAGGATCATATAACTGACATCTCACAGGAAAAAATAGACCATACAATGTCAGGTTACACAGACACATGTTTGCTAAACAAATAGGCCCAATGTATTCCTCAATACTTACTACAAAACTACAAATTCTAGCTGCATAAAACTCAATTGTTAACTTCAATACATTCCTGTCCTTGGGGAAACCCTGTAGGCATCCTGACTTAGGGTTCAGAAACCAGTGCTCAACCCAAATCACTGAAGACAAATAGAAACAAGGTAGTTATAGACACCAGCAGGCTGTTATCACCACACAAAATATGATCTCATGCATGCAGATAACATGAGAGCGTTAACAATTCCAGACTGCAATAGACCAACTAGTTCAGGAGCATCTGGAAGGTCATAGGCAGTGTCCAAGAAGAAAGCTGGGGAAGGGGTTCTGTCTTATAGCAAGAATGTACCTCACCAAATGTGGATTTTTTAGGCCTTCCCCTACTACATACTTCCTGTTGTTCCTAAGAATACATTCAAGGAACCTGAAAGAGAGGCTCCAATCTCATTGGCCAAGTCAGCCCTTGGCCCACTATATTCTCTTACAGGAAGTGGAAAAAAAAGCCAATAAACGGAAACAAACAAACCCAAGAACAACAACGAAAAACCAAACATGTTCAACTCTCCCACAAGAAAGAGCTATCTTTTTTTGAGACTCATATTCTACAGATGGAGGAACGAGCTGAATCGAAAAGAAAAGTCACAGGTTTTTCCAAAGCAGCTAGCTGATTTCTAGGTTAGAGACCCAGCTGCACAATGTGAGACTATCTGGTAACAACTATCTTTGAGGTTCTGAGGAATAATCTAAACAACTCGTACAGTAATTTTGTCCTAGCCCTGTCCCTCTCTACTTGATAACATCTGGTCATATTAATTTGGGAAAAAATTCACTCAGCTAAAAACAGATAATTTTGGATATTGTGGGATAGTATTTTGACAGGAGGAGGCAGCGATGAGGCGGGTTTGAAAAGAAAGAAGGAACAGATTAATTCCTAGGTACAGGCCTACCCCATCCCCACCTTGTGGATCTAGTTTCCCAGTCTGGGTGGTTATGGCACAAGGTGGTATATGAAAGCCATTCAGTGTTCCTAAGGCATTTTGTTTGGCTTTGCCAATCCCAGCCTAGTCTGGTCCGCTCCCCTAGCATGTGGACTGGAGAGAGGGACTCACCACATGTTGAGCATTTTCAGGCAGCTACAGAGTGTGTAAAGAGAAAAACACAGAAAGGAAAAGAGAGAGAAAGAGAGAGATATTAGTCCACAGAGGTGAGATGGAAGCGACTCCCTGTGAGCCATGCAAACATGCAGAATGTTGTGTCTGTGTTTACTTTCTTCCTCTGTCAAGGTAGGGTGAGTAGGCGCTGGCCACTTGGTCCCCACACTAAAGTGGAAGGGGCAGGCACCTGATAGAAGTATCAAGGTGGGAGCTGGATCTCAGTGAGGGGTAAGGCAAAACAGAAAGAAAGTTGGGGGGTGCGCCAGGGTGGGCTTTCCTGGGCACCATCCAGGAAGGTAGCAGGAGAAAGAGTAAATGATCCTGCCTGAAAGAATTCAGTCAAGTACCAAAGCCCAGCCATTTTGGTCCCCACATGAAATCTTACTGTGCATTTTGTTAAGCTACCCTTCCAACTACTCTGAGGGAAAGAGAAGTCCCTAGCCTTTCTATAAATCCAACCTGCCTGACCAAAGCAGCCAGCAGTTAGCTCTTCCTCTAAAGGGGGAAAAACAGGCTTAAGAGACACTTTATCTCATAGAAGATGACTCAGAGAGAGGAGGATCACTGCTCTGGATTTACGGCCTAAATCCATTCTTGTTAATTTTCAGGGGAAATGAGGTCCACATTTGCTCATTTATAGCTAAAGTCAATGGATAACTGAAAATTCTTGCTCCTCCCATAACAAAAGTCAACCAAAAAGCTGCTTTGCCTCACTATTCTTCCAACCATACTCAAATAAGGACATTGTCCTGTAGCTAGAGCAAAAGTGAAGTTAGATATTCATTTTGTATAGAACAAAAATCAAGACCCTATTATTTCTCTCCTCCTTTACACGAAACATACTGGTTGAGGAACCCAAAAGTGAAAGCTTAGAAGTGACGGTTTCACACAGTCTCCCCAGTATCGTAGCTGAATCTTAATATACGCAACAACTCCCTTTTTCTCACAAGCAGACTGCAAGGGCAAATGGCATCACAGCCACATGCGATGAAGGGTTGTTTGGGATGTCTTGTGCTTCTCTAGCTGTGACTTCTTCCCACAAAAATGATCAAGCAGGTAGACACATGGCTCTGCCTTACTCTCTTCCATACAAGCAGAAGGCCAAGAAGAAAAACAAATGACTGTGCTCTAACAGTTTCCTGGGCAAGATGGATTGGTGGCTCACGAAATCACTAGGCAATCAGCACACAAAATGCTCTAAGCTATAAGCTTTTGGATGACATCTGGTCAAATACAATTGCTCCCCTTTAGTTTCTACATCTTTAAGAAGGCCCAAACCAGGAATTGGTGGCCAAGAGGCAGAGTGATCCCTTTTTGCTAAATGGAGAGACTTTAAACTCTCTTTACATTCTAGAGTTTAGATTATACCAGGACAGAATACACCAGATTAAAATTTTTGTGAATGGCTCCCTATCTTACACACAGGACACAAACATCACACTCACATACACGATTACTGTGCACATTTACCAAAATGAAATGAGATGAATGGGTTTAAAAGATAAACGTGTATAGGGCATATTATAAGATTAAAGCCCATTCAATCTTGGTATTCAAAGCATTAAAATTATTAAGACCAGAGCTGAACTTCTAGCCTTCAAAGTAATAGCCATGATGGTGAATTAGGAGTGAGGTGGGGTGAAAATGGGTAATAGCCACCTTTCAAGCCCAGACAATGTTTGGATCAGACCACACCTAGTGCAGTGGTTCCCAACTCTGGCTATATATTCGAATCACCTAAACTTTACAAATTCTTGAAGCTCAGACCATATCCCAGATAAATTAAATCAGAAGCTCTGGGGCCAAGATTCAGAAATTTGTATTTATAACAAGCCCCAGAAGACTCCAAAGTGGAGATAAGCTCAAGAACGAATAGGAAAGGAGTACATCGTTTATTTGGGAGAATAAAAACTCCCCCTGCCCTCCTTATATATTAGTGCCTTATATAAATAGGGAGAGGAGCATCTGAAGCCACCTACAGTCAGCAGGGATGCAACAGGACAGAGTCCAAGTCACCCTCAGTTGCTTTTTATCTAATGGGTCAGAATCCTCAAGTTCTGGCTTTCTAAGGAAAGGACCTCTTGAAAGCAAAGTGAGCCCATCAGAGATATGGGCAGCAGAGGGAAAATCATGCAAAGTGTATCTGGAAGGAAGAAGAATGCAGGTTTTGTTTGGCTTTTTACCACCTTATTATCAAGAGGTATAATCTTGTTCTGGCTTGCATTTAGGTTATTTGGGGGCTCAAGAGACCACTTAGGAGAGAGTATCACTATAAATATGTTGCCTGCTTCTGAGAACAGGGTGCTGGGTTAGCCTGAATGTTCTCAGTTTATAAGAAAAATATCCATGTCAGGCTTGGCAACAGTTACTGATTTGTAAAGGACTTCTCTCTCCCTACTTCCTGTGTTCTTGTAGGTTAAATCTGGATCTGAATTTGGGATGGGGAAAAAAGAGAAAGAAGTATGGAAATGCTGCTTTTACAGTAAAATCAGCAGTTATTTCACCTTCTACCCCATATTCTAAGAGTTTAAACACAGACCATGCAGAGAGCACCAAGGGGCCGGTGGTATGAACAGGGCAAGACATTCACATGCAAGAGAAGCAAAAAAGGGAGTGAGATAACCTCCTTACCCTCTTGGGATTAGTGTAGTTTCCTTTCCTTCCCAAGACCCTTTCACTAATAGGTGCAGAGATTCTTCTTCTTGCCTGACTTATCTGAGTCTCTGAATCCAGAATCATTTAAGTGAGAACAAAATGGCGCTGAAACCCTGGCTTCAGGACTATGTGGAGAGTGGTTAGTCAAGAACCAGAAACTTAATGCTGTTTAGCATAGCCCATGGTTGAAATAAGCAGGCTCTTCTCTGAGTCCCATAGGAAGCAAGAGGCTCTAGAGCCCCAAGAGGCTCATGACAAATATGTATTGTAGGTATTTTATCTATCGTGATTCTTTTCGGTCACTATGTCTTTTGCCTCATGTAGACTAGAAAAATGATCGTCTTCCCAGAAATCACAGCTGAAGAAGGGTAGCAGCAGCCTTATGGTACCATGCAAAAAATAAAATGGTCAGAAGAAGAAAGCTGTGGACACAAGCATGAGGAATTCAGTCTGAGATGAGCAGCACACAGAGGGGAAAAGACGGAGAAAAGATTTTTCAACCTATGACTCAAGAATCCCCTTGAAAGATGAACGTACTTAGCTTCCTCCACTACCTCCACCTCGGCGTGAGCAGTGATTGGTGCATTGGAGTGGGCTCCCGTGGGGTCATCGACATTCAGCTCTCCATTGGTTGAACTCACCACCTGAAACAGAAAGGCAGAGTGTGACAGACACCCTGGAAAGAGGAGCCTCCTGCCGGCGCCAGAGAGGATCACTAAGGGATATCTGGTCTCTAGGTTAGTTACTAGCTAGGCAGTGTATGGAATGTTTGTTTTCCTGGGTTAAGGGGCCCATCGTCTTAGTTTAGGGATGGTTCCCAGATCCTATCATGTGAGAACACAAAATTCAATGATGTAATCATATAATAACAACTTTCATACTGAACACCTACTCTGTGTCAGGCACTCTGCTACACTGTGTGTGTGTAAATTTAATCCTCACAAAAATCCTATGAAATATGTCATATTACTCTTAAATCTACCTTTCTTACTTTATTATGCTGTAATTATAAAAAGACTCAGGGGTGATGTTAAAAAAAGTTCTAAAAAGAAAATCAATAGTGGGCATCAGAAACTATAAGCAATCACACTTTCCTTCAAAAATTTCTTCATGGCTTTGATCATTGGTTTGAAGTTATTCAAATAACAAGACTGCCACGTCCTCTCTGCTGAGAGGGCAGACGGTAAGGAAACGCTTTCCCTTGGAAGACCAGTCTTATTTCAACAACCTTTATTTCAGGTTCAGTGTCATCCCATGTCTCACTGATGGTCCCCGAACTGTAACTGAAGGCTCTCACTCCTGTCATCGGTTAATGTGGACCCGATCAGGCTTCTCTTGCTTGTGCAGCTGCTTCTGCCAACTGGTTTCATTTGCAGCACATGATTCCTGTTTATGTGGGTGCTGGGGAGTGGGACAAGGGACCCCGCTGGATAAACCACTCTGCTGTTAAAGATCTTGGCTGAAACATGGGAGAGAACCACAAAATAGAATAAATGGTTCGGATATCATATGCCCTTGGGTAAGTAACTTCATCTATTTGAGACTGCTTCTTACAGGCTGATGCGAGAATTACACAAGAGAATGTATAAGATGGTGTCTAGAAAAATGCCTGGTGTACAATAATGGAGACAGCGCAGCACAGTAAATAAGAAATAGGCTCCAGACTTGGTCAGCCCTGGTTCGAACCCTAGCTCCACCACTTACTTGCTGTGGGTCGTGGGGCAAGGTCTTCAATCTTGCTGTGCCTGAGCTTCCTAAACTAAAATGGGGAAACAATGCTGCTTACCTAATTGGGTTACTATGCAGACTCCACAGAAAGTGCTTATCCCAGCGCCATGGCAATGGCTCAATAAATGTTCATATTACTGTTATTCTCCCTCCACAGATGTTTATTCTTATCTCCCTCTAGATCTGGGGTCCTCACCAGCAGTTAATTTGCAGAAATTTCCTGCATAGTCATAAAGAGGAAGGTGGGAGGAAATACTAGTATAAGGGGTCTTTGGGGATATTTATTCAAAGAGGAAAGGGCAGACAAGGTGAATACTACTTACTAGTAGTCTATGCCCACCATTATTTCTAAACCAGAAATATGTATTGTATTTATTAATACGTGCTTTAAAAAAATTAAAACAATGCTATACAGTTAAAGAAAGCTACAACATTAAATTTGGACTTACCAAAGGGAGATCCAAATTTCTGCTAGCGATCAAATTTAGCATCTCTGATTAATGAAACCACCTGATCTTATCTATTTCTTGACACAATATAATAAATACTATATAACATTATTTATGTAGTATTCTTGCAGGAAAAAAAAAGGTTTCATGTGAACCTAAGAATGATGGAAAGAAACTGACAAATCTAAAATGTGGGACATTCTATAGAACAAGACTGGACTCTTCAAAAAAGACATGTCTTAAAAAAATTTTTTCCAGACAGGGTGACTGTTTTAATATAGATTAAGAGATTAAGAATTAAGAGACTAAGATATTGAAAGAGACTGAAGAGGCATGACAACTAAATGCAATGCATTTTGGGGACAACTGAGAGAAATGAGATATGGACTATACATTAGCTATTATGAGATTATTATTAATTGTCTTAGATATGACAGTGGTATTGCTGGTTACATGAGAGGATGCTGTTCTTAACAGATGAAGGCTGAAGTATTTTGAGATAAAATTTAATGATGACTGTAACTCTTATTAAAATAGTTTAGCAAATATTACCCAGCTCCTCACACACGGACTTAAAGCAAATATGGCAAAATCTTAATAATTCATTAGTCTAGGTTAAGGATATACATAGGTTCATTACATCTCCACCCCTCAACTTTTCTGCAGATCTGAAAATTTCAAAATAAAAAGTGGGGAAAAAACCAGCAAAAAATAAAAGGTGGAAGAGAGAGGGTTTACACTGCAGAATGGAGAACCACGCTCCTCATGCTAATGCTGTCCTGTGAATTTCCTCAGCCTACATTTGCTTCTTGTGGGCACATTCGAGCGGCATACTAGAGATAATGCTGTAAGTTCATTATGTGAGCACAAGGGTGGAGAAATCACAGTAAGTCTCTTAATGAACTCAGCAACTGGATAAGATGTTAAATAAAATGTCTTGGCCTTTACCAATATGGACAAAGGAGGAGTAAGCATCACCACTGTGAATTACCTGGTGACTCTGGGTCATTGTGCCTGCTCACAGAGTTTCACATGTTTCATACTCTCTAATTTCTCCTTGCTATGAACTGCCACTTGGCCCACAAGCAATGTCCTTGGACAACGGAAGGAAGAGGTTATCTATATTTTACAGACTAGACATCTTGCTTGTATCAACGAGAATCTAGTCTCAAATGAATCAGGCACAAATGGGAACTTTAATATCAGTTGTCTAACCTTAAACTTAACTGCGCCTAAAATAATACACTTGGAATCAATCTGGGCCTTTAGAGCATTCGCTTAATTATTTCAGGATGAAAGTACAGTTTGTCAAACCATTAACTTGCTGCCTAGATCTGCAGTGGAACAAACACTAACGTAGGTGGCCGACGAGCTGGATTCCAGCCTTAGCTCTACCACAACGTCCTTTGTGAGCCCTGGTTTCTAATTCCGTAAGACTATGCCTCATAATACTAAGTTAAATACAACGATGTCTAGGAAAGCAACTTGAAAACTTGTAAAGAACCTTAATAATGTAATGAGTTATTAGTATTTTAAACAATACCATTTTTATACCTTTTCTATTGAAAATTTTAAGTATAATTTCATTAAAAAAACAAGCTTTATTTGTATACCTGGAATATTGACATTTATTTTGCTGTAATCACTATTAAAATCAATCCCATATTCCTCTGCCTATATCACACAAAAACAAATTATTAATATCTTACAGGATTATCCATGAAAAAGACTAAGGTGAAGTACTATTTTGAACTTTAGTCCTTAACTATTGGTAACATTCTTTTTGGGAATCTCAAAAATTTGAGTTCTTAGTTCCATTTTTCAAAATATTAATATGAAGAAAAATCAGAGCTGTGTACCAAAGGAAGAAGTACTTTAGCTGATAATCAACATTTCAATCCTATTTCTCACAACTAACATATTTGGTAATTCTCTACTTTAGCTTCTCTACCTTTAAAATGGAAATAATACTGACTTCAACAATAATTGTAAATTATTGTAATTACAATAATTTTAAACTAATTGTAAATAATTAAAATTATAAAGTTTTGAGCAAATATTAGCTAAATGCTAAATGTCATTGCTAAGTCTTATGCCCTTGCTTGGTCCTAGATATTTCTAGATATTTCCTATATGTATAATTTAAACAACTTTAGAGTCATCTTTTTGAAAGAGAAAAATATACTGCCTTCTTGAATTTGGGCCTTCCATATGTGGAAGATCTGTGGAAATAGTGGAAGGATGGGAACCATAGAGACCTGCCCATTAAATAGGTTGGAATGAGAGTGTCCATGTGCCTTATCAGAGCAAACTTCTCATCTCAGAGTTCTGCACTCCCTACCAGGTCATGGTATCTGCAGGTCGTAAAGGTTAGGCCAAGCGTGGTTTGACCACATTACCTTTGGGAAGTGAGACAACTCAGAAATATGTGGACATCTGTTGTGCTAGAAAAAGTACTACTGCTTTGGTTTGCAAAAAGCATAGCCTTTATGAGTTTATACAAATTGGGGCTAAAATAAAAGAAACAGATATAGTGAGAAGCAGCAGAGCTTAACATAATACTAGGGAAATGACACAACTGCCTGCCCCTTACCCAAATGTCAAAAAAGCTAGTATAATTTAGTTTATCGAGAGTCGAGGGAGGTTGCGTTTGTCAAAAGTGCTGCCAGAAACTCTAACTGACCCCAGTTCTAACCTAAAGACAACCCCTCACAGTGGACAGCAGGATACACTGTTCAAATGAGCACCTCTGTGTCCTAGGAACACAAATCTAGTAAACTAAACTATACCTGACTATGAAGTGTTTCCCTTTTAAAATTATTTCCTATCTTTTTTTCCCATTTACAAAGTAAGTCTGTTTATAGTAAAAACAACAACAACAACAACAACAACAACAACAAAAACATTAAAAAAGACAATATAAAAAGCATAAGTTTCCAGCAACGTCATCATGTGGAAATGGCTAGTGGGAAATTCAGTATACATTCCTTGAGGATAAGGGTATTTAAAATATTTATGTAAAAGGACAAATAGTATATTAGGCTCTGTAGGCTACAAAACTACTCAGCCCTGCCACTGCAGCATGAAAGTAGACAAAATGTAAATAAATGAGTGTAATTGTGTTCTAATAAAACTTTATTTACAAAAACAGGCAGAAGGTGGGATTAGGCCCACTGGTTGAGTCTGCCCACGCTACTCTACATTGTTCCTTTTTTTTCTGCATATGCTAATATATATGTCCTTATGTTTATTCTCCTTCATACATATTTTTTCATACATATTTGAAAATAAATTTTAAAAAGGACAAATTTTAGATAGTGTTTTACAATTTGCTTTCTTCACAACACATCGTGGACATTCTCATAATACCCAGAGATCTCTCTCTCTCCACTGCACAGAAGTATTATATTTTTTTTAGTTAATGTGGAGCTGATGAACATTTAGTTGACTCTGATTTTCTGGTATTAGAAACAAGCCAGCAATAAACATTCTAGAACTGTACTGTCTAATACAGTAGCTACTAGGCACATGTGGCTACTGAGTACTTAAAAAAGTGTAAAATACATCTAGATTTCAAAGACTTAGTTAAAAAAAAGGTAAAATATCTCTAATATTTTTAATACTGACTACACGTTGAATTATTTTAGATATACTGAGTTAAATATATTATTAAAGTTAGTTTCACCTATTTCTTTTTGCTTTTTAATGTGACTACTAAAAAATTTTAAATGGCAAATGTGAGTCCTATTTCTTTTAACAGCCTTGTTGTAGAACATATATCTTCAGTATCTGCGCATTTATGAGGGATATATATCTAAAACTAAATTCATTGATCATAAAGTGTAGATATTTAAGATTTTAACTGATATTGCCAAATTATCCTCTAAAATAGTTACAATTCACATTTCAATAATAGTAGGATAGGCCATTATTAAACTTACACTTTTTACAAATGTGATAGACAAAAAATAATGTATATATATGTATACGCATTTTTAATCATTAGGTTTTATTTTTATCAGAGTTATGTAAGCACACTGTGTAAAGAATCAAATATTTCTACAAGGATTGTTAGGCAAAACAGCAGTCTCTTTCCCCAATAGCACCATTTCCCATTCCTTGACAGTTGATTCTCTTGTTTTTTACCTACATATCTCTGAATAACATGAATCGTAAGTCGTCATTTTTGGCATTATATTCACCACTTCCCATCTATCCATTCTGCCATTATAATTTATTCTGTAATTTTGACTAGATCAAAATTGTTAGTGTTGGCATTAAGACTAGTAAAAGCTATTTACAGCTGTGCATGCAGTATACCAAGGTTATTTTTCTTTCCCTATGTAATTCCTTAATTTTCCTTGGAATTAATTATCTTTCAAAATTTATTTTTACTTTGCTTTTTATACATTAGTTGATAATCACTAATTCTAACCAAACTCTCTGTCATTTATCTAAACAGCTGCTATCAAGATATTCTGATATATTGGTGTCCTAGTCAATTCATCATTTTGGTTAAAATTGCTCACAAAGCCTCTTGACCACCTCTGTTTGGGACAGGCTGTCCTCTTCTATTGGCATACAGCTCTTATCCTGGGATCTCCTAACTTTACCATTATACTGGGGAGCCCCTTTACTTCTCTCCTGTGTTCAATCTTTTGTTTCCTGGGTCCCATATATTCCTCTTACTTAATTTATTCACTCATTTTCATAGTGCACATCCTCTTGTAGCTTCGTAAGAAAGGGTGCACGAGAAGTAAAATTTTTGAGACCAGATTTTTGAGAATATCTCTATTCTACAGTCCAACCAGACTGACAGTTTGGCTGAGTACAGAATTCTAGGTTGGAAATAATTTTCCCTCAGAATTTTGAAAGCATTGTTCATTGGCTTCTAGCTTCTTGTATTGACGTTCATAAATCTGAGGCTACACTATAATCCTGATCCTTTCTTTACATATGACTGTCTTCTCTTTCTGGAAGCTTGAAGGATCTTCTCTTTGTCTTCGGTAGTTCAAAATTTCACAACGATGTATCTTGGTATGGTTCTATCATCCATTAGGGTGGGTCCTTCTGATCTGGAAACAGGTCTATGAGTTCCGATAAATTGTTTCGTTAATGATTTCCTCCCCTCTACTTTCTCTGTTCGCTCTTTGGAACTCCCATTATTTAGAAATTGGATCTCCTGGACTCTCCTTAAATCTCATATTGTTTTCTCCTATTTTCATCTCTCTCTCTCTTTACTTTTTGGGAGACTTCCTCACAATTTTATCTTCTAAGCTATTGAGTTTAAAATTAAAAAAAAAATTTTATTACATTTTTACTTTTCAAGTATTTTGTTTGTTTGTTCTTAAGAGTGTTCCTTTTTAAAAATAGCATCCTGTCCTTGCTCCAGAGTTGCAGTATCTTCTGTCTCTGAGGATATTAATAATGAGGTATTTTTTGTTGCTGTTGTTTGCTTTGGTCTCTTTCTTAATAAAGGCTTTCCTCAGAAATCTGATAATCCTTGATTTGTTTGCTCATATTTAAAAGCAGGAGATTGCAAAGTTAATTGGCACTTTGAGTACGGGGGTGGGACTTTTAAAGTACAGATCTCACTGCAGAATGACCTAGTTGGGCCATTTCATTAGGGAAACCCTCTTGTCAGTATGCTCAGATGTTTTCTTTATGGAATGGTCAGATTTCCCAGAAGCAACTCAGACTCCTGCCTGGAAGTACCTACTTGGCTATCAGCATTCAGAAGCACTAAATGGGGAAAGCAGGCAGTCAATATGCATACATTCATTTGATCTCCCTTTTTTCAGGCTAGTACTCTGCCCCCAAATGTGACCCTCTATTTTGCCTTTTCCAAAGAATATATCTTTTGCTGGGGAGGGAGGAGAACATCTAGAATCTCTGGCTTCTTAAGCAGACTTTTAACCAATCTTCTTTATTTTAGCGCATGCCCTCCACACCCACCTAACACCTTACAGAATGCCAACTTCTGAGTCTTTTGAGGATTCCCCAGTATAAATAGAGTCTCAGCTTTCCTCTCTATTGGCTCAGGATTCAGTTTTCTTGAGATTCCTAAGTCACTTAATAATTACCCATCTACTTTCCAGCTTCTAACATTTTGTTGCTGTTGTGTCCTCTTTTGTTTTTTTCCATCCTTACATAGATTTATGCCTTTAAAAAATCTCTTTACTATTCTTTTTGTGTTGTTTCAGGAGGAGTGAGAGTACATCTGTGTGTTCAATCCATCATTTTTACCTCGATGTTCCTATGATGTTTTTACAGGGCCAAAGCTATCTCTCAAATTCCTGTGAATAACATGATCTTCAGTGAATCACTCCATGTAAATGCATAACCTAGACAACCAGACCTACTGAGATGCATTTCTATGTGCACAAGGTTTGACTACCCCTTTATAGGAATTTCTGTTTGGTAGTTCTAGGTTCACTTGTATACCTCAAATGGTGGTGTCACCTACTAGTATGAGAAAAATATTTATGTTAAGATTATTAAAACAGTGACATACAAGAAAAGAGACACAAGTACTTCAGAAATAATTCTCTAAGACCATACTTATTCCAGCAGAAAAAAGAAATAGCCCAACTTCTTGGGTACCTACTCAGAAACAGTTGACCTGAACTAATTAACATTCTCACCTTATGCACTAAGGCATATATCATCATGGAATGAGCTACATCTGCAGTCCTCTGGTCAAAAAATACTTAATTTTATACACATTCCAGGTCTTTACAATTCACAGATTTGACACTAACACATTTCCACCTTGACATTATTTTTATGGTTTATCATGAGTGGATCAAAGTTGTAAGACTAGTTTAAGTAGAAATCAGTATCAGAAATTACAGAAACGTTTCTTTGTCAATGACAACAAACCAGCAATCTTTCTACAAGTGACGCTTACAAGTCCACATAGGCAGAAAATCAGCACATGGATATTCAGTTATCTATAGGAGCACCTCGACCCTGCTCTAAGTTTCTATTCTAAAGGAACCTGAGTTTCGGAGCAAGCCAACATTCTACCAGCCAAGCTGGAAAGGCCAGGAAAAGGCAATAAAGGCAGTAAGTACCTGCACTGATCCCCCATGGCGGTCTGCAGCCAAGTGAGACGTCAGGTACGAGGTATTGGTCTGCCGGCTGGGCTGGATTTCCCATTCTCCTCGGCGCTCTGACGATGCAGTCTGCTCAGGCATTAGGAAGCATGAGAGCAAGATATGGAAGGAAAGGTGAAGCAACAGCAAGCAATAACAAAATCAAGTACATTAGTGTCCCTGAGGGTTTTGTTTTCATTTTGGATTTTAAATTAACAACCACTGCAAAGCACTGAGAAAAAGTTAGCTTGGCTACATTAATTTCAGCCTAATGAGCCAATACATGACATTCTACAGCACACTACCCTGACCTAGACACAGAAGAAAAAAAAAATCACCAAAAGAGGGAAAAAAGCCATCAAAGGCTAAAATCACCGTTTAGCTTCCAAATTAGTAAAATTTCAGTAGCTACTAAGCAGACCAAATTCAGAATGTTAAGATTGTTGAACAAAGGAACAATCATACTCACAAATCATTTTACTGATTAAAGATCTATCTAAGCAGACAGAAAATTCCTAGCATTAGGAATGAAGATAATATGCCTTTTCCTTAAATAGGGAGCCCACTACTCTCAACATAAACCTCCATGAGACTTTCAACTAAGAGGAAATGAGCAGGGGCAGTGGCTGGAATATGCTTTCTTAGTTAAAAGAATGAACAAAGTATCTCTTCAAACCAGGTTCATAGGTCAAGAATATGAAAAGATGGGGAAAAAATAAGGCCACATTGTTTTCCGATTCCTCTAGCTAACATCCGCTAGTCCAGATTTAGAAAACGTTTAGATATAACCACTATGAATTATTTCTTCTAGAAAGCAAAAGGCAGATCTTTTGCCAGCAAAAGGAGGGCTTTCAATTCAAACCCTTTTTGGGTTCTGCTTTCACCTTTGCTGTCAGTCAGGCTTTCTTCATTCCTTTTTTACCTGTTTTTTAGATCTCACACTATTCTGATCTTGCTCATATGTGATTTTTGTTCTGAAGAATCTGTTTAGGTGCCTCTTCCCCGTACCAGATGGCTAAGGAGGTGTTAACATCATGATGCTCAGCTGTAACAGTCCTAAGGCGCTATAAAAATGAAAAATGAGGCGTTGGAGAGGCAGCAATGAGGGATTAGTAAATCAAATTTTAATTGCTGCTGATATAAACAGCAGCAGGGGTTGGGATGTGATATTGCTGCTCTGCATGAAACCAGTAAGGATGCTATAAATCTTAGAAATGTTCACAGCTATAAATGTTGTATTCATTAAAAAAAAAAAAAGTAAGAGTGAAGAAGAAGTGGTTTGAGGCTTCATGTTCACTCTCCCCCTTCTGTTGACAAGAGTTGTTTAATGCTCATCTATAAGTCACCAAAATGGCTTTCTTATTTTTTTTTAAAAAGGCCTCATGCACCAGCTACAACTTACTTATCTTCTTTATTAATGGAATATGAAGTCGCATGGGTAACAGCACTATAAAGGATCCTGGCCATGTTTCCTGATGTTCCTCAGGGAATGAGCATATTCTCTAAGAAGGCAGCTGTATTAACTTGCTTGCTACATACTCTTACAAAAGAGGGGTTTGATTTTATATTGCTAGTCACATTCGAGAGAATCAAAGCCACCCCAAAAATATCTCCCTCCCATTATTTCTGCCAGCAGAATTTCAGATGTTTCATTTTCCAAAATAAGACTGGTTTATAACATAATCATAACAATTTTATATAGTTTATTGATAGTATCCATACCCTCAGAGCACTTAATCTCATTTATTCTTACTACTACAGATTTAAGGATAAATGTGTTCCAAAATAAGACTGGTTTATAACATAATTATAACAATTTTATATAACTTATCAATAGTATTCATACTCTCAGAGCACTTAATCTCATTTATTCTCACTACTATAGATTTAAGGCTAAATGTGTTCTAATATTATTAAGTACTATCTATAACTGATATCTATTAGTGATAGCCTCTTTAGCTCTTGCTAGGACTTTTTTATTTTTTATAATATTTAAGTAGAATATTTAAGCTCCTAAACTACAGAACTGTTAAGTTCTCAAAAACTTTAAATGCTTAAAAAATATCCAGACATTTATAAGCTATTCGGTGTTGAGTTCTATGATATGTGTTCAATGCAATTACTTCTTTCATGAATGCTGTTTTGCCTTTGTTTTTAAAGCAGATACAATTTTAAATGGCAAGAAATGCACATAAAACACTCACATACTTTTAAGCTTAACAAAACCCTAGACAGTTGATCAACTATTATTTCCATTTTTACTGAAATACATCTCAGAAGTCTGGTTTGATGCTACTATCTGATTCACAGGGCTGTGCACTTGTTTATATTCATTCTAGCTAAATAAATAATTTGTTGGAAGAATTGAGATTTTTGTCCTAATAGTTTTGTTTTAATGAAAACATCAAGACTTTTTCAAAGGCCTAGAAGTTACTCCATCTCCATCCTCAAGTAATGTGCTACTTATCTTTTAAAGAGAGAAAAATGTTAACATTCCTGATTGCTTCATAAATGCTTTCACCGTGACAAAGGAAGAAAATACTATACCATACAACTACCTTCCGATGCCTTCTATGTCCACTGAAAGCAATAAAACTAAGTGACAAATGTGAACCTGGTTTGTTAGGTTTATTATTTCAGGAATTACTTTTCATCATGATGCTAATAAGCTCTACGACTATTCTTTTCTGGAATTTAAGGGCTTGCACTTACACCTAAAAGTTGATGTAGTAGAAAGGGTCATTTGCCAGTTTTAGAAAGCAACTGAGTGCCTAGGAGCTCGATCAAACCAAGGAATGTTGACAACTACAGCATTCTGCTAGTGTACCTTCCCCTGAAAGGTATTCTAGGCAATGCTGTGTACACAGGGGTTATGATTAGGCATGATCAGCACAGGAACTAGTTATGCTAAGCAAACTAGTAGAGGAAATCGGCATGTGAACCCTTCTCTCTCAAAGATCACTCATGCACAAGTGTCTATCTAAAAGGCTATTAGGAGCATCCATGAGTAGAAAAGTCATTCAGCAAAGGCAATTCCTCTGCATTACTTGAAAAGCAAAGGTCCACCTGGAGCGTGTAAATCCCCAAAGGTAGAAGCAGGAATCTCAAGCAGTGGGAATTCCTTGGGGGAACACTTTACAATCTTCAGTTTTGATTGTATGACCTGCGTGGAAATGCTTGGTTTACTATCCAGTAGGTGAGTGTGGAAACGAGGAAGCAGTAATCCCACATAGCATAAATCAAAGGCAAAGCTAACAAAAAATACTTGAGGAAAACACAGAAGCCTGGTGTAAAAAGTCAAACCCAGCACCTAGGCCTAGGGTAGAGGAAACAAGTATCTCAGCAGTCATTTGGCAGGTATTAATGGACAAACAGTGAAGAGAACAACATTAATAAGAGGACAGGTAAATATAGTCTGATAACCCCTCAGATACTACCCCATCTATGGCTAGAAAATTATTTCGAATTCTTACTGAAGATAAGTTACTGTTCTGAAGCAAAAGGCAGGTAAACATCTTTCTTCAGTTGTAGCAAACAAATCACCAAATCCTATTCTTTATACAAAGTTATTTTAAAAACTTAATGTTGATTATATTCACAAAGAACTTTATCCATTTCACTTTATGGCTCCCCAAATACTTTAAAAGTTGCCATTTATACAGAACATTATGGTCTCTCATGTCAGACTTCCAGGCCTCATTATAGTCTTCAACTATAACAATAATAGAGACTGGATAGTATCAAAGGTTAGCAATGAATACACTAGAGTCCATTCTGACTTATCACACTTCCAAGATAAAAAATTTTTGAATGTAGTTGGGTGTAAGATGAAGAAGTAAGAATGGGGCAGGAAGAATGATAAAGGAAACATCTTAAGAAATTTTGAGGATATAATGAACCTTAGATATGAAATGAAAAAAAAGCTGGCACAGTTATTGAAATATATACTTTAACAAAATTAGAACTTCCTTCTATTAAGCCCATGAAATAGAACCAATTTTCCTATGCCAGACAGGAGTTATTCCATATAACCTGTCACATGTGCTAAAAGTGACTTCTTGTATTCTATATACTTGATCATGTATCAGGGATGTTTGAAAATCACTGATAAGAATCTGGAAGGGATTATTACCAAGCTCCATGCTATGCAGGCCCACAGAGCTGAGAGTATCAATTTAGTGAAACTCTGAAAAATCACAGGAACCATCCTAGAGGTCTGAAATCCTCTACTCAAACTCTGCCCTATTATTACTCAAATGGCATAAGACACCTCCCCTGGGGAATGATTTATCTAGGCAGGATTACTCCAGAATTACCTTCCTACAAGGAGGTGCCTCAGAACACAGGGTGTTTGCTGCAATACAAAATACTGAAGAATGCACACAGAGAAAAATTTTAGTATGGAACAGAGAATTAAGAGCAAAGGTAAGCAGCAGGGACTAGGTGATAAAAAGGTAAGAAACTAAGAAAAAGATTGTATTTCAGTTTTGCATTTGCTTGTTTCCCCCCTGGAGTTAAGATCCCAGAAATGAGGAGGGACAGTCTTATTCCGCATTGAGCTCTATGCTGGAGGGTGGCAGGGCGAGTGCACTTTCCACACCTGAGCTCCTGCTAGACAGCAGGCGGCAAGTTAGAAAATTACACACAGGTCAGAAAGGGGCAAGTTACTTCTGAATGAACACATGTGCTCCTTCAGCTAGCAAACTCTGAACCTGGCTGAAAATGAAGCACCATTCTATAAAAGGGAACAGAAAAATTGGGTTTTTGTTTGTTTGTTTGTTTGTTTTTAAGGCTACCAGACTTTTAAAAAGTACTAAAGATATTTTTTATATGAAGATCTCTGACCATCTTGGCTACTTAGCAATCTAGCTTAACTTCCCCTTTGGAAAAGCTATGCTTATAACAAGCTTCGTTCAGAAAGCACCACAGCACTAAAACATCTTTCTTCTAAGGCTATATATTCCCTAAATCTAATCCCTTGGAGTCTAGATACAAACAAACAAACAAATCTGAACCACTCTTTTACTGTGGGCACATCTTTAGAACTCAATATGATTTGACTCTTTTAGGTTTTGTTATATATTTCTTGTCTGTTTATAAGGTACTGAGTTAGTTTAAATATGGTTCTTCTGGGAAGATGGAGGGATCAGCTTTACTGATCCTTGATTCATATTTTCCTGTCTAGCCAGACTGGAGAATTTGCAAGTAAACAGTTCATCTAGTAAAAAATTACAGAGAATAAATTCATTTCCTTAAACATATGCTGTGCATATAAAAACAAATAAGTATTATTATGGGATTCAATATTACTAGGAGTAGGATACCCTGGTCTGGTAGAGTTTAATAGTACTTAATGGTTTAATAGTACTTAATGGCCAACGGGACTCTTTCCAACTTCAAATCAGATCTGTTTCCCCTAAACTTCTAGGCCAAGTACTCCTTCTTCATATGCCCACAGAAAACCTACAAATAAAAAGAGTCAATGAGAGAAAAAGGAAACTATTAAGATGGCTGAATCATGGAAGTATATGCCTGTGTAGCATTTACCTAAGGATTGTCGCCAGCTTAGACTTAAAGTTCTGAAAGGGCAGGAAGTGTGCTGCTGCATATACATCCTGGCCAATGCAATATTCTATATTTAGTATGTTGAACAACCACACTGAACAAAACCTGCAACAGTACAATATACTGCACGCCAATATTAGATCTCTGGATTCCAGTAGGGCAGACTTCCTAATCAAAGGCCATCAGAAAATGCAAGGGAAGCTTTACCAGGTAGAAACAGGCAAAACTATTAATGTTTTCATCCCCTTCCTGAGGGATGGTAACACAGAGTTCTTTAGAGGGAACCAAAGCCCTGAAAAGACTCACCATCTTAGAACTGGGAAAGGACAAGTACCAAGGGTAAAATGACAGACAAGATTTAACCCATTGGGGTCTTTCTGAATGGATCTAGCTTTTAGGAATATTTACTTCATCCAAACTCATGATTTAATAACAGTTTCCTAGCTAGGTAAAATCAATGTTCAAAAAATTGTTCTTAAGCATTTGGTATTAAAATAGTTTTAAAAGACAGATCCGATAAAGGTGAGTTTAAATGGAAACTATATTTGGTACCTATGATTGCATCTAGGAACCAAATAGTACTCAATTCAATATACCTACACTCTAGACCAGCAAGAGCCTGCTGTGTTTTTTTACACCTTTCCCCTTGAACAGACAATCCAGCTCTATTCTGGCTGCCAAATGAGGCAGAATAGCTCTCTGTAGAAATAGAAAACAAGTAAGAAGAAAAGTTTGAAATTTATTTTTCATGGAAGGTTAAATAAAAATCTATTATTTTAAACAAACATCTGGTTTTATCTATGCTCCTCACTTGACAGATTAATTCATTTATTCATTCAAACAATTATTTATCAAGTGCCTACTACTCCAGACATTGTTGTATGTGTTAGAGCTACAACAGTAAACAAAACAAAGCTTACATTTGAGAAAGCTAAGGCCCCAAAAGGTTAAATGTCCTATGGCCAAACTCTTAGGGTAAGCTAAAATCAAGTTCTGAGCTTCTCTTCTTTCTCTTCCTACTCTAAGTATGGGACTAAACAGAGCCTGTTAATACCCATGCTTACTCCTCTACCATACAATCAAAGGGCAGATTTACCTAGAAATAGGAGAGTCTTTGGACAAGTATCATCAATGTCATGTCCATGCCTTGATTTCCAAATAAATATCTGTCTGTTTTTCTTTTGAGAGCCATCCTCCGCCTGCTAGCCATCTTTAGCTGGAATATGCTGTATTTAAAATTCAAGATGCCTAAATTCAAACTCCAAATAAGCTCCTTCCCCAACTTTCCCATCTCTACTAAGAGTACCATCAGCCTCCTAATTATCCAGGCTTAAAACCTCAGCAACAGCTTTGATTCATCTTTCTCCCTCAACCCCGGCATACATGTGGGCTGCCAATTCTGGTAGATTAATATCCCTGTATCATTTTTCAATTCTATTTCATTTTCAGTCCACCAAAGTCCACCAAAGTCCCCTTTATCTCTCAAGGGAACTCACTGTCTTCTTATTGGTCTATAGGCTAGCTGCCAGACTACTGCTACCTGCTGTGCCAAAATATCTAAGGCAAAGTTTTGATCATATCATCCCTCTGTTCAAAAACCTTTGGTACCTATTCCCTGCTGAAATTAAATACCAATTCTCCAGCCCAGCATTCCAGGAGCTTCATTAAATGGCTCCAACCTATTTTCCTATTCTGGTCTTTATTCACACCATATATTTTAGCAAAATGGAACTAGATAATTTGTTGTTGCTCATATTTCCTTTTTGCTTGGAATGCCTCTTTCATTCCCACTTAATTCTTCTAAGAACATTTCAAATACAGCTTCTTTCATGAAACTCTTTGTCATGCTCAGACTAGAGGGAGGAAATGTCTCCTTTCTCTAGTCCCCGATGATAATGATTTGTGACTTGGGAGGCTGATCTGTTCTGCCTTGTGTTATAGTTATCTGGCTACTTAGCTTATCTGCTAGTCGGTTCTTAGAGGACAAGGACTCCTTACTTACCTTTGTGTCCCTACTTTCACACAGTAGGCTCTCAGATAGATTTACAGAGTCAAAGTTCCTAAAAAAATGTTAATGGTCACCAAAGTAAATATCTTTCAATCTCTCTCACAGAGAGAAGTTACTTTCTTCTTTTGCTGATTTCAAAATGAAAAAAAAAAATTAGTCTAAAAGAATCATACTGCTTTCAATCTTTAGTCATAAAAGGGACATATTTAGCTGCAATTTTTCTTAAAAAAAAAGAGCAAAAGAAAACAACCTTAAAGATGGAACAAAAGCAATGAGACTATAGACTAATAAACAGTGTAGAGGTTGAAGAGACACTAGAAATCCATTTACCCACCATGCATAGGGCAGAAAGAATCCTACCCAGCAAGGATTCAGAATCCTGTTGGGAGGGGGGTGTAAAATTTGCATTAATGTGGGGGAATTTCAGTCCTTTAGCAGCCATGGGATACTAAAAATCCTAAAAGGAAAAAAAAAATCAGAGAGATCTTCAAGATTCAACTGTTTAAAGGGAAGCTTACTGCCTTTCAGATGAGATTTCCTAATTATATATACTAATTTAATGACCTTTCACTTAAAAGTACGTTGAAATTCACTGTACTTTACTCAGGTACTAAGTATGACCTCTTATACTCCTCTGGCAATTTAGTTTTCAATCACTCCCCCCCCGCCACCATATTTTTAAAAATCCATTCAAAACAGCAGCACTGATTATGAATTCGCTGAAGCAGAAAAGACCAGGGAAACTAAAAAAAACATGTTTGGGCTTTAAAATATTCCAAAAAACATGAGTAGGCAGATATGCTGATTAGATTTTACTGACTACTTAATTTATTTTTCCATATACCATTTTCTATTTAAATGCATTTTTCACTATAAGGTAATATAACTTCATTATAGAATAGTTTGAAAAAATATTACCCATAATCATAATAAAACAACCCAAGATATAGATTTTAAGTTATCTGTGTAAAACTGTCACAATGTCCTTTATGTAGCCAAGTTTCAGAAATGAAATACCCTCTTCCAACATTACGTATGTTAATACTTTGGCATTATCTCCTCCCACTGATTGTCTCATCTTCCCTTCCCTGAGGGGAAATCATGAAGTATTTCTAATTTTGTACTGTGATTTCCTCACTATAAAAACCATAAACACTTTTAGGTTGCTACAATTTTTCCTAAATATTCTTCGAAGTGGCTACATAACATTCCACTGGATAAATGGATTACAATTCATTGTATTACAACCCAGTTTATTCAATAAAGGTTATGAATCCATAACTATACCCTTATAACTGGATACGTGGGGCATTTCTAAAACTTGGCTACATAAAGAACATTGTGGCAGTTTTACACAGATCACTTAAAATCTATATCTTGGGTTATTTTATTATGATTGATTCCAAGAAGTAAGATTATTTTATCAGAGAGGAGTAGCTTTATCTAATTACTTTCTAGAGAACTTATAAGAATTTGCAAAGTCAAGAGAAATGTATGAGAGTGTAGGAGAGAGCAACTGCAGAAAGTGACACTATTCCACTTTCAGATCAGAAGTCAGTGAAATTATAATTCTTAGCCATCTACTTTGATTAAAGCCTGTAACTATGGACCCTATTAGTGTAGTCTGCTAAATCCCATCTTTTTGCCTATCTGCCCTCTCTTTTATCTACTATCTAATATATAAGATTTCCTTCCTTTACATGCTTTCTTACCTGCCAAGCTACACATTTTACCAAGGGTATGTACTTATTGGTGAGTCTTTCTACATTTGTGTACGTCCTGTAAATATGTGTGTATGTGTACTTCTATATACAAAAATGAGATCGGGGTGAGGGAGAACAAGCTCATTTGATAGGTGATAATAATTGTGTGTGTGTGCATGCAAGCACATATGTATATGTTTATCTGTTTATTATTCTTTGCTTATTTATCTATTGGATCCTCATTTTGCTCTAAGCAATATGTTATGATATAAAAGTACAAATCATAATATTCACTACTCAATCAGTTACTCTTTTCTTTTAATGTTGTCAGATTTGGTTTTTTGTATGTGTTTGCCTCTTCTGTCTTTAGGCTGAGAGAAGCCTCTCATCCAGACCACCAGTTTCCCAAACCATAAACATGAAGGACGAATGACATGGCCTTCTCTGAAGTGGCCTAAAGCAAATTTGAGTCTTCATTGCAAGTCCATCTCAGATCTTGGCCGGCTCTAGAGTTAAGCTGAATACAGGGACAGAGGTAGAGTGGAGGTGCCAGTTCATGCCCAGGTGAGCTCTAAGTCCAAATTACCCACCCATTCTAATGAGCAAGGAAAAACCAGCATTGGTAAAAGCTGCACACTGGACTGCAGATGAGACCCAAAGTGAACTAGCCTATACATCCTATACGCCCATAGGTCCCTTCAGCCAACAGACTCTGACAGGTAAAGATCCTCTAGAGTAGATGCTTCATGTAAGGCACCTGGCTACATCTCAGTGCCATTACACAAACCCTGAGGGTTGCTAGAATGCCACGTCACATCAGTGAGAAATGGCAAGCGCTTTTTCTTTAATTTGAATATATACACTTAAGCAGAGAAGCTAAAGAATTTGGGTTTTAACATTAGCCACAAATAAAGGGAAAGTCTGAAACAATGAAAGTCCAACACATACCTGATTTCGTAGAGGCTGTTGTGATGGCCGATCCCTGTGTGTGTGGCTTTCTCGAGTTATTGCAGATGCACCAGAATCTACATGAACTGACCCTACTGGAGTAGGCTGGACAAATAAAACAAAAAGTCAAATGCGGAAAACAAGTCTAACCTAATGCCTCTGCAAAGGACAGCATCATTCTAATTCTAATAGGATAGTAATTATTATTTTCAGCCACCAAGGGAAGTTTCAAGTCTTCCTGTCTTCTCAGTTTGCTTATCTCCAAAAGGGAGGCAGCTTTGTCTTCAATAGTTTACCTTTGAAAATTAAAAAAAAAAAAAAAAAAATCCTATGGTGATGTCTGTTAGCACGCTCTCAGGCCCTGTGGACCCCTGGCTAGAAGAGCAAATTCAAAAGCTTCCTGTGGTGCTGGGCTCCACCCCTACTGAAGTCAAGCACCTTAACTGTCTATTTAGCACAAGCTTCTGGATCATACAAATGAAACTTTTTAAAAACTGGCTTGAATTCTGGTATCTTAGGACATACTGGTCATAATCTTAAAAACACATAAAGGGAGTTACTCCTGCTTCCTAATTCTAGTAAGAGAAACCTAAGGCATCACCTGAAAAGGTTGGTAAGTGTAGTCTACAGTCAAAGGTATGTCCTTCTCCATTGCTTTAAGCAGAAAGTCTGACGAGTGAAGGGGTGAGGCAGTGCTGGTCTGAGGTGAAGAGGAGCAAAGTGGATACTCACAATAGGCCTCCCGACCCAATCGTAGGCGTAGTCAAAGGTATAGCCTTTCCTTTCAAAGAGGTCTGTGAAGAGGGTCCGTAAATACTCATAGTCAGGTTTTTCAAAGAAGTCTAACCGCCTGACATATCGCAGGTAAGTTGCCATCTCCTCTGTGAGGAAAGAGGTCAAAGGCCATGCTCATTAGCTGAATGCTTCCCACTGGGAGAAACTTGGGGCCAAGCAAGGAATACTGCACAGACTATTTGACACTGGTGTCTTCTTTATGGACCAAATAAAAGTGACAAAACCTGTCTTGATCTAAATAACAATAAAGGGAAATGTAAGTTTTCTGGAGAGCACCTTATCTAAAGGTATCAAGTCATGGCCTTCACCTACTTCAAAGCTTTAGTAGCACTGGCTGGGGTGTCCTTTTTGTACCCTACCTGGAAAGTTTTCACAGAGAGCTTCAATGGGAGTATTCCTTTTGGTGTCACCAATTTTTTGATATCTCTCTTTTAATGTATCAGCCTGTAGAGAGTAAAGAGAGAGAGTTATTTGGAAAGAGAGCTAAATATGGGAGGTCCTGTATGTTTGGGGACACAATGAGTGTTTCAATAAAACTGGGAGGATTTGTTAAACAATCTCAATTGTTTTTCTCTCTAACACTAACAAATAAGAAATGTAGTAGAGATGATGTGTTTAGATATGTACAATACATCTGCCCTGCTCTAGAAAACTTTTCTTGCAAACATATTTGGTAGTCTAAGATAAATGCCATCAAATGTAATGAGACAAATGGCTAGGATAAGAAAATAAAAATATCATGTAGCAATATTTTCAAAATTGTAGCAGCTTAGTAATCTCCCACGGCCACGGGGGTTCAAAAAGAGATTTAGCTTTCCCCTTTTTAGAAAACTCCATAAGATTAAAAATATTGCTAACCCAAGTGGGGACAGATAGATGGCTCCACAACATATTTATTGTGAAGTTGAATAGAAAAAAGAACAATTAAAAAAAAAAAAAGTGCCCTTCCACAATGTGGTTCCAGAGAGAAAAATGTTATCTAAATGTTATCTATGATATAGGCATGACTAACAGACAGGTTTGATATACGTCAGTGGCTTGTAGCAGCCAAATCCGGTTTGCTCATGACTGTAAAAAGAGGGCTTCTGAAGCTTGGACCAACAATGTGGTCTTAAGGGATTCCCTTGAGGCTCTACCTAGCCTGCTGCACCCAGTTTTAAGCAACAATGTTCTAAAGTGAGTTGGAGAAATTTTAGATCTACAACTACCACTAATACAATTCATGGACCGTAAAAAAAGTTTCAAGCGATTAATAATATATACGTGAATACACTGGCTATATAATGAGCAAAGAGAATGTGAAACTATTTGACAACTGTCAATATCAACGACAAGATATATATGACTAGGAGAAGATCGTGGAGATGTTAAGAGAGAAATTTAAAGGGAAAGAAATAAAATCTTCCCAAAGGGAAGGGACAGAAGCCTTACTTTTCAGGACAATGTCCTAGAGAGGACAGCAAAGATAATCATTCTATTCCACCCATCTGGAGAGGCTGGGTAGTATAGGAGTACCCAAAACTATGAATTAAGTTTCTTTCCACACTAACATGTTAAAATAAATTACAGCTCAAAAATATGTCTCACATTTAACTATCTAATGCGACTTAGAATGAGTTAGAAGCTTACCATTTCCTAGTCTATCAGTCAAAGGCACAGAGAAAATTACAATGGTTATAATTATAATTAATAGTTGACTTTGACATGAATGTACTATACTAATACCTACCTAAGGAAGTCTATTTAACCTACATGTTTCACAAGGAATGGCTATTGTCTGCATAGGCATTTATTCAATAAAATACTTGAATAGCAATGTTAAGCCTGGATTTTCATTTTAATCCAGGTGGGCACTTAGCCTCAACAGGATGAACAAATATTTCCTGCTTCACCTTAGGGGCACACCCAGCCCTGCTGGTCTTGCTGGTAAAATGTGTAGCAGCTGCTGACATCAATTTGTTCCAGAAATTCCCCAACACACTGGGAACACTCATCCTGCTACATAATGGTAGTGGAGGAGGAATACTGACAGAGAGAAAAGCAGTACTGCCAAGGCTGGGAGGGAACCAGGGGGGAGATCACGGAAAATCCAAAAACAAGGAAGAAGGATTCAGAAAGGGAAGAAGACAAATGCAGCAAAACAGAGCTTCCAAAGCCCAGATGAGCATTTACAATATAAACTAATCTAAGTAGTTCTTGCTTCTCATCTCTGTAACCAATCTTCCACTTCGTGCTTCTTGCAGACATCAAGTCAGCAACCCCTTCAGTAACAACTGAGAATTCAAAGAAAGCCCTCCGCTGAGCACTTTCAAGGATACCTTGAGTCCTTGCCAGGGCAGGCTGCCTCGAAGGAAATACATGAACATATGGCCTAGGGCTTCCAAATCATCCCGCCGGCTTTGCTCTAAAAGGGAAGACAGATCACACATTACATTTGAAGTTATTAAAGCAGAAAGAAGCTCAAAACCAAGCTGTCCTTTCAAAAACCCTTCTGCTCTGGAAAGGTGTTGCTTACTAATTCTTTGTATATCTAAACCAGGGATAGTACTTTAGATCAAACCAAAACCAATGTGTACCTCCTTTGCCTTGATCTAACACTGGCAAGTAAATACCAAGTGAAAAGAGTAAACCCTAAACTAAAACCAAGTTCAAATCAGTAAATGGTGATTAACCACCCCTCGCTCAATGCTGTCACCTTCTTGAAAGTAAGATCATTTAAATGAAACATTATTTCCTACATATGGGTGACAATTACATCAGGGAAAGCGAGCAGCAGATTAAGCAGCTGAAGCTGTTCAAACAATCCACTCTGGCTAGGACTGCGAAGGCACGAGCTGCAGAATGCCTAGTATACATGGCTGGTGTTTTTCATTAGTCATAAAAAATGAATAAAAACTAATATCAAAACTTAATTTGATATAAGCAAACATCAATGATAATCTCTCGGCTCCATTCCATGTGTACCATGTTCCATAGCCACCTTAAGAAAGATTTGAAATTTATTACTAAGGTGCCCTTTATGGGCACATAAAACAGGATCCCTGTATTCTGGGAGCTTATCATATAAAACAAGTTGCTGGGTTTCTCTTTCAACTGGAAAGATGAAAAAAAAATCCTATACTTCCTTTGGTTGTCAGACTGAATATAAATAGTACATGCCTCCATTTCTGATTTGCCGATTACGGTTCAACTCAGGCATTTTATGTATTTATTTTTCAGAATCAAGTTTAGGGCTTTATCAAAAGAAATGACAGAAGCAAGACTAAGGGGCTACCTTAAACTCAGCTGTGCTTTCATTGTGCAGAAAATAAAACTTAAGAGTCAGGGAGGCAGGGAAAGCTACTCAACTGAACTCAAAATACAAAAGCACAACGTGTTTAACTGCTGCCACCAATTTTGGGTAATTTGCATGAAAAAGAGTGAATAGTACTCTACAGGATAAATGAACAAAGAAGACAACCTTCTAAATTGCAGTTTGAAGATTTTTGCAAAGGTGGTCACTAGAGGAAAGCGGAGGCACCCTGACAAGATACATAAGTAATATAAAATTGAGTTGATGCAAGTCAACTGAAATACTCTTAAAAAGGATAAAATAAAACAGCAAGATCAGAAGCTTCTGTCTACATGGCTTGCCTGAAGGTGGTTGCAATAAATTTTATACGTGATTGAAAACAAAGTCATTAGACAAATACAGTTTAACAGAGTTTAAAGATACACAAAAAAAGAAAGAACAAGTAGGGTGAATTGAGGTCTCCCACAAAGCAGGGCAGATAGAGAAACCGCACCCTGCAGTTTTTCACACTACATCACACCTACTCATCACCTCTCCATTTTTATATCCACCTCCTGTAACAAGAGGCCCCTTGGTAACAAAAAATTCACCGGACAAATGGTTGCATTTTGGCTAGTTGAGCACTAGAGGGCGAAACTCTCCACATTTTCAATATTCATCGGCTCTGCAAAAAAAGGCAACTTCTCTTCAGAGCAAAAAGCCATTACAAAAGATTTTTTAAAAATAAAAAACCAAAAAAATAACAAACACATTTAAGCCCACTGGAATAAGTAACAAAATAACTTTCAAATACTGAGAACCATGAAAAATAGCTGTGGAATATGGGATGACAGGAAAAACAATGGTTCTGGAGTCAGGTCATCTAGATCTTGACCCATCCTTTCCATTAATTTAATCCATGTGGAATTAAGCATGGCCAAGTCACCTACTTAGGGCCTAAGTTTCTTCATCTGAAAATAAAGTGGTTGATTTAAGTAATCTGAAAAGTCATTTTCCAGTTCTCAAATAACCTATAATAATTTAAGCTATTAGGGCCTTTCAAGAAAAAAAAAAGTAAAAACAAGAGCCATGCTTTATTTCCAAATTTCTTTGAACATTCCACATTTGTTCGAATCAATATTTCTACATGTTCTTGTTTATTCATGCAAGACATTGTCACTTTCAAAGAAGGTTTCAATACCAATGAGACCAGTAGGACACAAAATTCTTTCACACCATAAAGGCTTGCCTTCAACCAACCGAAAAGATGTGCTTGGTTTACATGCATCACATCCCTGATTTTAAGTCAGATATATTTTGTTGTAGGAAAGGGGCTAGGTGACCCTGTGTTCTCACCCTAATTTCAGCCATTAAAGAATACTTAATGGGATGTGATAATGTCAGGTTTAGGAGACATGTCCCTTGTTCTCTTCCCTCACAAAATTAATAGGTAATGCTCTCCAAGTCATCTGAAGATTCACTTCCCTCGTTCTCCATTACAACATAAAGGATGCTACACATTTAAAACCCAATAGAATTAAGAGTTCCTATGGAAACTTCTCTGGTTTGAGACTCTAACCAGAGTTTAAAGGACATCTGACAACCATCTTTATGTATTCTCTGTAACACTGAGAGAACAAAATATGGTGACAAGTTGGATGTGACCCGAAAACTTTTAACTAGGAAGTCCAAGTTTGGAGATAAACTCAAAGTTCTGGCAGAAATGGCTACACCAAGAAATGAAGGGACCCAGTCCGACAACAGTAGATGCTTAAAACAGTCTGTTGAATAAATGATAATTACCATTATAGAATCTTTACTAGTATCAGGCACTATGCTAAACACTTATACGCATTATCTCACAGAACTCTATGATATGAAGTACTCTTACTATACCTACTTCATAGATATCTGAGGCTGAGGGAAGGTTATTGGACCAAAATCACATCGCTTTAAGTGAAAATGCCAGGATTTGCATCCCTTTTTCTTGACCATCACACTGTACCTATACAGGCATAACACAGGTACCCATCCTTTGTCTTTGTTTTTCTTGACAATAATAATAAAATTAGAATACAAATTGCTGAGCCCAGAAAGCAGGCACTGGAACAACAATTTCTAGAGCCTGTCAGTTAAACCAAGCAATTATGACTTTTTACAACACAGTCTATCTCCTTGTAAAAAGGAAGGGACTACTGAGCACTATCCAAGAGACCTGTGTTACATATATCACCTATTTAATCCTCAGAATACCCTTATGAAATATTACTTTCATTTTACAGATAAGTTTCAGGAAGATTAAGTAACTTGTCCAAAGTAACACTGATAATAAGTAGCAGAAGACCTTCTAGTCTAATTTTAAAGTATTACACTTGGTTAAGTGAGGATTTCCATGTGGTTACGGACAAAATTCTGACAGCATTCATGATTTCAACTCAAGTTATATCACACTACTTTGTCATGTCATTTTTATTCTTCACTAATACTAGAGTCATTATCTGAATAGCTGTGCAGTTTACTCAATGAGGCAACTTCGTAGCTACTAGTCTTTAAAATACTTACTAGTGTATGACAGTTGTTAATGTTCAAACAAGTGATACAATTAGCTATGTCTAGGATTATGGAACCTGATAATATTCTGTTTACATGGCTATTCTCTAGGATGATAATTTTCAAATATATTTTTTCAATCACCTTGGAAACTTTTCTCCAAATAGAATCTTCCATGAAAGACCAATATATAAAACAGAAACACAGGGAAGCTTTTCTGGAGAAGCTGGCAAAGGGCCCAGGGCCCTGCCTACTTGACTTTCCACTGTTCTTAAGGCTTCTCCTGCAACAGTCTCCTTGGGACTAGTTCCTCTAACAAGGCCTTCTGCCTTTATTAGAGCTTCTTGCAATACTTGTGCAAACCATCTATCCTGAATAAAATGTAAGACATGAAAAAGCAAATATATTTTCACTGAGTAAGATATAGGTTCTTCCTTAAAGAATTATTCATGGAATTATGCACAGTGAACAGCAGCCTGGTTCATATTTTAGTGAGGTGCTCTTCCTCAAAGCAGATACCAGCCTGATGTCATATATGAGGTCATTCATACCAAACTCATCACTAAACTTAATAAAATGCTATGACTTTAATAATTCAAGTACGCACACTGCTAAGAAACTAAGCTTTGGAAACACAGTACAGTTGACCTTCGAACAACATGGGAGTTAGGAGGGTCTGCGGCCTGCGCTGCACAGTCGAAAATCAGCATATAACTGACTCCCCAAAACTTAACTACTAATAGCATACTGTTGACTGGAAGCCTTACTGGTAACATAAAGTCAATTAACACGTATTTTGTATGTTATAAATATTAGATATTGTATTCTTACAATAAAGCAAACAGAGGAAAAGAAAATGTTAAGAAAACCGTAAAGAAGATATATTTACAATGTTCGTTGAAAAAAATCCACATATAAGTGGATTTGCACAGTTCAACCCTGTATTATTCAAGAGTCAACTGCATAAAGAATTAAAATCCTCAAGTTGTCAATCGAATATTCAGGAAAGTCACTAACTTACCATACTGTTTTCAAGTATAAAAATTACTTACCTGTGAAGCAATAAAGATCGCAAGTTGTAATGCACAGTGGGGACAAAAGTGTTATTAGAATAAAAAGTTGTTTTAACAACCTGTCCTTTTGAGGAGCAGAAAATAAACACACCTTTGCCAAGATGCGTGTTGATAGACATATATCTTGCAGTTCCAGTTAAACTTTTGTGCTCCCTATATGGTATGTGTTTTTTGGTTTCAGGGTCAATGTATTCCTTGGCCAGTCCAAAATCTATAATGTGTATAACATGCTCTTTTTTATTGCCTTGGCGGCCAATCAGGAAGTTCTCTGGCTTGACATCTCGGTAAATTAGATTCTTTGAGTGTACATATTCCATTCGAGAAAGCTAAAAGAGAAAAAACAATGATGGAAATACTCCAAAGAAATTTATTTAAAAAACACATTACATTTTCTTTTATCAACCCAAGGTTTTAATTACCGAAATGAAAATAAAACTCATTTCTTCTTCACCACTCAGAGTCACTTTATTCCTGTAAACCAGAAAATATTTTCTGATACAAATATATACATAACAAATATCAAGATAAAAGAGCGGGATAGTACAATTGAAATAATATACAGTTTTACTTTATAATGTTACAATTTGCAGATGATGAATAGAATTGTTTTTATGCTTCTTTAGAAAGCAAGAATTTGAAAGGCAGGAAGGATTCCCAGACAGGATATCAGAATATGCTGGTGGTCTTTGAAGACAGGTGCCACTGTTACGTTCAACTCCTGCCCACATGTTCCTTTCCTCAGTTGACTAGGACTCCCCAACCCAGCTCTCTTTGTTGCTGAAATAAGGAAAGTGAGGCCCAGAGAAGTTAATATTGGACGGATATCACAGAGTTAATTAGCAGCAGAGGGAGAAGTGTAGTTTATATGTGAATGTAAAAATATCCCAAAATAGTAATTATAAACTTATTTCAAATTTCATTCAGTTCATTTCTATCTACAAAGCTTTTCTACTTACTTAGTATAGAAAGGGAAGCTCAGACATTTGAATTTTGGATACGAAAGTCAATTTTCCAACATTTCCAAGTTTTGGCTGTAAAGTGGGTTAGAATATCACTGTCTCAGACCAATAAAGGTTCATTCGCATCCTTCCCGAGAGGCTGACAAACTTCTTAAAGGAACTATCTTAACTGCTCCTTAAACTCCTAATGGTGTACAATTTGGTAGGAGCTAAGAGAGCTGCCTCTTCAGCCGTGTCAATCTGTGAGAACTGGAAGTCATAGAACTAAGGCGGGTTCTTGGTCATACAATTTCAGAATCTTCAATCTTTTCTTGGATGCAAAAGTAAGGGGAGAGGGAGGACGTATGTTTAAAACCTATAAATAAAACATCTGAGAAATTACTTCACCTAATCATCCTCTTTCTCCCTAATCTAAATTACATGCTTCCACTTCGGTTAAGGGAAAAGTACTGTTCCAAGGTACAAAGTCTTAAAACAGAGCAAAGGGCAGATGCAGTGACTTCTTTGGATTAGCCTTTTTTGTCCCAGCCAGCTTCCTAGAACACCTCAAGTCTAGAAATGTGCATTCACTAGGTATCACTACAGCTGGTAAATCACCAAAAGGGACACAAGGATGTGGCTATGGAACCCGCCTATTCTTTTGCAGAACAGCAATGCCAACTTACCAACTGGATAGCTATCATTAACACAGTCTTCAAAGTAAATGTTCTGTCACAGAGGTCAAACAAGTCCTCCAAGCTAGGGCCGAGGAGCTCCAGCACCATGGCATTGTATTTCCCACATGGTCCAAAGTAATAAACCTGTGGGAGACCTTCACCTGAAAGCAGAGGGGGATGGGTGCAGAATGGGGGACAGAAAACCAAAATATGAGAAAGCTGCATCAGCACTGAGTAGATATAAAGTACGACTTATGAAATTTCCATTTTTCTTTCACAGTCCTTACTGGAGAACTTAAATTGAGCACAATAGCTTCAAAGGGAACTAATAATGGGTGGGAAAGGCTAAATCATTTTACAATAAGTTCAAATAAGCAGTTATTTAATATCAGAGTGCCAAAGGCATTTCCACTGCTATATAACACATTACCGGATCAGAGTGTTATCTATTCTCCCCTAAGGGTGCCCAAAAGTACACTATCATAAAAGGTTCAAAGGATGGCTCTCTGAGCTCAAAAGGCCAGGCTAACGGACTCTGTTGCATTAGTTGGCTTCACTTGCACTTCCTATGCTCACTGCCAAAGTCACATATGGAGCTGTTTGCAACTGTGGCCCCAAGGACAACTCAGACTGAAGGGGTGAGGTCACAGAGGGTGCAGCCTGGCCCTCTTCTCACAGGGAGTCTCAGTAGTTTCCTGTTTTCTATTAGTTGGAGCAAAGTCGACAGGGTTTGGTTACTGATAAGTAATTATGAAAGGAATAGGAAAAAAAATACAAGTCTGGGTTTTCCCCAGATTTGAAATTCATGGCTGTAAGAAGCCAAAATCTGGACTTTCTCATCTAAGTGGCAACTTGTGAATGAACTTCCTTCTTAATGTGTACAGTAAATATGAGGCTCTCAGTAAATATGTTAGATAGCACAGTATCATGTGAACAGTGGATACGAATGAGACCTGAGAACATTTAAAAATTTGGTCTCATAGAGCAGAAACACTTCCATCTTATACATTAATGTATATCATGGTTTATATTTGTATATGTGGCAGATTACTGCCTACAAGTGTTTTAGACAATAAAATTCTCTCCATCTTCTTATCTCTTTTTATTTGTAAAGATAGGATACAGGCAGAGGAATTATATCTGCTACGATCTGAATGTTTGTGCTCCCCACCCCCCCGCCCCCGCCCACCAAATTCACGTTGAAATCTAATGCTCATTGTGATGGTTTTAAGAGGTAAGGCCTTTGGGAGGCAATTATGTCATGAGGACAGAACCCTCATGAATAAGATTAGTGGCCTTATAAAAGAACTCCCAATCCCCACCGAGAGCTTCCGCCACGTGAGGACATAGCAGGAAGTTGGCAGTCTGCAAACAAGAGGGCCTTCACCAGAACCTAACCATGCTAGCACCCTGATCTTGAATATTCAGCCTCTGGAACCATGAGAAATAAATTTCTGTGTTTATAAGCCATCCAGTCTATGGTATTTTGTTATAGCAGCCCAAATGAACAATATCTAATACTTAAAGCTTTAACCTAAGATGCCCATCATTCTCTCCAGGATAGGTCTTTTATATCTGGAGTTGGTACGATTCACTGCTATGATAAGTATTTAACTGTTTCATATGCTTTATTAGTTTATCTTGTTCCATCTAAATACTAAACAACTCGAGTATTTAATAAGTTCATTCATAAATCATATCATCCAACACAGTATATTCTACTCTTGTTAGCTCCATAAATATCCACTGAATTGTCCTTGTGGTTGTTTTGATTCTATCTCCAAAAGTAAACAGGATTTAATTTTTAATGTCTTTTTTTCCCATTGTTTTGAAGAACTCATTCTTCAAATTATTTAAAATATACAAAACCTAATAGCTGTTTCCAATGAGTCCTGTTGAGAAATCCAAAGGAGAACACTACTGTGAAGATTTATTGTTTTTATTAATGAGACACATGGTAAATTGTAGTTTGGGGATCTTTTAAATGTATATCCTATATAATAGTTTTTGGTGTCACTAAAATTTGGTTTTTCTAATGTAAGTATTATATTCTTGAAAACAGGTTATGGCAGATCTGTTGTTTGCCTACCCAACATCCACTCTTCTTTCTTAGTAACATAACTTCTACTTATAGTGAATAGCAACCTGCCCAGTTGTAACTTTCCACCCTTCCTTGATAATAGGAATGACCAGTGAGATGGAAGCAAAAACTGTTGGTTGGTGTGGTACTAGAAAAGTTCTTTCAAGAGAGATGATTCGAGTTAGAGCTATGCCTCTTTGATGATGGCTGAAGCTCCACAGCCATCTAGAACAATCAGACACCTTGAGGATGTAAGAGATAGTGCCAAGAATGAATGGAACGAGAGAGAGAGAGAGAGAGAGAGAGAGAACCTGAGTCCCTGATGGCCGTGAGGTATCCATATCAATGCTGGGCTTCCCTTTCCCCTAGACTTTTTTAATCCAAAAGAAAAATCAATCTCTACACCTCGACTGAACTATTGTTTGGATTTTTTTTTTTTACAGCCAATTCTAATCCTAATGAACAAACATATTATTCCTTTAGTTGGTTAAATTGCAAATCTGGGCACAAAATCCTCCCTCTGAAGTACAAGCTAAAAGTCAGGTCTGCTTAGAAATATAATACTGGCATAATTTCCTAGATTTGCTGCCAATACTTAAGGATCAGTTTAAATGAGACAAATGATCATCTTGTTCTTGAAAATCTTTAGTACCAAATCTAGGCATCTTGTCAGAAATTTCCTTGTTTACAAAGAAGCCACAAAAACATTCCGGGTGATGTCTATAATTTCCAACTATGAGTTACGTCACTCATAACTCTTGCCTTTTAATTTCAAAGATGTGAGAAGTTCCTGCTGGCTATATTATTACTCCTTTTATTAAATACCCTGAGACCTTACAATACCCTGGCATGCTCTGGGATGCTCAAGACAACTTTTAGATTACTGCATGACTTTGAAGATTTTCTCAAAGATGAACTAGGTCTAAGACGTTAGTGTAGAAAGAGCTCAAGTCAGAGTCTTGGATCTACTATTTGGTTCTGCTACCAACTCTGTAAAGAGGAGGGGTTTAGAATACTTTCCTTTTAACTCTAAAATTCTAACTATAGCTAGGATCTCCTTCTAGCTACCTTCTAAGTTCCTCTTTGTAAAGCCATAGTACCAGTGTGGATGAAACTTGCCACCATGTTATACAGAATATGTGTGGTACAGATTCAAATGTAAGCTGAGAGTGGTACTCACTTGGAAGTTGAGTCTATTAGAAACATCTCTAAAACTTTAAAAAACAGATGCAGTGACTTCACTTCAAACCTACTAAACCAGAATTTCTAGTAGTGAACAAAAGCACAACTCCACAGGTGATTCTGAAGTGTAACCTCTGCTGGAAAACTCTGTATCTTGAGGGTAAAAATAAAGGGCATTGCTTTGTTTCATGACGAATATAGTATAAGGACTCAGAAAACACTGACAGACCAGTCTCTTTCGCAAGTTCTTTCACATCAGAACAATTAGACTCCATCCTCCTTTTGAAGGGAATCAGATTAAAGCTATTTAAAAGGCTTGTTTAGAGTTTCTCAGATATTACAGAAAATGTGCTGCTAAGTACAAACGTCTCTGGGAGATGTAGATATAATTTATTGGAACTACTTGTACAGAAAGATGCCCACACAAGTTCCATTCTGTGCCTAGTTTCTTGCATGACCGCCCATAAAGTGATCAGTGTTGGTGGTAAAAGACATAGACATGGGCCCAGTAAGAAAGTCTGTCTCTTTGGTCAGGGGTTACTGCACAATAATTAGTTATAACCTGGGCTGCATTTAAATGGGAAATCCTGCATTTTATATTTTACTCTTCCTCTGCAAAGCCATCTCTAATCCACTGCTTAAGAAAATTTTAATTAATCAACATTATGTTGTGAAAACCCTTAATAAGACTGGGTATGAGGGCAAACCCTTAAATGCAAAACAAGCTACGCATGTGCTAAACAAGGTACTTCCTGCAAGTAATTATGAAGTAATGGAAATTAAGTGGGAGAGATAGGCAAGATAGATAGGCACTGAATTCTTTGATCTATGGTATTTCAGAAACTAAGGTAATTTTATAAATCTCTCATCTGCTCTGGAAAAAAAGCACTAGTAAGGTCTCCCTCCTAAATTGGTCAGCTACATAAAGGCCTGGAAATTAAAGAAGTGAATCTTGAATTTTCTTCTTCTGAAGGATTTCTAATACATTTCAGTTAGCCACAGGTTAAATCTCTTATGAACCAAAACTGCAAGGTTATATATACACTGCAAATGTTATCTTGTATATTTTTATAGGGTACTATTAAACAGCTCTTCCATCAATATCATATTCTTATAAACCCTACTGGACATATGGTTCACACATATATCAAGTTGCATAGAACAGAAAGTAAGGTGTACCAACATGACGGCTAATTTTCAGTCTGCCATAAATTTAACTTGGGTTAAACACACCAAATCAGGATAATGGCTTCTTTATTATCCAAGCTGTTACCTAAAAATATTCCATAATGCATTATGAACAGTAACTACAGTAAGAGATATTTTTAAATGCACATCAGGTTGAGAACTGAAATAGAACCACCTTGAGGCTTTTGGTAATTTGATCACATTATTGCCTAATAATTAGCTTTTCATCTTTTTGAAAAACTAAATTACCTAGCTGTGAAGCAATTTCAAAGTCTCATATCTACATTAATACCTGGATAGGGAAAAAATAACATCTATGTTAATATTCTATGAAAAAATAAGCATATCTTGGTGACGACTGTCTTCTAAAGTCAGGGCCGGAGAAAACCTTTAAGGGATTAATGACCTCAGCAATTCCCTTCTTATATTTTGTTTACATAGTTTTTTTAATTTTTAAAGAAAATAGGACAGTTTTTCTCCAAAATTAAACTGTTCTTGATTCCATCAATGGTAGTGACTTCTAACACACCTACTGAATATTCTTTAGTGTTTGAGAGAATCAGGGAATTATTGATACGTGGGAAATTATCATCAATAATATTAAACAAACCCACTTAACAAGAAAGCAGAAAGAATAGGCAGATAAACAGGATGATATTCCATAAGAAGAACTAAAAGGGGAAAATGAAAGCATAGCCTTTAAACCTCAGGAAATAATGTTATAAAAACAATGCATCATTATAAAGATGTAAGAAAATACATGTTTCTCTTTTAAGAACAGAATCCCTCTCATTTTTCTGACTTTGAAAAATGCCTCTTTACAATATGAACAAGTTCAACATATGAATCTACTCAAAATGCTAGTTCGATAACAAAAAGGTCTAGACCCAGAACAAGGAATCAGGATTACTTTGTCCTATAATTAAAAATGTTTTACAATCATCTTGTTCACAGGCCTCTTGGAAACTGGAATATCACTAGACATATGCTGCTAACATGAGCTCAATTTGTATGGTGGGAGAAGAGAAGGTGAGGAAAGGCAGGAGCAGTGAGACACAGAGACCGAGCTTTTACAGTTTCTCTATCACACACACACACACACACACACACACACAGTTACCAAGGTCTTGAGCCTTAAAGCAGGTTCAAAGTTTTATTTATCCAAAGGAGTCAGGAAAGAAAGTCCAAGGTAGGAGGACAGATTACTTCTGTAGTAGATAGCATCTAAGATAAAAACCATTTAAAAAGTATGTTATGTATTGGAGGTGGGCTGGAGTGGGAGATCTTTCTCTTTTCTAAACACTAACTCAGCTCAGAACTGGTAAATTTAAGGGATAAAATCCCAGTCTCTGAAAGCTTTCCACTTTCCTTAGTAGTGCAGTTCCTGTGCTTAAGTTATAAAGACAGAATTTCAAAAGCTAGGAAGAGATGCCCAGTTCTTCTTAACACACACCTAAACAAAACTAAAAAGTCAAGAAAGTTCTAGCAAGCATTTTGAAGGAATGAGAAGGAAAAAAAAGAAGTCAAAGTACAGTGAACCCTTTCCTGACAATCTTGCCGCACTCCCATTACACTTTCTTTGTCCAAGTGTCTATCTTCCCTACCACTGGAAGGCTATTTGAAAGAGCGACTACTATGTGTTAAATTAAGTTTGTATATCAGTGCCTAGAACTAGTCCAAGCATATGGTAGAGTAAGTACAAAGGAAGAAAGGAAGGAAGGAAGGAAGGAAGGAAGGAAGGAAGGAAGGAGGGAGGGAGGGAGGGGAGGGAGGTGGGGGAGGGAGGGACCTGAAGGAAGGAAGGAAGGAAGGAAGGAAGGAAGTGAAGGAAGGAGACAGCTAGCTCACTGAAATGCTGCTTGAGTCTTCTATTTTGAATGACAATGTTTGCCTCAAAATGCTAAAATATACACACAAACAGAGCAAAACAAATTAATCAGATTTTAAAAGTACAGGGGATGCGAACATAATTGATACTTCTGAGTAGTTCTTGTTAGAATTCCATGGGAATGATAAAAAATTCTGTTGGGCAAGTCACCAGTATGAAGATTCCAAGTGATTCAGAGTTGTAGTTTTACATTTTTTTCTATGTATTTTCTTCCATGAGAGTTGTATATGATATTTGCAGTTTTATCTCGCTGTTCCTATATGTAGGTGAACTATGTATAATTATTCATTTTAGTTAAAAGCAGTGAGTACTACACACAGACAAATGTAAATATCTTCCCTTGTCTCAAAAAACCATCTGCCATTCAAATAGGTTAAATGACCAACAAAATTAGTCATTTTAGTTGACTAATGTGCAAAGGAAGCCTGATGACATCTTTCATTTTCTTCACTCCATTTATAGAAAGATTCTTTAGTTTGGCCCCAGTTAACTTGGAATTATATGGTCTTTTCCTATTCTTTTTTATTAAAATGTAGCTAATATGCAGTATTATATTAGTTTCAGGTGTATGTCATAGTTATTTGACATTTACATACCCAAGGAAGTGATCACCATTTTAAGTGCAGCATCCATCTGACACCATACAACACAATCACAATATTATTGCCTATATTTCCTATGCTGTACATTACATCCTCATTACTTATTTTATACCTGGAAGTTTGAACCTCTTATTCCCCTTCACTGTCTTCCCCCCGTTTTTGATTTTTCAATTACAGTTGACATTCGACATTGTTTTATATTAGTTTCAGGTGTACAGCATGATGGTTAGATATTTATATAATTTACAAAGTGAGCTCCTGACTAGTCTAATCCACCTGGTGCTATACACAGTTATTACCATATTACAGACTATATGCCACATGCTCTACTTCACATCCCCATGACTATTTCATAACTACCAATTTGTATTTCTTAATCCCTTCATGTTTTTCACCCTACCCCTCCAAACTCCCAACCATCAGCTCATTCTCTTTATCTATGAGTCCGTTTCTGTTTTGTTAATTTCATTCTTTAGATTTCGCATATCTGTGAGATCATATGGTATTTGTCTTTCTCTGTCCGATTTATTTCACTTAGCATACTGCCTTCTGGGTCCATCCATCGCAAATGGTAATATTTCATTCTTTTTCGTGGCTGAGTAATAATACTCCACTGTATATATGTACCACAATTTCTTTATCCAATTGTGTATTAATGGGCACTTAGGTTGCTTCCATATCTTGGCTATTATAAAGAATGTTGCACTGAACAGAGGAGTGCATATATCTTTTCAAATTAATGTTTTGGATTTGTTTGGATAAATATAAATGATCTTGTCTTTACACAAGTAGCCCTTTTTTTATCTCACTTAAATCTCACAGTTATCCTGTGAGTAAAAAAGGGGAAATACTATTAGTAACTCCATTTTACATAGGAGATAGAGACCCTGAGAGATGCTGTGTGACCTTTCTTAGGTAACAGGGTTGCCCAAGTAAGATAACCAGATTGCTCAACTGCAGATTCATTCTCTCTTCTTTAAACTAAGCTGCCTACATTCTCTGCCTCTGTTCTTCCTCCTTAATTCATGTGATTGCCAAAGTTATTCTCCGTGGTCCCTACCTCACCCTCTTCCAACCATGTGCTTTTTGGGCTAACATTTACTTCTTTCCAGTTAATTTTCTGTCATTCTTTCAGGATACAAATCCCCTGCCCCTGCCACACAGGCAGCTTAATCTGTTCTGTTCACCACTCGGTTCCCATTATTTTTATATCAGCTCCATAAATACGACTTTTCCAGCTTTCCTATCACGTGTCCAATCTCTCTATAGTTCTTGAGCCCTGTCAGTTCCAGTCCCTGGTTTAAAAATAGTGATATATGCCCATTTCAAACAAACATAGCAGCAAACTAAAAGCAGTACAGAAATATATGAAGAAAAAGTATTCATGTCCACAACAGATAATACACATATGAATAATTAAGAATACTTTTCTGCAACTTCATTTTAAATTTATTATTATACAGTAGACATTTTTTCTGGTCAACACATGGATATACCTCATTTATTTTAATAGCTACATAGTATCCCATCCTATGATGAATCATATTTGTTTAAGTTTTCCTGTATTGATGGACATTTAAGTTCTATCCATATATTTGTTATCAGAAATAAGATATTATAGTGAACACCTGTTGTTTTTGCCTGAGCTGCATCCTTTTCTTCTTCTTCTGATAAGAACACCTTCCTCTTCCAGTGGAAAAGCACCATTTCTTCAATGTTACTTTACGTGGTTAAAGCGGGGTCAACCCATTCTGCACTACGACCCCAAAGATATGACTCATGCCAAGTGAATTAGAGAATTCTACCCCCTGCCTGGGGAACTAGGTCAAAGATGGGTGCTTGACTCATGTCAGTACAATGACAGTCAACTCTAGGATGGGGAACTGTAGAGAAGCATTCCCACCCTCCCCCTGCCCTAATTGCTAAACTAGAAGGAGTTAGCCTGGAACTTCCAGAGACTATGACGTGTGAACAGAGAGACTACCTGAGAAAGAAACCAACACAGAAAAAGTAGAGCTGAGAGCAACAGAGAGGCAAATATACCACATCCCCTGAGGACCAAGGACAGCGCTGGTCCTAGATCAGGCTGGCCTGAGATGAGAACATTGTTGGACTCCTCAGTCTTGTGAGCCAAGAAATTCTTCCCCCACCAGCTGTCTCTCTTAAGTGAGCTTGAACTCCATCATTTGAAAATGAAGGTGTTTAAACACATAAGCACACAATACTGCAAAAAAATCTTTTTTTTTTTTGCCTACATTTTGGGGCAAGAATGCAAATGTATCTTGAGGGTAACTTCTGTAAAGAGGAAAGAAATGCTGAATCAAGGGGCATGCCTATTTAACATTTTAGTATATACTGACAAAATGCCAGAGTTCTAAATTCTCTTTGGTCCCTGGTGTGCTTCGAGCCCTGGGCCTATTTTCAACATTTAGTTGAAAATTTAGTCTCATTAAGTATTCAGGCCCATGGAGTATTTAAAAATGCTTTTAGAAGCTGCCTTGACCCATTATTCCCAAAGCCCCAGTACTACGTTATCTCCTCTCTTACACTTAGCCACAGTGTATTCGGAGGAAATCTAGCTCTTTATCCAAATTATCGTTGATATTTCAAAGTTGAGAGAATCCTTCCTACTCCACTATTTGTTCAATGCTATAATTAGAAAATTTCAAAGAATACTCCTATCACAAAAGTCTATTGGCCATAAACTGTTCTATAGTTTATGAAGTATTTTTATATAAATCCTCTCATTTAATCCTATCAAGTACATACAGGTATTGCTATTCTCATTTTATAGGTAAGTAATTGATCTGGAGTGATTTGCTAATGTCATATAGTGAGTGGTACAGCCAAGACCTAAAACCCCAACTTCTGCCTCCAAGTCTCATTCAAGGACATCTAGAGTGATAGCAAGTACTACTGGACCACATTACTTTGATAGGAAACTAACCAATTTTGTAAAGATTCAGTAAAACATGGTGTGTATATGAACTTAATGGACAATCACAAGATATTGATAATGTTTACAGATGATGAACTCAAGTAAATAAAGAAAATAATATTTCCCTTACAAAATCACAGGTAAGATTATATCAAGAATGCATTAGCAGTATTTTTCTAATGTAACTACTAAGGAGTCAATCATCAAATAAAGCCTAATAAATTAAACACATCATTTAAGAATTCAGAAAGCAACCTGTCATATGCTCAGATTAATACAAAAAGTATGAAAAGCAGATAAGCATATGTTTTCATTAACTTTGGACCCATTTAACAAATTGTTCCCAGCAGTCCTCTGAGAAAAATAAAACCCACTAAGAAATACAGCCTAATCATAGCACAGAAGCAGAGTGTCCCCTATTATTGAACTCCCTTAATATTGTATAATCCCTCTTTAAGCATCAACATACCTGGGAAAGTAAGGTACCAAGTGTCACCTTCATTTTCTGAATGGGAAAGTAGAGGTTAAGTGGCTTGCCACAGAACAACCAGTCAATGGAATAGATGCTATAGTCTGCCATTTTTTTCTCATTTGAACCTTCACCTAAGTCTCTCTCCAGTCAAAACAGATGTGACCGGATGAGACATTCAAGATAACCTTATAATTCTGATCACTGAGGAGGCAAGAAGACTTGTAAGGAAGCAAAGTGAACTTATTTATCTTGCTGATTAGTCTGAGGAATAAGTACCACAATATCCCTGCTTCCCAGTTTCAAATTCAATGAAGTTCAATGTGTCTGGTAGTCAGTTTGTCTATTCATCCACCAAACATTACAAATGAGAATACAGTGTTATGGGAACAGTAAAGAGAGGCCTCTAACCTTGACTGAAGGGGCTGGAGAAGGCTTCACAGAGCAAGAGTCACAGGCTGAGTCTCGAAGGATGGTTAGGAGCTGATTAAGCTGGAGTGGGGAGAGTGAATCTTGGAGGCTGAGGGAGCAGCATATAGGTAGCTAAAAGCACAGAGGCAAGAGCAGGGTAATTGCTCTTGGAAATTAGAAAAATGAAGACTATTTTGTTCTCACATGCTGTCTCTTTTAATTCTGAACCAGTGGTTGGTTAAACAAATGTCTCTAAAAATTGTGGCAGAGATCATTAAGAAAGTTGAAAAGGCAAAGATATCTAAATAAATAAAAAGATCCAAAGAATAAAGAGGAAAAGTAAGGATTTATCTGAGTATTATACAGCCATATTGGCTTAGTATATCTTTAATAAGTTTCACAGGAAGTATTTTCTTCTAAGCATACACTAGGAATACATTATTGCATCATAGCAGTACTGTCTAACAGAAATACAATGCAAGCCACAAATGAGGACCACGAATTTTAAGTTTTCTAGAAGGCACATTTTAAAAGTAAAAAGAAACAGGTAAAATTAAGTTTAATAATATATTTTATGTAACTCATATTTAAAATATCACCTCAACATGTAATTAATTTTAAAATTGAGATAGTTTACATCCTTTTAGGAAGGTACTAAATCTCTGAAATTCAGTGTATATTTTATTAAGATCAGTCACATTTCAGGTGCTCAATAGGCACATGTGGCTTGTGGTTCAGCTCTGTAAAGAGTTATGAAACATGTAAGCGAGGCTGGCTTATGTACAACAGTGGAGCAGAAAAGAGATTCTATACTTGGTAATCTGCATGACCTTGACCAAGAAGTTTTCTCCAGCTCACAACTCTCTCCCTCCTCTAAACTATCCAGAACTACTAATTCTCATCCGGAGCCAAACACATGTTGTCTCCCTTTTAGAAGATAAGTTAGGGGCAGTGTCTATTCTTGTTCACCACTGTATCCCCAGGGCTTAGCTTAAAACAGTACTTACCCCAGTGGGATGCTCAGTGAATAGTTCTTCAATAAATGCATGAACAGACACATACCTGTCTTTGGACCTTCACTTATTTTGTACCTGGAAGGATTTCCTTACTCTTCTATTTGAATATGTCCAAGTAAATCATACCCTTCAGCCTCACAGTTCTCAGTAAAGCCTTTCCTGCTTCTAAATAATCAGAAACCATTTTTCCATTCAAAACTTCCAAATCATTTTATATATATCTTTAAAATAATAACATTCCACTTTTTTAGTTTGCATTATAGTTAGTTAGACACATTAGTGAGCTCCTTGAGTGCAGCACAACAATGCTTTATAATCAGTAAACATTAAATTTTCCTTCCAATGAGGTTCAAGTCTCCTAAAAGGCAGAGACCATCTTATTATAAACCCTCTGGCCCTCAAATTAATCAGCATAGTACTGTGGACACAGCTGATGCTTACCATATTTTTGCTAGTGAAACTTCATCTCCTTGTATTATGACTAAAGTAATTATTAATAAGAGATTGCTACAGGTTGGTAAGGAATGATAACTTAAAGCAATATGAAGTATAAAGAAAGAGGAAATGTAGGGAAAAGTTAAAAGTGTGTCAGACTGTTGAAAGCACAAAAGAATGCAGAGGTGTATAGAGCTGAAAAACTCTTAAGTGGGTGGGATATAAATTACTTGCTTAGGAGTTGTGGAAAGATGATGACAATATAATTGGTTACAAATGTTAAAAATTCACTTTTTATTGGTTTTCGTCTTAAGCATGCTTATAGATGAGTTATATTCTACAAATACGAAAGGGCTTAGCTACCAAGAAGATTACTATTTTAACGATAGGTAAGCAGAGTTATCTATCTTCATGTGGTTTGTTCCTGGAGCTTAAGGAATATATTCTCTCTCACCGATGACTGACAAACATCGAAAAGAAATTTGTTAAATTTTAATATAAGACAGTGGATACATGCTTCCACCTTCTTTTAACTCATAGGAATAATTCACTTCAATGATTCATCTCTTTCATTCCATACTACTTCATTGCTTGGGATACTAAATGTTACCTTCCTTCTTAATGATTAATCTTGACAAACTATGAGGTAGGAGTGGTAATGACTGAGGGCTCTAGTCGGTCTTATGATGGTCACACTGAGCTTACTCTAGCCCTTTGTTTGGACTAAACCTTCTGACTTTGATCCTTAAACAAGCATTCTCTAAGAGCAGTCATGAAGCCATGCTTAATGTCAGAAGAATGGCTGTAAGGATAGGAAAGGAAGAGAAACATGCAGGTACATAGTAAGAGAGGTGTGAGTAACGACAGAAAAGCATGACCTGGAATTAAAGGGAGAAAATAGCATCAAAACCCTGGGGGTCTGTGTTGATTATAAGCAAGCTGTCACTGACAGGCTTTGGTGACTGACCTTTTCTAAAACTTCGCCTGCTTAAGCACTATGAAGTACCAGTTTTCTGGAACTAATTACAACTCACCAGCCCAGTCTACTTACAAATAAGTTACTTGGGTCTATTTCTGGAAACTAACCTTCTATTTTTCATGAAGTTCCTTAAAAAAATACAAAATCCAAGTACCAAATTTTGCCTTCACACTAGAGCAAATACCTCTAGCAGTTCTGCACTTTACAAAACAATACATTGAAAAGGTGTTAGTACTTTGTGTTACTGTGAGGTGTATGCAGGCCAAACAATTTCTATAATAAACTCACGACACTCTATTTGCAATTAAAGAAATTATTTGCCCAACAAGTCATTACCAGCAAAATGTTTAAAATAGAATTTTTTCTCCCCAGGAGGGAGAGGGACAAATTTTATGTGTATGATTAAAGGTAATTACTCTAAATGCCTCATGTGACTTAGAGCTATTTGCAAGTTTCATGGGGCAGAGAAGGGCCGCATGGGGATTTGCTCTAACAGGTAAGCAAGTCTCTTCCAGCGTTAATATGAACTTTTGTTGCTTATATTTCATTTTACCAGAGTACCTTTATTAGCTATAATATGAGAAATGTCCCACTGCTCTAAACTATGGAAAATACACATAAAGGACACAGAGCCACAGAATTTGTCCTAGTCCAGAAGTGCACTGAGTGTTGCGTTTCAGAAATATCAGTTCCTTTTTTGGCTAACTAGTTTAGCTAGTTAATAAAGGTTAAAGTCATGAAGTTTCATCCTAGGAAGAATGAACAGAAATTCATAGTACTAACACCACGAAATTAGTTCCATTAAAGACTAGCAATTATTAGTACTGAGTATGTAAATCACATCTTTCCAAGCCCAGTAAATGAAACAACTCTTTCTATTTTTTCCTCACAAAATTAAGCATTACTCACAGACTGGAATTATGTTATAACATCAAGGGAAGCATTTAAATGTCCTTTAAAATGTTTTCTGGACAACAGTAGGTAGATTTGGAAATTTACAAACATGCAGACACACTCTCTAAAAGGAAAAGATTACCACATAACACTTTTTGTTGTCTAAAGTTTGTCTCATATAGTATAAAGGCAGAGATGCTGTTGATATACCACTCTCAGGTTCTTGCTACTGACTCACCAACTCAAGCACACTTTTATATTTAGGTTCCGCTCCCCAAGGGGAACAACAGTGACACTGGTGCTGCTCCTTCTGCAAAGAATACACAAAAGCTCAGATATTTTCAAACATCCTCCTCACCCTTTACTCAGAGGACAGGACTTTAACCTTTTTTGTTTTAGAATACGAGGCTTCTGCTCTTGCTCTAATATGTACTTATTTCAAATAGGCTACTCATGGAGAAAGAAGCAGATCCTTCAGAGGGTGAAAGTTTGGTAGATGTGTTTTTAAATCTCAGTTCATCATTCCAGACTCCCACAAAGTACGAGATCTGCCTCTCTTAACATAGGCCCAAAGCAGGGTTTTCCCCTAAGATTATTCTTTTCTTTCTCCTAACAATTAGTTGCAAAAGAGGCAATTTTCTTTCTGAGAGCACTCATTGCTCTATGCCAGGTCACAACACAGTTGCTGCTTTCGGGCTCTAGTCCCCATTTTGAGAATCTCAATATATTGAACTGTCTTAAGGAAAAATGTTTTGCTTTTTTTTTTTGTAAGTGTAACATGAATAGAAAGAAAAGTAACGTCTGTAAGTTCACCATTCTTTTGTTACACTACTGACTGTTTTCTCCCAGTTCTTAAAGTCACATTCTTAGAGAAAGCGGCTCTCTGCTGAGTGGTGGTGTCCACATGATTTTTTATCTCCTGAATAAGGTACCTGGAAAAGGACTGAAAGGCTGTTTCAAACTGAGTCAGTCAGTCTCTTTTCCAGGAACTTGCAATTTGGACACAGGGCTCCAGTCAATCTTTGCAGGTGCTTAAATTAAGAAGGGCTACATGAAAGGCCTTTTCCCACCAAATATGAGAAGAACCTGAGAAGGATGGTAATGTGAAGAAAATGAAAAGGGCTAACAGAAACTGAGGCAAGAGATTTTATAACCCTAATCCGACAGAGAGTCAAAGTATCAGAATCTGGAAGAGCTGAACCAGGGAAGGAGTAGTTGTCTTGGTTCCCAGAGGCTCCTCAAGTGCATTATTCTAACCTCTAGTGAGACCTATATATTTTCTTCCTTGGTTCCATGATATGTCCCTGTGGTGGCCTTCCAGTAAATCCTCCTTTGGGCCTAAGCTAATTGAAATAGATTTAAAATAGTGTTGACTAACACACACATAACTGCTCATCTTTCTCCTCTTCAACCATCATTTCCTTAATACTCACTGTGTGCAAGACACTATACTAGATTCTTTAGAGAGGGAAGAAAAAACAAAGGATAAATAAGACACAGACTCTGCCTTTAGGGAGCTTACAGGTAGAAAACAAGAGAAGTAATAGCTAACATGCTACTAAGTCAAGCCTTTCATAAAAAATCAGTAAAATGAAGGAAGAATGTGATGTGGAATGACATAAGAACCAAATTTACTTACTCAAATTTAACAGTATATGCTTGGCCAAAAAACATTTAAGAAAATAAAAACACTATCATAAAAGATTTTGCTAATGTATACCTTATTGTATAAACTCTGCACCACTGTATATACTATCCTTCATGCTATGCAGTACATTTTTAATGAACATGATCATATATACAAATCCAGTTAGAATATACTCTGGGCAATTTAAGGAATTTTTCAAAGTTAACTTTGATTATGTGTGATTTTCACTTGTGTGCTAACTTTAGCTCCTAACCTCACCTCACTCCACTGTGTTTAACAGTTAGTTTCCTTAGAAAAACTGTCACCCTTGAAATCCTAACATTTTAAAATAAGATACCTATACATTAGTAGATAGGTGTGATGTGTGACAGTTGATAGTAGCTACTTATTTGACTAATTATTAGCTTATCTCAGCAGCCAACTGAAACTAACATATGGTATTTTGAGAGGTATCTCAAGATTTTGAACTAGACTCAAATTAGGCTACCAAGTCCCTAAAGTGACAATGCTTCAATATGACAAACTACCACACAGATGGGCCCCAGCAACTTATTCTCTAACATTTTTATCTTACTAGAATATTTTCAATATTTAATTATTTTTCAATCATAATATTCAACTTGACATTAAATTCATCATACTTTAGTATCTCATCTCTCAAATCCATATTGAATAAAGCTAAAAGAACCTCAGCACTGTTTGAAATCAAAATTTTTTCCTTTGGGCAAGCTGCACATAGATAATTGCAAATCCTTCTCTAGAGTTATTCTCTTTTTTTTAGAAAGGAGAGTAAAGCGATCTAGAGTGCTATCTTTTCTAAACCATAACTATTACGAATAGAACCAATGGTCAAGATGATGTAGTGGGTAAACACTGTGTTCACCTCCTCTCACGATCAGATTAAAATGACAACTAAACTACAAAACCATCATCGTTGGGAATTGCCTGAGGTCTGGCTGAACAAAAGTCCTACAACTAGGGATATACATAAGAGGCTACTTCAAGACTGGCAGGAGAGGCAAAGACGTGAACCAGGCTGGTCCCACAACTGTGTATGGTGGTTGAGAATCAGGAGGGATATCTTGGCTGCAGAGGTATCCCTGGAGGAACAAGAGGTCATGGCCCCACACTGGGATCCCCAGCCCAGGGTTCCAGGGCCAGGAAGAGAAGTCCCCATACCTATGACTGTGAAATCAGCGAAGATTGTGGTTGAGTAAGACAGAGGGCTGCGGGAATCACAGCCATTCCTCTCAAAGGGTCTATGCACACTGACTTACTCGCTGACGGACTCACTTGCTCTGAGCTCCAGCGCTGGGGCGGCTGCTTGAAAAGCACGAGGGACATATGGGGAGGAACTGAAGTGTCTGGCTTCAGGGCCAGGGCTAAGGGGTCAGCTTTCTCCCAGGGAGAAGTGCTGGCAGAATCCACTGCTCCTTTGTTGAGCTCTCCCCCATCCCTGCGTGCAGATGCAGGCGAATGCCACATCTGAGTCTCCACTAACCTGGCTAACACAAGTCGCCCTGCCGAAGTCATTCCGAGACCCCACTCTTCCCAAGTTGTGGGCCCACCCAAGCTACCTATAAATGGCCTGTCTTGGCTCATGCTGCAGGCTTTGCTAAAATCTCTTAAAGGTTCACAAAACCCAAATAAGTAGCATCTGGATTGGGGGTGGCCTGTTCCACTTGCTGAGCAGCTGCAAGCCCTGCACTAGCAGGAGCCAGTCTCAGTTTCCGCCTCTAAGCCCAGCATGGGTGGTGGCCATCTGTGGACTGTTTGGTGATTTTGCCAGGGGCCCCGAGAAGTGCACAGGCTGCAACTGAACTTGGCCTGCAGCAGGGTCCCTCCCACGAGGACCTAGCCAGAACATCATCTGGCTGCCTCCACAGACGACACGCCCAAAGGGCAGACTGGGAAGGTTCCAGAACTCTGCTAAAATGAATCTTTCTCATAGGGTCTGCCCCTTACTGGGCAGTCCTCACAACCAATTACCCCAAGGGTCAATCCCTCCCACTGACATGCAAATAGTAACCAAGGCTCAACTACAACAGGAGGGCACACGCACTAAAGACATATCTGGAGCACCCAGCTCAGGTGACCAGGGAAAACTACACCACTGGGCCCCACAGGATACTACATAAGGCTACGCTACTAAGACCAGGTGACTTAAGAACCCTACCTAATACTTAGAAACAAACAAAGGGAGGCAGCCAAAATCGGAAGATAAAGAAACATGTTCCAAATGAAAGAACAGAACAAAACTCCAGAAAAAGAACTAAAAAAAAAATGGACACAAGCAATCTACCAGATGCAGATGCTCAATTAACTTAGGGGAAGAGTAGATGAACTCAGGGAGAACTTTAACAAAGAGATAGGAAACATAAAAATGGAGATAGAAAACAAAACAAAAACAGTCAGAAATGAAGAATACAATAACTGAAATAAAGAATTCATTAGAGAGAATCAACAGTAGATTACATAAAGCAGAGGATCAAATCAGCGATTTAGAAGGAGGCTCAAATGAGCACAACTGTATTTCAACGTGACCACATTTAGCTCCTTGGAAAGAAACAAAAACCTCCCTCAAGATCACAAATGTGATGGGTTCACCATAGCGGGAATTCTGCTCTACTGACTCAGAGAAAAGAACTGGAAAATATCAAGTGACTATTGCTTGAGAATCCATAAGAAATTCTTCAAAAATTAAGCTGTTATTTCTTCATTCTATTATCTTATCTTTTTAAAGCTATGAAAAATGTAAATAGGATATTTCTATTTCTACAGGAAAGTTAGATCTTCAGTTTCAGTGTAAAACAATACTGCCCTGTGTTTATATAGCACTTTTCCCTTAAGAATTCAAGGACTTTACAGACATTACCTCATTCAACACCAGCAGGTCTGCAAACTCGATAAGAAATGGAAGGTTTTCCTGATGTATGAATAAGGAAACTGAGGCACATGCTTAACACTGAGTCACAGAGAAACAGCTGGAAAAATTGGGCTAAACTTTTCTCCTTGTTCCAATTCTTGGCTGTCTCTACTTATTCACACTGCCTGTAATTACAGATGGCGGGTGTCTAAATCTCCACAGCCCTCAAAACAAAATTTCAAGGCTGCCCATTTATACTAATTAAGATCAGTTTTCTCCTGAATTTAGTGGTATGTCTCCTCTCTGGAAGAGAGATTTCTGAAAACTTATACATGGCAAGAAAGGATCCAGATTTCCCCTTCTTGTACCAAGATCACTATTTTATCCTTTTAATCTTGTTCTGAAAACTCTCTACCCAACAGGAGACCAAAAAGTTTCTTCTAAATTTCTTAACCACTCTTCACTATTGGATATCTAAGTTGAGGCATGTTACTTGTACCCAACTACATTTGTCATTTGATTCACTTCCATTTTAAGTAAAATCCCCATTTTTCCAGTATCTCTTTAGATGCTCTTACTTTTAATTTTTCTGTGTACTGCTTCCTGTTTGCCCAGCTTGTTTACAATGTACTCCTCAGGAAGTTCACAACATTATAGGAGTGTTTTGTCAACCTCACATTTTCTTATGATTTTTTTTTTCAGATCTATGCTTTATTCCTCTGTTGAAGCAGAACTATGTTCTTGTTAACAGTTGTCTAGATTCAAAGCTCTTTTTCTGGTACCAACTGGCACCTCTTATCTTTTTTGATGACATATAAAACCATTCCCTCCCAGAAACTTCAAAATTGCAAAGCCCGATCAGCTCTATGAACACTTTCTTTATTCACAGCATAAAGGTTTGAGTGGGTGAAAACGGTTTGCACAGGGTACCTCTAAGCTTCTCAGTTGTATGTATGGCACATGTATTTAATATAAATAAATAATTTACTTTAGAAAGAAATGTTTCAAAACCTAGATAGCCCAAGGACATAAAAGGTTATGGAGGTAACAAAGGCAGCCTTCTAAGGCATGAAATTTGCGGGCATTATGTGAAACAGGAAATCCTACTCTTTCACTGGGGAGAAATTATGGGCCTTTGCTTCAATTAAGCATTTTTATGGCTATCTTACACCACTCTGTTATAATTAGGTATGAAATAATGGGTGGAAGGCCCCAGGCATCCACTGAGTATATGTATTTGTATATGTATACATATAGACAAGAATCTATACAAAAACATGGGACAAACACATTCTTAGCTCCAGTTTGCCTACTGTGTGACCCTGTGTAAGTCAGTTACTAAAATTTCCTGTGCTCGAAAATGGGAAAAATGAAATAACATATAAAATATCTACCAGGTATTTAAATTCACTTGCATTCTCTCCCCAATGAGATTTTGCCTGGGCTTTGGTTCATTGTAGAATTTCAATAAGTATCTTCCTGTCTTTTTTTGTTTGAGGATTAGCATCTTCTTTATAAGAGAGCCAAAGCAGAATGGTCATTCACAGTTTAGAATAGCTGTTGGAAAGCCAGGACATGGCAACTCTGGGTTCTATCAGCTATGATATATTTATTCCTAGAGCCCTTGAGAATTTTTCTCAGGTACATAGCTAGGTAGGAGTGGAATTAAGTGTTTAAACAGAGCAAGATGAGTTCCTCCACTACACTTATAGGACCTCTCAATGCAATTAAGAAGGGTCCAGAAGCAAAGAGATCATTGTAGTGTCTGTTTATAGTGCAGTTAGGCCTTTCCAAATGCCAAGTGAAGTGGTAGGAATTATTACCATAACCTACACTATTACTATTACTAAAAATGTCAAAGCTATTGTTCAAAACCACTGTTCCTCATGAAGTTAACTCTGAGAACAGTAACAGAACTTTATAGCTCCTTTTAGCTAAGTCAGAGGCCTCCACCGAATTTTATCTACTTATATTCTTTTTTTGTATCAAGAGTCCTATTTTCTTGCCATTTGTGTACTCTCTACCTTTTTTCATTTGTTTTTGCCCTTGCCAACTCATTCTCTCTCCCCTACTCCCTTCTCCTGCCACTTCTGCTACATGTTTGGTTCTGGTTCACTCATCTTTTATTTAATTATCAGACATATACTATTCTAGGCCCTTTCATGTGGCTAGCCCATATCAAGCTATGAACTTTCATGCTCATACTGCCCCTCTCCTATGTTTAGGCCTCCTGTCTATTTAGGCCACTGGTTCTGCCTATCTCTGCCCCAAATCTGTCATCCACCAAGTCCTAGTTCTGCGTGTTGGGATATAAGCAAAAGTGGGAGGTGTACCGGATAAAAGAGTTGTGGCATGGGAACTTTAAAAAATGATGATGTATACACTCTCCTCAGTAAAAGGACCCTGAGAACATAGGGAAACCTAAAAACATTCCTATAACAGGAAAATAAGTCCGGGACTTGTGCATGGTGACTACAATACAATTAACACTGATGACTGAAGAAAATGATAAGAAAATAAGAAAGATGGTTATAACTCACAGGGCGCTTTCATCTACTGATTGCAAGGCTTACAGCCTTTAATTACCATAATTAAATACTGCTGTTATTTCTTGTGAAGCTGGAGCATTGTACCAAACAAATACTGAAGATACCAGCAGGGCAAGCAAGTTCCAGGCAATCAGAGTCAATCTTTAAGTCCCTGACTCTTAATCTTATGTATTCAGAACTACTTATAGAAACTACATCTGAAAAGCATAATTGTGCTCAATGCCAAAACTCTTTGTGCTCTGAAAAATCAAAACACTGTGATATAAGGAATGAAGCACAAATAAGACAAAACTGAAAAATGTATTTAGCTTAGTTATAGAGAAAATGTAAAACTCTGACTTTCCAATAGTGAGGAAAAGAATAATATAATATTTTTGCATAGTCATTATGTATACAGTTGCAGAGTTTCACATTTAAAAAGTTTTTCTTTGTAAATTTGGAAATTCTCCAGCAATCTCAGGTTTAATAATTTGAACCATAATTTGCAAATAAAAACCCACCATGACTCTAGCCATCCAATTACATGAAACACTAGGTAATGTTCCCATTTTGATTCACTGACCATTGGATGTTTGTTTTCCTAGGGTGATATTTATAATGTAATTAAAGTCTAAAATATAAGTTTGTCTTCTGAAACTAAGAAAGATATCAAGTATAATAAATATGTGTACCAGAATGTTTCTTGTACAGTAACGTGTGGTCTTTAAGAGTTTTTAAATATGATCTTAGAGTTTAAATAGGTCTTAAAATAACATATTCTAACTTTTTACCCAGTACACAAATCTCCCTTATAAATTCCAGAATGTGTTAACTGTTCAACTTCTGCCTGAAAACTACGCCCCTGTCCAAAGAAATAGGAAATCCTATTGCATAAGACAGCTTATTTCAGTTTACAATTTGCTTCTTTAGTTCCTATAAGGTGTTTGGAAACAAAGGAAACAAGGTATTGCACTACTTTATTATCATTTGTTGAACTTATATTTGAAGATGTTAACACATGGCTCAGGATAAATGGGGACAGAAACGAGTTGCTTGGTGACGAAAGAGGTAAGAGAGAGACCAAAAATCCACTACCACAGTCTTTTAAAAAATTAATAGATACTGTAAAACAATGAATCCAAAATAATAATTTGTCTTTTAAAAAGTAAAAAAAAATTAGTTATGATAATAATTTATAGTCAGGGCAAAAAATGCAAACAATAATAAAAAAATTAAAATGAAAACTTAAGAGTGCCACTGCTTCCCATTTCTAATCGTACCCTTCAAAGATAATCATTAGTAATTTTTTTGTAGATCCATGCAGATATTTTCTATGCTCATGTGGACATATCTGTATTATATATGTATTACTTGTACTACACAAATATGATCGCACTATACTGTTTTGCAAATGTGTTCACTTAAAATTATTTTGGGGTATCTTTCCATATTAGTATATAGGACTCTATCTTCTTTTTAATAGCAAATTACATGGTATAAATATACCATCATTTATTATTCAGATGTATATTGATGACATTAGATTGTAATTGATGACATTAGATTGTAATTGATGACAGTATTGTAATTGTTGTACAAAGAAAAAAATTATCTTCTGTAATTTCTTTCAATAATTTTTGTTCTAGAATCATTTGGAGTAATATGAATCTATCACTTAATAGCTCTTTAAACATTTGAAAATCATCACATATCATATGGGGAATAAATGAGAGAACACATTAAAGATTTGAGTCGTAATACTCTGGTATCAGAAATCAAGAAGGGAAATGAGTTCCTCGAAAAAAAAATCTAATATTGACAACATAAAATCGATGCCTAAATTATGATGTATGAAGCTAATGGGATATTATACAATGATTAGCAACATGAAGACTATGTAGCATTATGACAAATAATGTTAAGTGAAAGAACACATGAGGTTGCATGTGAACTGAGATTAGCTATAAAATATGTCTGCATATTAAAAGGAGAGAAATATTCAAATGAGATGTAGCTGAGTTAGGGTAGTTAGAGTATGACATGGTGAAATCTTGTCTACTTTCTTGTCAACTGATCTATTTTCAAAATAAGTTTCCTTTTTTGGCCATCCCCAGAGAACATTTTTATTAATAACTTGGCAAAAATATAAAAAGGTATGCTCATCAAATCTTCCTAACTTCTGTCTGTCACCAGAACACTTCCTAACTGACTACTCTGTGGAAGAACTATGTTGGGCCCTGACATTTGAGATATAAGGGTGAAGAAGGTATAAGCCTCATTCTCAAGTTTATAATCTGAGGTGGGGGATATGCAATTACTATTAAAAACCATTCAACAGATAATCATCAGTAACAGAATCAGGATTGAAAAGTATCTCAATATTTAATAATAACAGGATAAAATAACATGACATCTAAGAGGTTTAGGTGCTCTAAATCAATTATGCAACCACAATATGCAGAAAGTCTTTGTTAATGGTAGCTTATATAAAAAATATGTAAAGGTTTCAGCTGAGTAAAACTCCATAAAAGCATAAAAGTCGACTATGTAAAATGGCTGTTAAAATAGCTAATCTAAATTAAAGGAAATATTGTGTCCAGACCAAGGAAGATAATAATCCTACTGTCTCCATATCCAGAGTTATTGGTGCAGTTTTATGAGGCTCATTTTAAGAGAAACGAATGCTTTTGAGTTGTGTGTAACAGAGGGCTCAACGGTGCTCCACGGATATGTAACCATATCCATATCCATATCCACATAGATATATATACATATATCTCAAATTTTGGCTCTATATGAAGAACAGTGAATTACCTTGAAGAGTGATACACTCTATGGCTAGTAGTAGTCAAGCAGAGATGAATGACTGGCAGTTAAGAAGCAATTCTTACACTGGGTGGAAATTTCTAACAGATCTCTAAAGCTCTTCCTATCTTGGAAAATCTTGTAGCTATCTTGTTAGCTGCAGGCAAGAACATTAAGAAGATAACACCCACTACAGTTTCTTTAAGAGCAGAGGAGAATCTTAGAAAGCAGAAAAGAGGTCAGGAATAACCACTGAACTTCATGTAAGACCTAGAAAGCTTTGTAACTCTCAGATGATTGTCAGAAGAGACACTGGGAGGTACACCAATGATGGCCAACCTGCCTGAGTATGAGTCAATAGCTGGCCTGACCACTACAAAAGAGCCCTCCTATTCCCACTGCAACAGATGCAAGTCTCAGAGGTTCCAGTTTTTCCTTGCTGCCTTAAGTGAATGGCGATTTTTTTAAGTCAACTTTCCTCCAATGCTCTACCTATTAAATCTTGTTTCCAGTGCATGGAGAATGCAGAAACTTCAAGAATCTACAATGTTCTCTGTATTTGGTGACATTATGAACCAGCAGCACAGGCATTACTCCTACATTAACAAGTTCGTGAGATTTTGTGGCTCCTTACTGAAAAGGGAACATTGGCCTGATTGGGTGGGTCTATTTGGAAGGGCTTGTAGAAGAAATCCTGAAAAATGGCCTGGTCACTTTCCTCTGGCCCACTCAAACTTCTAAGATGGACTGGATCTAGCATGTTTTTACCTGTGTTTTAGATTTGTGAGGCATGTACAAACATGTTTATCTTAAATAAGCTGTGATAATTATTACCTTGAAATTTATGAAACCAGGAACAACATAACAGTCAACTTTAAAATTTAGTTCTGGAAAGACAAGCCTCAAGTTATACATATGTCCAATGAACTCAGCTGCCAATCTTAAATCCTATGCCAGGGACACTATATCTAAGGATACAATCAATGAACAAATACATATCGTGAGCAAGAACTCATGTTAGGTTCAATGAAAGACAATACCCATCCTGGCCTCCCTAGGTTATGACTATGGCTGATTACTGCCATGGTCAGAGTATAAGATCACTTGAATAATATCCAGTGGCTCTTAAATAATTCTATATATCCTAGGAAGTGAAATTCAAATTCCTTCAATAGTACCTTCGGTAGTGGTACTTGAAATAAAAACCATGCTCACCCATTCACATAAAACTGTCACACTGAAGAAAGCATAAAGTAGAGGAACGTCTACTAATGTCAAACAAAGAAACTAGCGCTGAAGGATTTCATCTTCTGCAAGAGGTATTTTATAGGCACGACCTCCTTATGGATGGTAACATTTGATTAGTCAAAATATTCTTCTGGAAGCCAGTAAAAAATTAGAGCTTTAGGTAAAAATTAGGCATGTTTTAAAAAATTACAAACTTAATTTTTAAAAATCCTCAAAGGTCATAGGTATTATAATCAAACTGATATGTCCTCCAAATTAATGAGAATAATGGATAAAAATGATAGTGTTTTGGTATTTCAGAATGTGTATTTTAGCATGTCTTTAAAACAGACATATAGTCTCAATATGGTAAAATATAGCTTACAAATTACCAACTCCTCCTCCTTTCTTTGGGTATACATAAAGAAATGGAAAGAGAATGAATAAACTACCAAAAAGCAAAACTCCCATACTATGTGTATTTCAGGTGGGTGAAAGCATTGAAAGGTTAGTTTGTAGGCACTGTAATGGCATCACAGGTCCCCAAAGCAACTTAATTGCCCCTCCAGGAGCCAGAGAGCAAGCGGCTTTTTAGTTGACTATATTTACCTATCCGGTAAGCAGGGGAGACATATGGTCTGGTAAAAGGGTAAAGTAGACAAGAAAATTTGCTTATTTTAGGGCTTCTGGTATGCTATATGCTAAGTAAATGGAGAAAACAGACTCGACTTACCTGCACTGCCAAGCTGTTTATAAAACCTGTACTCTAAATGAAGCTGTGGAGCACGTGATTTTATTGGTTCCTGAAACCCAAGAAGAGATATTTTGATCAGATTTAGAAAAATCCATTCCTAGGTTTTCAGAGTAAACCAGAAATAAGAACACTTAATATTTTATAGATAATATACATATGTGATAGCATTTTCTTACCACAATTTCTCTTTGAAATGATGAAGCTGAATTACATACAATCCTTTCCATGGATAGTTAAGTAAAAATATTCTGTATGAGCCATCATTCAAGGATAGCTCTCTCATCATGAAATATTCTCCTGAAATGTAGTCTCCTAGGAAACCAGACGCCAAACCTTTAAATTAAAAACCAGCGTGTGTTTCCTCCTTGTTTTATTATGAATTTTGGGTGGTTATAGTTTTATTATTTTTAGAGAAATGATATATGCTCAGGAAGAAAACTTCAGATATGTGAAAATTAAGAAGAAACTAGAAATAATGTGAGATCTTATTTTAAAGAGAAACATTATTAACATTTTGGTGAATGTCCTAAATATTTATTTATATACATATTTATATGTAATATAGACTTAAAAATATTTTAAATAAATGAGATCATACTATATTTGCTGTTCTGTAATGTGCCTTTAAATTCAACAATGTGATGATGACATTTTTCCATAGCAGTTAAGTAAAACTGTATATTATTTTTAATGTTTGTACTAGTCTCCTGTATGCACGTACACATGCACCATAGTTTTTTGACATTTGTACTGTTTTCAGTTTTCAATATTATGAATAATAACTGTAGGAAAATTCTTACGTATATTTAGTTTCACATTTAAGATAATGAGATAATATGTAACTTTAATCAATATGGTCAAGCTTGCAAAAATTGAGTTTTCTAAAGGCCCCAGAGATAAAGCAGCAAAGCTACCACACTTTGCTCTACGCCAAACTTCAAGAATTGGCTAGTTAATTATTCTGAATTGACAGTATATCAGACAACTAGTTAACAAGAAAATCAAACATTACCCTAAAAGGTATATCTGCATACTCATTAGGGGGGCTATTATCAAACACACAGACACACAGAAAATAACAGATATTGGCGAGGATGTGGAGAAACTGGAATCCTTGTGCACTGCTGGTGAAAATGTAAAATGGTGCAGCTACTGTGGAAAATAGTATGGTAATTTCTAAAAAAAAAAATAAATTATCATATGACCCAGGAATTCCACTTTCCTGTTCATAGGAGCATTATTCACAATAGTCAAAAGGTAGAAGCAGCCCTAAAATTTATCAATAAATTAATGGATAAATGAAATATGGGTACATTTTGTTCCATACATAAGATGCATTATTATTTAGCTGTAACAAAGACATTCGGAAACATGCTACAACATGAACCTTGAAAACATGCTAAGCGAAAAAAGACACAAAAGGACAAAGAGTGCATCATTCCATTTATAGAGTGGTCAAATTCTAGAGACATAAAGTTGAATGGTGGTTGCCTGTGGCTGGGAACAGAGAGGAATGGGGAGTTAGTGTTTAATGGGAACAGAATTTCAGTGGAAGAAGATGAAAAAGTTCTGTAGGTGGGTGGTGATGGTTGCTCAACAATGTGAATGTACTTAATGCTACAGAACTGTACGCTTAAAAATGGTTAAAAAGGTACTCTACATATCAATTCTTTATCAGATATATGATTTTCAAATATTTTCTCACATTCCATGGGTTGCCTTTTCACTCTGTTCAGAGTCCTTTGATGCACAAAAGTTTTTAATTTTGATAAAGTCTAACTTAATCAGTCTTTTCTTGCTTGTGCTTTTTGTGTCAAATCCAAAGTCATGAAGCTTTTCTCCAAAGTATTCTTCTAAGTGATTTATAGTTTTAGCTCATATGTTTAGGTCTTTGATCCACTTTGAGTTAATTTTTGTATGTGATGTACAGTAAGGGTCCAACTTCATTGCATGTGGCTATCTAGTTTTCCCAATGCCATATGTTAAAAAAACTGTCCTTTGCCCATTAAATAGTTTCTTGTCCTATTTTTAAGACAGGCTTAAAGGAAAGAGGAGATTCTACAGCTTCTCTTGATAACTCATGCTGTTGTTCAACAAATTTCATGGTAAGAAGGTCTTTATATGTAATTTAAATCCTCACTGCTGAAACTTAAGCCTATTTCTCTTACGTCCTCAATAACAGGATAAAATAGCTCTGCAATAACCTGTGAATACTAGGAAGGTTATCTTCAAATAAAACTATCCAATCACTTCTTAGATTTCCTTTATTCAGGTAAAGTAATTTCAATTTCTTTAACCTCTCCTCACTGATCCTATTTTTTAGCTCACTGATCACCTTTAAAGGCTCTTTCTGAACCCACTTGCAGTATTCTGCATTTTTCTTAAGATACAGGGTCCATAAATCACAGAATTCATAAATTTCTTTGAGATTGTCTAGTCTATTCTTTTGCTTCTAGGAAGGTTTTATCTAAATTGATTCATGCAGACTGGAAAACAGTAAGTCCTCACTTAATGTCATTCACAGGTTCTTGGAACTGTGGCAAAACAATGTATTAACGAAACCAATTTTACCACAAGCAAACTGATGATATAAACAAGAGTTAAATTCCTACAGCAAGTCATCAACATGATAACGAAATGACACTGAAAGAAAAGTTGTCTGAGGACCTACTGTATTTCATATCCCCCTAAGGAACTCTATAAAAAGAGAACTCATACCCTTCTTTGATTGTAAAACCAGAAATTATTAGAGTTAGACTTCAAGTTTCTCAAGATTTCTGTAGTTGAAAGAAAAACACATAAGGCTAATTATACTATAAAGTCATTTCCTTATTTATTTTAGCTCTTCAGAGAAAGATCACTCCTGAGTCTCCATTTGGTTCCACTATATCACCATCAAAGCAGGCCATTGTAGGATTTGTCCTTTAGCAAAATCACTAATAATTCACAAGGAACCAAACAGAAACAGTAATGACAAATTAATATGAAACCAAACAGAGGTTGATCTAAACACTAGAAAAAGGAGTGTTCTTTCTGGAGAAATAGTCTTTGGATTCTGACAAACCACAAAGGACAACAGATCCTTCTTCGAACATAATATTCTCAAAATTTCACACTGGGAATATTTATAAGAAATATTTGATCTGATCTTGGGTAACTAAGTTAGCAGAATAAAAAAAGTAAAAACTCTTTAGAGTTATAAGGCTGAAAGTGGGCGTAGACATCACATATGTTCAGACGTGAGGGCTTTTTATCACAGATGGAAAGACTTACACCCTTCAGCACATAGTTTGTAGCCTGCTCAGTCAACTGGAGCTTCGAGGTGCTCTTTTGGAAGCACTATAAATAAAGGACATTGTAAATAGTCTATAGCTTGTGGAAGGCAGCAAGATTAACAGCATGGAGAGAATTTTTATTTTTTATTTATTTTTTACAACCATTAGAAAATCTCTGTTAAAAAGAACCGCAGCAATCTCAATGAGGGTAAAGGAGGGGCTCATTACACTATTTTGTTTATACTGTATATCATTTTTTTTAAAGGTTCTTAGATATCCAAGAAACAAGAGCCCACAATGAAGGTCCAAACAAAGTAGAACTGAAACAGTACCAGCAGGGATTCCTTGTATTTTTATGCCAGATGCTGATTACATTTCTATAGAGGGCTGGCTATTTGCCAGAATCACAGATATTCTGAAACACACATGCCTGCCTGAAACCCTAAACCAACAACAAATGGCTACCCTGTAGGACTGTAATGCTTAAGGCCCATTTTGCTGTTGCAATGGAAAGAGCTCAATTACTGCCTTTATATCTCCCATGGAGAACAGAGACCAAGAGCAACAGAAAAGAGGTCTATAGACAAGATTGCTATCCTCTAAAAAGCCTTTATTTAAGATTTATTTGAAAGGGAAATGAGGTACTGAGACACACCATACAAGATAACATACAGTATAGTTTTAGCTTTAACTCTTGGCCATACGAAATAGGATAATAATTTAATAAAATGTAAGTGAAACGCAATGGTCAGTCATGTCAACAATACTTAATGCAAGTTTATCTAAATAGGTTGACTAGTATGAATCTGGAATGAAAAATCTAGATATAAGAATTGCCCTAACAGAAAGCTTCAAAAGAAGTCTTGATAAATAAAGGGACAATAACAAATACACAGTATTGAGGCAATATTTTAAAGTGTTTTAGGGGCTGTTTCTTCATCTCCCCAGTCCCATAGAATCAAAATTATTCCAATTTACCAAGGTAGTGAAACAGAAAAAGCAAAAACGCATATGAACTAGAGAACACTTTTACGGAATAATCAAATGTGTATATATTTTAAAAATGGTTAATCTTTTGATAATCAATCTGAGAAAATATCTGGCCTGCATTGTTATATGTATTTCACCTCTCTTATTGCTTCCCTTCCTCCAACAAGAGTTTCAAGCTAACAAACAAAACACTTGGTTTCCTAGAAGCTACCTGCTCTAAGCCCTGTTCCTGTCCAGTTCTTCACCAGGCAACTCTAACTCCTCCACAAACTGACAAGCTGAACAAGAGAATGGGAGCAAATCACAGAGCAGGTATGGATGTGGTAAGCCCCAATTCATTAGAAAAAACAGAATTCAATTGTCACAAGATACATTCTTTAACCCTTAACTCTTTTGTCTTCCAACGAAGCCCAAAATTACCTGAAAATCCTGAGAAACTTACTATGATTTAGTAGAACATTTATACACTTTCATAGAAACTAGTCATATGAAACATTCCATATGACTATAAATGGCTCTGTTTAGTAACCTTAAACATAAGATAAAAAACTGTTTCTACTAAAATTGTTAATCCTCAAAAATAATGTAATTATTCTTTTTTAATAGGATGCTATTTTCAATGACTAGATTAATTATTCATAAGATTAATATAGACAGAAGCAATTAAACTCTGCTCCAAAGGACCACGTGATACGTTTTTCATATTTGGCAGTTTTTTAAGGCAAAGATCAGATCTGGTCCTGTACTAAGTATATTAATAAATACCTTATATTTCAAAAATGAATCAGTCATAGTCAAGAAAAATGATACAATTTTCAAATGATTTTTCTTTTAAAATAGCACTGTGAAAGGTACAAAGTTCATAGAAATTACTAGTCTTCCAGTGATTTTTTTTCTTCCAGCTTTATTTTATTAATTATTTTTTGATTCATCATTGCTAACACTATAGTTAGCATCATCTAATGTCATGTAGTACACAGGGGAATCATGACTGTAACACTATATATATAGTTGAAGGTAAATGACCATGTGTGATCATATGCAAAGGAATTAAACATTAGCATTTTTGTAAATGCTCATTTTTGTAAACTATTTCCTGTCAAAAGATATGTGAGGCGTAAGAGCACGAAATATAATTACCACAAATATAGATTCTACTCACCAGTTTGATAGCTACATATTCATTGGTGTAGAGATTTTTACCTAGGGGAAAAATAAATATTTATGTTTTAGTGACATTTATTCTGAGAGATGCAAAGCAAAATCTTAGCTCACGGGGTCATGAGAAAGGTCACGTTCCCAATGCTATTCACATATATGAAACATGATTTATAAGTGAAAAGCTAAATGGAGATAATGAGACCCAGCAAAACAAAAACAAAAACAGTTTGAGAATTTGGAAATTTAAGTTAGGCACGAAAATTTTTTTAAAAAGAAAACAAATCTCTTTTTCTCTCACATATGCACATTTTGTTATTTAATATTTCCCAACTATTAAGCCATAAGGCAAACTAAGAAGAAAAAATGCCAGAATCTAAGAGATACAAAGATTTGAACTCCTGGCACAACAAGCACAAACCTTCATTTTTCTAACTCACTGACAAGTGGAGATTTTATATTTTTTGTCATAGTATTTAGTGTCAACTTTAGTTGGGATAAAGGACAGTGTGAAACAAAACCAATTATTTCACTACTCACCTTTTGGAAAACTTATTTATTATATGTAATTAAATGATTCTCATAGCTTTTCTGACCTTTCATCAGAAACTATAGCTCTGTATCTTTACCTGTTGTGCAAGAAGGAAACAGATCTCCACCTGGACAACACTTAAACATCTCAAAGTTCTTCCTGAAATAATAATGATTTTTCCTCTCAACTTCTTTACATGTATAAATGGAATCAATATTCTCCTAAATATCTAGAGTAAGAACTTGTGGATGAGGATGAGAGCAAAAGCTATCACTTACTGAGCCCATATTACACGCTGAGTACTTCACCTCCCCACCCCTGTTGATTCTTGAAGGCTTTAATTTCTACTGTTTAGTGTATAACATATAGGTTAGCCACTGCACTGGACTTCACATTGCTTCTTATATATTTGTCCCATCTTAGTCAGCTAGACAGACTATAAATATCTTGAGGGCAGAGATTTTATCTAATAGTTCTGTCAATGCCTTACAGTGCTTAAGACCATGCTCTGTACATCTCGGACACCCAAAACCTTAACTGATTAAAAGTTACTGGTATGTATGACTACTTTTTAAATAATACATAGAGGTTAAAGTTATACTTTTATATATACATATACACACATATATATGTACATAGCTGAATATATATGCATAGAAAGGATATAAAGTTATATACTGAGGTATTAAAAGATTCTTAGTATTTTGATTTTTATATAATATAGTTTTTATAATAATAATAATAAAAAAAACCCACTTCATTTGGGAACAAAAGTTGCCTGCAATGTAAGTTCTTATTTTCACCACGCTCTAGACATCAAATGGCCCTTTGCAAACTGCACATTTATACTATTAATACAGCCATCAGGTTGCTGAGTACCTTTATGAGTTGACGAGTACACTAATTTAAGAATTACTTTTGTCTGCAAATAAAATAATAAAAGAGGACTCACAGGATGCCAAACACTTAAGAAACCATTATAAGATGATAGGCACTTTTTCTCTATATATTAATTGCATTAATTCTCTGAAAGTTAATTTGTTTCTGATTAATGTCACCACAAAAAATTTTTTTTAAATTTGTTTGAGGCAACTGTGGAAAGGATACTAAGTGCGAGAGGAAAAGATGAGGTAGTAACAGCTAACTCCCAGGCAGATTAAAACTACAACTTGGCAACAGACTTTTTCCACAACAGATACGATGTTGCATAAAGATTTTTCAGAAGAGCCCTTCCTGACTCTGTATAAACACTGTTAGTGTGACCTAACATCAGTTTTAGCACAGGGCTGACCCTAAGACTTTCGTATCCCTTAAAGGAAAACGGTCAAGTTTAAAATTATAAATATGTTTAGGGGTCTTTCTAAATTGAATACCCCTGTCCCAGTTTTAGGAATAAGAATTACTAGGGGTAGGGAAGTATGGACACCAAAATTCACCTCTTACTCATTTACAGTACAGCATGTCTTTGCTGTTAAAGGAGTAAATTAATACTTGGAGTACACACTTAAAGTAACATCTTATTTCAATATATACAACCCTTGAAGTGAGCTGGTAGAGTAAACAGAGTAATAAACCTGGATTCTGATCTGTGAGCAAGAAAAGAGAGAAGGTAATTTCAGGAGTCTTAGGAAGGAAATTCTTATCTTTCTTTCTTCCCCCCAGCCACTTCCTCCCAGAGTCTTAAAAAATGAGTAGAATTTTAGATTAAAAAAGGGAGAAAGGCATCTCAGAGAGAAGAAGCTGCATGAGCAAACAAAAAATGAGAAAGTAGATGGTATAAGCCGAGAATGTTGGGTGGTCTGGGGGATAGATGGACCATAAGCTGTATCATGAGGATCAAGAAGGCGTAGAGATGGTCAAGGAGTGGTTAGGGCAACAAGGGAGACTAGAAAAGTAAGGTTGAGTCTACTTTAGGAAAGGCCTCGATGTCAACTTAAAGTTTAAAATGAGTTGGGTAGTGACATGATAAGATCTATGATTTTGAAAAACCATTTGTAAGGAAGAATAAAAGATTGACTAGAAAAATAAGACATGAGAGGTAAGGGAAAACATTTGAATACTTATTACCCAGCACATATCAGACATCTAAGATGAGTGACACTCAGTTCTTTCCCTTCAGAGACTATATTCTAGCTCCTCAAACAGGGCCTTGTGGTAAAAAGTTAAATAAATCACATATATGAAGAGTGTTAAGAGAGAAATATGAATAAGTCAGTAGAGAAGACTGGATGAGTATTTGGGTAAAGTGGCATGCAAGGTGAGCCTTGAAGGACAAACAGAGAAAATAAAGGAAATTTCTCACAAAAAACGTACTTTGAACAGTGAGAACATGATAGAAAGGAGACATGATAGAAAATGAACAGAATGTGATATACTGAGAGCGGACTAATATGAACAGAGCACAAAGTATACAGGGAGAAATGGTGAGAAGTAAAGTCAGACAGAATCAAAAGGGACAGTGTGTGAATAACTGTGAATGTCAGCTTCTTACTGAGTTACGCACAACCAAAGTACGTGGAGGTATGGCGGGGCATAAGCTATAGGACGAATAAAATATACTTTTCGTGGATACTTACTTTTCTCCGAGGATTTGGGGAAAATCTTTTTTATAGTAAAACAAACTTACTATATTATATAAATTGTGCATAAATTTCTTTTGAAGAAAAAATGTTCAAAAGAATCCTGGGCACTTATGGATCTGCTTCTTCCAGAGTCTAGGGGGGGTGGGTCTCACTAATCAGTAACTTTTTCTCATTTCTCTGAGTTCAACTTGGCAGCCTAGTTTTCACAGTGCAGTTTACTTTCAATGGTGTGAACTTTTCATTGCCCATGAGGGTGGGAAAGGGTAGCTTTCAGGGAAGGCAAGGCCTGGGTGGAAGGGGATTTGGTAATCCAACTGCTTCACATATAGATCTGCGACAAGACTTCCTGTTTTTAGCTCCTGTATCCCAACTTTCCAAATTCCTAGAATCTCCGATTCTTGGGTCTATCTGAGGTATTCTGTTACAAACTAGCCTACTTTTCAATCATTCGGCATTCTCTGAACTGTTAAGTCAGTTATAACTTAACTATCTGCATTCCACTTTCCAAAATTTTGTTAACATTTCTCATCTGTTTTTATCTTCTCTTCTTTTTTTGGTTCTTTGGGTTTTCATGCTTTTAAAAAAAAAAATCCCTTTTCTAAATATACTTTATAAAACTGAAGAGGCATCCAGTTCCATAAAATTCCACATATTATAATTAGTTTATGCATATATCTTTCTACCTCCACTAGACAGTAAATTTCCTGAAGACAAGAAGAATGTTTAACTCATCTTTTCAACTCTAGCAATATAGTATGTGATATATAGTAGATAACAGATATTTGCTGAAGTGAATCAAATTGACTTGATATACAGAGAAGGTTCTTCTGAGAAAGTTCTAGAGCAACAAAAAAAGAAATCTGGTTTAGAATCAGATTACGGATAATCTTAAATGCAAATATAGGAGTTTCGACTCCATTTCAGCTGACTGTGAAACCACCAAAGGTCTTGTCCTAAAAGAAAAAATAAATGGTGAAAACTGTATTTTAAAAATACTAATCTGGTCCCAATATATAAGATAAAAGAGGATACCCAGAATAAGATGAATAAGAAGTTTTTACAGCAGAATGTTAAAAGAATAACATCTGCCACATACAGTGTAATTATGAAGATCACAAGAGTTAGATAAGAATATATGAAAGTACTTTGTAAACTGCAAAGTGCTAGATAAATCTAATTTTTATTACTCCTATTATTATTGCAGATATGAGGCAGTAATTTCTGAAAGAGAATAACTTAAAATAATAAGACATAATCAAGGCATTTTAAAGAACAAACTAACCACCTTTGGATTACATGTAAACGTGAGGGATAAGGAAAAGAGAAGGGTCAAAAATGCTCTTAATTAGTGGAGAAGACGAAGAACCAGGAGAGTAGGCAACAATCATTCCACTCCACCATGATGCCTTCCTCTAGGTTCTCACTAAATCTAAAATAACGAATTATGAAATGACCTTCATCTTCAATTTTCATATCTATATAAAAGAATATAATCTCAGAAATATAATAAACAAGAGCCTGTGTAACACCAAACATGATGGCTGATACATCACAAAATGCTAGCTTGCTTGTGTTTGCTTATTTTCTCTGGCGGCACCAAAAGAACAGAACACGTGTCACCCTCGTACAAAGCAATTATCCTTACTCCTAAAAGGCACTGGAGGTGACTGGATAATTCTCCTGAGTTAAGCATTACTCGAATGAATTCTTTTGCCAGGGAGTATCATTAAGACTGAACAGGGCAATACAAAACGTAACCATGTTGGAAAGCTAGACAATCACTCAGCCACTATCCTCAGTGATATATAGCACTCAAAAATTTTGTGCTGGAAGATTTTAATTACAAAGATAGAGAACTAAAATTCGGGCCATTTAAAATGAATGACTTCTTCAGCTAAATATGGATATATATGAACATATATATATTGATATATAATATGTCAATAACTTTGAGAAAAGCAGGCAGTTTAATGGACAGAAAAATACCACTGATGAGATGGCACAATCCCAAGGACTCAAAGCTTTTAGTATCTCTTGCACAAAATCCACAATGCTTCCCAAGCTCACTTCCTGGCTATGGGTTCTTTTATTGTTAATGGAAAAGAAACTCATTACATAGTAGTTTTTGGAGCTTTATATTTAAACACAACCCTTCTGAAACAGCAGTCCTGGATGTGATGCTGCTCATAAAACCCACTGCATAAAGACTTCCTGTTTCAGTAAGTCACCTACAGAGACAACATTTACCGTAAGCTTCATCAGACACAGCATTATTTCAAAGAACCAGCAGGTCTCAGTTCTCAGTCACACTGATAAAGGAACATACAGCCTCGGGTTCTCAGTTTTAGTTAGATCTCCAGCTGTCACATTTTCTTGCCCTAAAGTGAAAGTAGTACATTTATAAGTTACTACCTAGAACTTATATTAAAAAAAAAAAAAATCCAGCCAAAGAATTTGAGGCAATTAGTAGTTAAAACAAGAAATCACTTTTATGTAATCCAGATTGGTTACCATGTCTATTTAGAGCAAAGAGGACAGGCTGGCCCGTTGCCTCCATCAACCAGATAGCATCTCTTTAAGTGGGCGGTAGGAGTAGGGATAAGAGAATAATAAAAGGCACCAGAACTTTAAAGCACAAAGTCAGAGGTCTTTCTCATTTTCACTGGCTTAATTCTACTAATATATTAGTATACTATGCAGAAACATTTCCCAAATAGTTAGCAGTGAATGGCAAAGATAATTTCTTCTTGTGCCAAGTTTTTTGAAGGGATTACTTATCAATATCGGTAAGTAGTTTATTATAAAAAATCTTATTAAATCTTGCTTAACCACTGGTAATGGTACAGAGCATGTTTACTCTTAACACGCTAAAACATATCTGTTTTCGACAACATTAAAATGTTTTCTAAACTGCGTGATGTGATCCATTAGTGGAGTGTGAAATAAATTCAGTGGGTCCCAACAAACACTATCTTGCAAGAAAAATAGTATAAAATTTAAGAAAAGAATATATCATATTTAGTAAGGATATTATTTATGAAACTTTTGCTTCAGATACATTAATTTGTGTATGTACTGAATCGCAATATAATACTTTTTAGTGTGGGTCATGGTCAAAAAAATAAAAGCTATCAAAAGCCTTCTGAAAAGCAGTTTCGATTATTTCATTTTGGAATAAAAAGCTTAAGTTAGTGATTGGACTAGTTTCTACGACTTTCTTAGCTAATAAATATGATATTCAGATCAATCTGTTAGTAAAAAGAACAGGGGTTTTTCTAGCAGCTGAGAGTCTGGAGTGAGGCTGAGTAGACTGAGGCAAAAGCAGGTGGAAGATGTCATTTTATAAATGGGATCAAAGAAAGTCCTATACCCTATTTCAAGAGGGAGAGCCTGTAAGGTATTTACAGAAGCCTGTGTTTTACTAAGCAAATGTGTGAAATTTTCTACATTACGCTGGTGAGAAAAGAACTAGAATGAATCACTCTTAAAAGCATGATAGTTTACAGAAACATACTAAAATATATATTTTTTAATTTTACTATGCAAAATTTCAAAGTTATACAATGAATTCCCCCAGGTAACCTCACTCAATTTTGAAGCAAATCAGTATATTTCATTATAGATCTCTAATAGATTTGAAGCGTTCTTTTAGAACAAATGGTTTACTTGCTATTTGAAGACCTCTACAATATAAATGTGAAAAATTAGAAGACCAAATGGAGACCCATGGATATGGGGAAGGTTATAGTACCAGTCAGACATTTCACCCATTCAGGAAGAGAAGTCCAAATGGTCCTTTGAAAAGTAAAAGGGTCGAAAGTGAAAAAACACAATTATGAACAGAGTTCAAGGTAAAGCAATCGATTCTAGAAGAACTAAAACCATGGATTGTCAATGACTTGAACTTGATCATAAGGCAAAACCAGTCGATTTATTAATATTTTCCTGCCAAGAATATAGACCTCCATTCTAGATGATAATATAATTTTTAAGAGGAAATACAGATGTTATTAATAAAGTTATAGCAGAAGTAAAAGAATATTTATATTAGACATTCAACTAATATACCAATTGGAGAAACCACAGTATCTAAAAACTTCAGATCCCAGTGATATGTCTATTTACTTCTCATCCTAATGAAAGTAGTTATGTCACCAGAAGCAACGTTAATGTGCTTTTTTAAAGTCTTGCTTTACTGTTAATTATTTAGACAATTTCCTAAAAGGGTCTGGCACATAATTTTTCAGCTTTGTTTAGAACCAGTGATTGGGAAGCAGCTCCTCCTGAGGAACAGATTGGAAAGCTGCGTGCAGGTCATTGACACATATTGTTAACATGTAAGTAAAATCAAACTTTAATCCTGTTGTACAAACGATATGCCTTAAAAAAATTTTTTAAACATTTTTCTTTTTTACTGAAGTATAACTCACATTAAGTAAAGAGCACAAATTCTAAGTGTACAGCTCAGTAAATTCTTACATATTCATATAACCATGTAACTATCTGAGAGAACACCTGCAGCACTCTAGTTGGCTTTCTTGTGCCTCTTGCCAATCAATAATCCTTATCTATCTACCACCTCTCGAAGTAATCTATTTTGACTGTAATTGCAAGAATTCGCTTGGAACATCTAGGGATATAATTATACAATAACCACTCTTTTGCTTAACATTATGTCTGAGATTCATTCATTTTTTTGCATGTATTAGTAGTGGATGATTCTACCTTTCCTCATATTTGTATCTTATTTCAGAATTGCTGCTTTTTCCTCCACATCATAACTCTAATCTCTTGGTATATTAAACTAAGCATTAAGAAGCTACCAGTTTAATTCCACTTCCAATAGTCAAGAGGTGGAAGCAAACCAAATGTCCATCAATGGATGAATGCAGGGCAGATGAATAGAAAAAGAGAATGTGGTATATACATACAATGGAATTTTATTCAGCCTTAAAAAGGAAGGAAATCCTGTCACATACTACAATTCAAGTGAACCCTGAAGACAGTATGCTAAATAAAATAAGCCAGTGATAAAAAGGCAAATACTATATAATTCAACTATCTAAAGTAGTCATATTCACAGAAAAGAATGTGGAATGGTGGTTACCGGGGCCTGGGGAGAGAGGGGAAAAAAGGATGTTGTTTGAATCTCAGTTGGAGAACATGAAAAAGTTCTGGCTATCTGTTTTACAACGATATGAATATATTTAAACATACTAAATTGTACACTTAAAAATTATTAAGATGGTAAATTTGATGGTTTTTTAACCACAATGTTAAAAAAAATTAATCTGAGCAACCCCTTTCAGACTCATAAGGTCCATTTTCAGGAAGACAAAAAATTCCGAGACCTACCTTCTCAGTGTAATAATAACTATTGTTATTTTGAGCATAGTTGCTCCCAATTTGTAATGGCAGAACATGGTCTTGGAGAGACCACATCAAGATATAAGAAAAAATCAGTTTGTACTTTGAAAGTATAAATCTCTTAAAGCTCAACAATTCAATGGATTGCTAAACTCTAATTCGCAGAATTTTAGGTAGTGTAGTATTTTTTAGTAAAACTTCTGCAGCTTTAGTGGTTAGAACCGAAATGTTCTTAACCTGTGATCATTAGATTCTCATTCAAAGTCAAAAATCCTTTCCTTGTGGGGAATAATAATAAACATCAAAGGAGCACCATCTCTATTCAGGAATTACTTTTTTTTTTGAAGATTAGCTTAAAAACCTTGTAGGAAAAAGCAAATAAAACAATCTTTCTTGTGATTATCAAAGTAATTATGAAAACAATGAAACACATGTATAAAAATATAAAATCATGATTCACAATGTAGAATTTAGGACTGATCATAAATGAAATCATAGTTTTGTTGCCAATCAGTAACTTACTGAAAAATTAAAAATATCTCAAATGTGATGACACTTGAAACTTTTCTAAGTCTAACTATAAATGTAGTTTCACAGGAGGGAAAAATCATTTCGACCTATATTAAATCTTAAGTCCAACATAATACTGTATAAAGTTACATAATTATATTAGCAAGTTCACATATCAATTTCGATTAAGCCTATATAATTTTTTGGTAACAGCTTTTGAGATGTAATTTACATACCATACACTTCACCCATTTAAAGTATACAATTTGCTGGGTTTTAGTATGTTAAGAGTTGTGTAACCATCTCCACAATCAATTTTAGACTATTTCCACCTCCTTAAAAAGAAACCCCACGCTCTTTATTGTTTCTTCATTCTTTTTAAAGTCAAATAATACCACATTTTGCTTATCTATTAATCAAGTGACATTATGTTTTCCTTTCTCTTGGGTATATACATACCTAAGAGTGGAATTGCTGGAACAAATGGTGGTCCTCTTGTATTTAATTAACTATTATATTTAACTTGAGAAACTGCCAGGCTGTTTCCCAAAGTAGCTGTACCATTTTACATTTTATATCAGCAGCATATGAAGTCATTTTACATGTTACATCAACAGCATATAGTCAACACCTGTTATTATCTATTGATTCTAGCCACCCTAGTAGGTACAATATGTTATCTTACTGTGGTTTTGATTTATAATTCCCCAATGACTAATGTTGATGAGACTATGAGGAAAGAGTAAGCAAATAAAATGGAATCACTATAGTTAAGCTGCTAAATTACTACAATAAAGTAGGTTGAGGCATGAGGAAATGATTTTACTCTTGCTTTAACTAGCTGAGGAACTTAAACCTTTGAAACCTCTAGTTATGCCTGAAGATATAGATAACTCTCTGATTACCTCCTAAAGTACTTAGGAAAGAATGCTCATGTGTCCAGACCACCTGATATCCATTATTCAGACCACTGGACGTCTGGAAGATTACGATATCAGACCAATCCAGGGACTAAGAATGCAGAACTGATTCTTCTCAAGAATGCACTTTTTACTATAAGAACTCTTAGCTTTTCTTTCTTCTTTGGAACACTCTGGGTACTGCCTAGTTGTGTTGCTGATTTGCAAATCTTAAGATACTTGAATAAATTTTTGCCATTTATTTCTAGTCAAAGCCTCCTGACTCTGCTTGCTTGACACATCATCTCACATGCTTAATGGCCATCCTTATGTCAGCACTGGAGAAATGTCTATTTGAATCCTTTGTCCATTCCTTTTGAGCCACATTTCTCTTGTTCGGGCCTGCTTCCATGTCTGGAAGTGTACTTTCCCTTTTAATAAAGCTTTTCTTTTCTGCTATAAAAAAAAAAAAATCCTTTGCCTATTTTAAAATTAAGTTGTCTTTTTATTGTTGAGTTGTTAGAGTTCTTTATATACTCGGAATACTAGTCCCTTATTAGATATAACTGGAAAATATTTTTTCCTAGTATATGGTTTTTATTTTTCTTTCTTTATGGTAGCTTTTGCAGCACAAAATTTTTATTTTGGTGAAGTCCAATTTACCTATTTTTTTCTTTTGTTATTTGTGCTTTTGGTGTCATACCTAAGAATCCACTGCCAAATCTGAGGGCATGAAGATTTACCCACACATTTTCTTCTAAGAATTTTATAGTTTGAGTTCTTACATTTAGTTCTTTGACCTATTTGGGATTTTTTGTTTTTAAAGTATGAGGTAAAGTTTCAACTCCAATCTTTTGTATGTGAATATCCAGCTGTCCTGACATCAACTGTTGAAAAATTATTCTTTCTCCACTGAATAGTCTTGACACAATAGTCAAAAAACGATGGACCTCAGCTTGATATATGGTTTCTCAATTCTATTCCATTGATCTATATGTCTATTCTAATGCCAGTACCACACTGCTCTGATCACTGTTGCTTTGTAGTAAATCTTGAAATCAGTAAGTGTGAGCCATCCAACTTTGTTCTTCTTTTCCAATATTGTTTTGGTTCTGCCTGGTCACTAACAACTCCATATATATATTTTAGAATCAGCTTTTTAGAATTTCTACAAAAAAGCCAGCTGGGATTACGAAAGGAATTGTGATGAATCTGTAGATCAATCGGGGAGTACCACCATCTTAATGATATTAAGACGGGACCCTGAAAATGAATGTCTTTCCATATATTTAGGTCTTTTTAAATTTCTTTCAACAATGTTTTGTAGTTTTCATAGTATAAGTTTTACACTCATTTTGTTAAACGTTTTTTTTTGAGGTTTATTCTCTCTTAATACTACTGTAAATGGAACTGTTTCCTTAATTTCATTTTTGGATTAAACATATATACTTTTTATAATAATGACTGAGACCTCTTCCCTCATGATCCGTTCCCAGAAGCATACTATGTTTTTTAATTAGAAAAGTAATAGTCTCTCTTAAACCTCAACTAGAGAGTTCTATTATATAAATGAATTTTCCAGATAAGTGACATTCCTTCAATAAAAGTTTAAAACTAAAATCATTTTTATAGTAGAAATGTTTCTAAAGTTTCAGGTTTAATAAAGAACATATGTGATGTTTGCTTTGGCAATACATACATATACTAAAATTGGAATGATATGGAGAAGATTAGCACGGCCCCTGCACGAGGATGACATGCAAATTCATAAAGCATTCATATTTTTAAACTTCCAGTTATAAAATAAATAAGCCACGGAGATGTATAGGATGGCGACTACGGTTAATAATACTGTATTACATATCTGAAAGTTGCTGAGAGTAAGTCATACAAGTCCTCATCAGAAGAAAAAAATTTTTATAACTGTGTATGTGTAAATTTCCTGCCCAGTATATACAAAAGAAAATTATTTATCCAGTAAGCTACTGAGGATTATGTTATATTTCTGACAATTACTTTCATGAAAATGTTTATTGTGTTATTTACTTATAATAATAATATAAGGTAAATATTAACTGAAAGGCCAACTACATGAACAATTGTGGTTAATCTACTTGAAGAAACAGAATGAAGCCATTAAACATCGTGAAAATCACATAACAATTTAGTAAATAAGAAAGCAGAATCTCAAAGAATACCCAACTTTGTTTATACCAAAGCACATATATACATGTACACACAACTGAACAAAGACTTTGCTCTAATTATCTGTGATGTTACAATTCCGTCTCAAAACAAATAAAATAAAAACCAACCGAAAACAAAAGAAAACAAGTTCCATGAATCAGAATTATCCTTAACCCATCTATACTCTGGATGTTCAAATCTGAACAATCTGATTATTTAGTTTAATCAATCTCTGAAGTAGTTTATAAAATAAAGTAGAAAAAAAGAAGCATTACAACCTCAAAAAGACAAAGTAATTTTTAGTTTCACAGTACAAACAGCCTAAACTACCTATAAGAGCCCTTTAGTCAAAGAAACATTCAGAATTACTTAAAATCGCAAAGCATTTACTGTTTAAGCTTTTTACCATCCAGACAAACTAGAGGAACTACCACCGTTATTTAGATATCAGCACCACTGGATAAAAAAGACTGACATGTATTTTTAACAATACAGAAAAACTAAATACAGAAAAATTACACCTTTTGAGGGTAGGGAGGAAACATTAGACGTTCTAATTAATTTATGTTCTTGGGAAGGAGATGGCATGTAGTTCCTGTCAAGTTTTTTTAATGCCTGCAGAATAAAGTCCAAAATACATATCATGGCCCAAAGCTAGTCAAGAACAGACTGCTCACATCTCTAGCCTCACTTCCCACTGTATTTTATTGAAATAAAAAGCTAAGGGTAGAATAAGATACAGTGTTTATAATATCCTCCACTTTATAACATCCTCCCATTTTACTCTGAATTTCAAAATACATACTTTGCAAAATTAAAAATGAATCAAAAATTAATTATTAATTAGCCAATGCTTTCCTTCCTCACCTAGAAAATCCCTAAAGATTAAAGTTGGTCCACCATAGAAACTAGATAGCGTTACTTAAAATAATGGCCATCATTTTATACTTTATTTATATTTCTTTTCCTGGCAATAGGTAATTATATTTATATTTCTTTTCCTGGTAATAGGTAATTAAATGCCGACAACTATAAATTTTGGAATCAGATATTTATTCTAATGTCGTTTTTAAGCTTTTTTTTTTTTTTTTTTTTTTGGCATGTGGTATTTCAACTGCATACTTAATAAGTGGTTAGACTACCTGGCACATAATAAAAATACTTGTTTGGGAGGTCCCTGATCTGGGCTCTAGTTGCAACTCTGTGGTAAGTAGCTTATCTTAACTCAAGTCATTTGATTTCTAAATTTTTCATCTTTAAAATGATGAAGGTTGGACTAGATAATGCCAAGGTTCCCTACAGGTCTAAAACTTAAGTAGGTTTATTACTTTTGTTGATCTGGACTTTACATATATATTAAATCAGTCTAAGTCACCACGACCCTGTTGGGAGCCAGATCCCACTCTTGTCTCATACTAAACTCATGGCCACCTTTTTCATATAACTGTCACTAATCTAGTTGTCAGGCCTGAAATTGTATAGTACGGTTCTTGAATCATGATCTGGTCTTTTGTTCAACGTTGCTAATTTAAGATAATGCTGAATCTTAATTATGTTAACCAGTTTATTTAGCTGCTCCACCTCAAGCATTGTGCTACGTGAGGATTTCATTAGTACAGTGGTCCCCCTTATATGAAATTTCGCTTTCTGCAGTTTCAGTTACCTGCAGTCAATCATGGTCCAAAAATATTAAGTTGGAATATTTCAGAAATAAACATAAGTTTTAAATTGCATGCTGTTCTGAGTTGTGTGATGAAATCTCAAGCCATCCTGCTCTGTACCCCCGCTGGGACATGAATCATCCCTTTGTCCAGCATATCCATTGTGTATGCTACCCTCCTGTTACTTAGTAGTTATCTTGGTTATCAGACTAGTGATATCACAGTACACAGTTTCAAGTAACCCTTATTTTACTTAATAGTGCCATATATACATACCTTTCATTACAGTATATTCTTATAATTGCTCTATTTTATTATGAGTTATTGTTATTAATCTCTTACTGTGCCTAATTTATAATTAAATTTTATCATAGGTATGTATACATAGGAAAAAATGGTGTATATAGGTTTGGTATTATACAAGGTTTCAGGCATCTACTGGGGATCTTGAAACATATGCCCTGAAGATAAAGGGAGACTACTATATGTTCTTTAAAGGTCTCCATCCAATTCATGGTTCAACTGAATGGAACCAAAGTCAGAGCTCTATGTTCAGCATCAGTAATGACAACGGTCCATTAAAACTGATTCTCCCTGGTGCAGGTGGTTAAGAAAACTACAAACCTACTTAGTTATCTTATCAGCCAGTTCACATTTCTATCTGTGTTACCAGAATATCACAAACGTCTGTCAAATAAATGCCTTGCTGAATAAAAATATATAATACATTAGAGACATTTAACATGGCAGATAAAAACATAGGCATTTTACTTTATTCCTTTTCAAACTCACATTGAAATGACAAAAGAAACTAAAAGGACAAATAAAATAGGTGAGGAAACAGCAGACCTGAGAAAGCTGACATACTTCAGAGGAGGAATCGAAATGCTAAGATTACCCAATGATATTGACAGGAAACTTACAATTCTGTTGTAAACTTGAGAGGAAGAATTAATAAAGGATATGTAGTAACTAAGAAAATTTTTTAAAACTCAAGTATCAGTAATTTTTATTTCTGAGGGAAGGAGGGATAGGGATGTACTAGAAAGAAAACACAGTAATAATGCCTTCATAGCTCGAGTGTGAACAATATTTCAACAATCATTATACTGTACATGCAGAAAAATGGTTTAACCAAAAAGTATGACATAAGTATTTGGGGAGAATTTAGGGAGTGTTTGTACAGATGGCCCCCGACTTAAAATGGTTTGACTTACGATTTTGCAACTTTACAATGGTGCAAAAGCGATAAGCATTCAGTAAAAACTATACTTTGAATTTTGAATTTTGATCTTTTCCCAGGCTAGCAATATGTAGTGCAACAGTGTCTTGTGATGCTGGGCAACAGCAATGAGCAGCAGCTCCTAGTCCGCCACATGATCACAAAGGTAAACAACTGATAGTCTACAGTACATTCATTGTGTTAGATGATTTTGCCCAACTGCTGGCTAATGTTTAAGTGTTCTTAGCACGTTTCAGGTAAGTTAGGCTACACTGATGTTCAGTAGGTTAGGTGTATTAACTGCATTTTCAACTTACAATGAGAATGGATTTATTGAGACATAACCTCATCATAAGCTGAATAGTATCTGTATGTAATTGGGGATGGTATGTATGAGAAAAATCAAGAAATAATATTGAATATTGAAAAAAATAGTAATGTCTAGAAAAAAAGAGGTATCTAAAAGACATTTAAAGAGTTGAAATGCTTGCTTGCAGGAATCAGGACTTTAAAATCTATGTTACATGGGTATTTTCATTAAAATTATATTATAAAAAATACGTATAGCATTTTCTTACCCTAGTAACCCCAAATGAGTATGATCTACTCTTTGAGAGTCTACTATGCCCAGCAGTGAGTTCTACTTCCTTTGATAAGAGCCTTACCTTTCATGGAAAAGTTATGACCAAAAGTTCAGACCATTTTCTCTTCAGGATGCATGATGACATCATGGAAATACTGATCCTGAACTCTCTTCATAAGCAAATCTATAATCACCCTAGTTTTGTAATCCTCCTCAACAATTCCAAATTGGCTTAGAAATCCTGGAAATTTTACCGTTAAATCCTCATTAACTAGTTAAGATCTCAATGCATAACCCTACAAATATCATATCTGTGATACTTCTAAACATATTAATATGATGTAGACTGTGTCTCAGCAAATGTGGTTAAAACTATTTACTCCTATCATTTTTTTTGATGCATTATGCTATTGACAGAAAGATCTGTTAAAGTTGTTTAACCAATAAATTGTGCTCGAGTTAGAACTGGGTGCCATTCCAAAAGAAATTCAAACTGCGACACTACTAGAAATAAGAATTATATATGCGTTCCTGGTTTTTCCAAGAAAGTTAAAATGCATTATTTCTAGAGTAATAATTTTAAATTGAACCCCTCTGCACCATACTCTTGAAACAAAATAAGAAATATAATTTGTCACACATCTATAAAGTGGGAACATATAAACAACTCTTACTGCCGGGGGTGGGGGGATATATTTTGTCAGGTTTACACACAAATGTACACACATACATATACCTAAAGAGATAAAGCACATGGAACGCAATATTAACTGGCAAATCTAGGTGATAATATATCATGGCTTTAACCATCCTATTCTTTTTACTCTTTTGTAAAATCTTGAAATTTTTTTAATATAAAGTTGGGAAAAATTAAAATAATTTCAAACAATGTTTTATATTATGTACATAAACCATGAGCTCACTATGTATCAACCACTCTCTTAGGTGACTGTAGACATTATCTGAATTATATCTTCACAACAAATCTGTAAGGTAGATATTATGACGCCCCTCGTCTGACAGAGGGAAAAAATGAAACTTGGAAATGCAATCTGACTCTAGGATTCTTAACATTTAACCACTGGGGCAAGAGAATAATGACATGACTTCTAAAATCTGTTTTAGTTTGTTCCATCCACAGACTCTAAAATTTGCAAATTCATAGAAAAATCTTAACAATGTTATAAAAGCACAATATATCAGTTTTTCTGTTTCATTGGTTGGCTTGGGTTTTGGCTGATAATAGACAGTTCTAGTTGTTCAAAATGCTAAAATTTCCTAAGAAACTATAAAGTAACATTTGATTTTACAATGACTACACATTCCACTAGCGAACACAACTAAATTTCCTGTTTTATTGTAAGCCTATATCCTTTCAATTGAATGACTTGCAAAAAATTTTTCCATAGCAGAACTGTATCTTTCAACAAAATCTATTGAAAACTCAGTATGTAGGTAATAGAAAGTCCTGCCTGCTGCTCACTTTTCCTTTCCTATTTTCTGGCACTGAGAAGTAGGTGCTCCAAGTCTCTGTGTGACACAATATGAAACCAACTGCTTTAGATAATACACATTCTGTACACTGCTAATGATCACAACTGCCAAAAGCAGAACTGGCTGGTAGAAGCTGAAGTTATAAATTCCAATTTAAGTTCACTAGTGATAGGTAATTCAGGTAAAGGAAAAAAAATATGCAGAGAAGTCATCATATATGACTTACTTTAGTCAAAAAGATATGTGTCTTATTTTAGAAGCCAGGGAGGAATGTGTCACAGGACAAGCTGCTACCCTTAGCCAATTTACCTTTGTCAGAAATATCCTTCAATGCTAACGTAATTTTGCATATTTCACCAGATACCAAATAAAGAAAAGAGCAAAAAAGGTCAATTATTTTTGTGCCTCCATTTTACTGTCTGTAATCAAAAACATTCTCTAGCAAAATCTTATTTCGCAAGGGTAATATTAAATTTTTAAACATAGGTACATATCTATTAGATGTGACAGAGATATTATCTACTTTCTTATTCTTGCAGCCAAGCAGGAAAACAAGCTGTTATTTGTGGACTTGGGATATACATTTTGTGAATTCTGGAGGAACTAAATCGTTTGCATCTTAATGTTTACATGATTCTTTCCAGGTTTGATTCAGTAAAGACTCAAAATTAAAAAAAAAAAAAAAAAATCCTCAATATACTCCTCATGTTTTCAATCAATGAAAAACAACCTGCAGATCTGTTTCCACTCCAGTGTGTTCTCCTACCTTTTATCCATGATCATCCTTCATCAATCTTCCTTTCTCAAACATTCAAAATCCCTTTCTGTTGAAGCAATATACACAGGTAAGACTCCGCAGAAATAATCTGCCTATTAAAAAGTAGACAAAGGCCACAAAGAAACAACTCTTAAAAGAAGAAATGTAAATAAATGTGTAAAGATGTTCACCTTCGCCCATGAACACATACACATTTAACAAGATACCATTTTCCCCTATTGGACCAGCACAGGTGAAGACTCTCCATAATGTTTAAGGTATCTGAAGGAGTTAGGTAAACAACCCCCACCCCATATACACGCAAGGTAAATAAAAACCATTTTTCTGGAGGGACAACTGTCAATGTGTAACAAAATTGCAAATATGTATGTCCTTTGACTCAGAAAGTATACTTTCAAGATTTATTCTAAGAAAATAAAATAATCAAATTTGGACTACAAGGATATACTACGAGTGTCTATAAGGATGTTCAGCATAGTATTATTTATAATAGTAAAAAACAAATAATTCATATATGCATATATAAAGACTAAATAAAGTACTGAATAACTATAGATATTAAAAAATGAATAATCTATAAGTAGAAATAAAAAGTGCATGTACAATTTGATTGCATTTCTAAAATATAACCTGATATACATTTTTAATTTCTGGAAAATTAAATTAGTGGTTATCTTTGGAGATACTTCTAAAGTAGAATTTAAGAAAAATTCTGGCGATAAGCATGCCATTTTCTTTTTAAAAATTTTCTTATAAAGAATTATTTTTGCTTTTCGTTTATTGCTTTTTTTCTGATTACAAAATACATGTAGTCATTTAAAATAAAAACAAAAGGGAGAAGAAAAAAGAAATATCTCAGAAATAAATAGCTGTTTATTTCTAAAGGCAATAACTAATTAGTTCTCTCCTGCTTAACCTTAGGGCACAAGGCTTTGCTAATACCGCAACCATTTAGAACCTCTTCTTTTTTGACTTTTCAACCTCTGTACTCTTCAGGCTCTTCCTTTTCCAATATCCCTTAAATGCACAATCTCCCAGTCATCCAAGCTCCACAAAGCATCATCTCATCATCTGACTATGTGTTCCTTAACACCTACATAGTGATAAATTCTTAATCCCTATCTCAAGCCTAAACTTTTCTAAGTCTTAGATCCATATTTCTGCATATGCGCTGCATACTCCTCTCAAAGTCATATGCATGAACTCTATCTACCTGTCCTCTCCACTGCTACTCCAGTCCTGTATTTCCTATCTCCATTAAAGGTTTCCTCATTCACTTGGTCTCCCCAAGCTGGCAAACTCAGTCATTTTTGACCCTTTCCCCTCGAATCCTGCCTATAGTCCACTTCTGAAATTTCTCCCTAGTTCATCCCTTCCTCTCGATCTCACTGCTATTTTCAGAACCAAGAGCTAAGACAGGCCTGGTCATTTCTAACCTGGACTATAAAGTCAAACATTCTTAATTATCCATTATATGCCATACATAATAAAAGGAGTTGAGAATATGACGATTAATAAAGCAAAGTACTACCGCCAAACATGTCTGGAGGTAGAGAGATGGAGGAAGATAATATAATGTGACAATAATTAGAGCAAAATCCACAAGACGTCAATCTCTTTCCTATCTGATCTAATCTTATAACTACCTGAATTATCTTTCTAGATTACAAACCAGATCACGTCACTTTTCTATTGTAAAATTCTTGATGATTCTACTCCACTGCCTACAGTATAAAGTCCAAATGCTTTAATACCATGCAAACACTTCACAATCTTGTCCCAACCTACCTAATAGCTGCCTCTATTACTTTCTTTCACTTGACACACCCTAACCCAGCCCTGTATAAGTAACTAGTTGCTGCCCTGATAATATGCTAAACACTTCCACAACACCTAATGTTTGTGTATCCAACAGCTGGAGAGCCCTTCTTCCTTGTGCCGGCCAGTGGAAGTCCTGTCTTACTCTCAATCAAATAATATCTCTTTCTGAAACTTTCATTAATCTTCTCTGCCAATGTAGTTTTTACGCAATCTATTATAATACTTACCAATTTGCAATATAATTTTTTTTTCTCTAACACCAGATTATGAGATTCTTAAGGACAGAAACTACATCTTATTATTTTTTGTATCTTTCCCAAAGTTTGGCAAGATAGTAAATACTTAAGAACTGTTTTGTTAAGTGGATAATGGGGTGGAAACAGATTTGCAGGGAACCAAAATGTATTGAACATTAAGTCACTTTTTTAGTTCTCTGTCTAGAATCCAGGGGTCTACCTAAACATTAAGGCCACTACCTACCCGTCGACCCCACATACCAGAAGGCCAATGGAGCCCATGGTTTTTCCCTCTCCTTTTCCTATTCATCTGGATATCCATCCATTCTATAAATAATAACAGTAAATAATACAGATAGAATCCCTAACCTCCAATGGGCTTATATTCAAGTAAAGAGAGACAATTAACAGGTAAACAAATATATAAAATTATTTCAGATACTGATAATACAATGAATAAAATAAAGTAGTTTCATAGGATAGAATGTGGCTAGGTGAGAAACGTGCTATTTTAAAATGAAGGTAGGGGATGTCACAGAAGGTTTCTTTGAGATGGTAACATAAAGGTGACTGAGGCCTAAAGAATGAGAAGCGAACAGCTAAGCAAAATTTGGGAGAAAAAATTCTGCAGGCAGAGAATAAAAGTCTGAAGTAAAAACACCCTTGGCTGCTTGAGGGACAGAACAAACAGTGTGGCTAGAGAAAGAAGTGAGTTTGGAGAAGAAAGAACAACCCTGCAGGCCATAGTCTTGGTGGAGGCCAATTTACATCTGCCTTGAGTTTAGAATTTCCTAGTTTACATCTTCCATCGTCTGCACAATCTTCTACTTACGAACACCAAAGCAAAAGGACACAGGAATGGGGTATACAGCACACCTCTTGATAGAAAGATGTCAAATGATTCTGAAAGTACCTTTCCTGGTTTCTGTTGATAGTGTTTCTAGATACAGTGCTATTACAATATTGGCCCAGAGTTAATGAAAACCCGATAAGCACACAAGAATAAAACCACTTGTAAAGAAAGACAAGTTTTTCTACTGACTATAAGGCAAGTCAAAATAAGAACAACATTATCTTAGATTCATGAGAAGAAACAGAACACAACAGTCTTCATCAGCTATAAATTTATCCTTTTAATTGAATGAATTTTTCCATTCCTATGTAAACTTAAAGATCATATAATGCAAATCTATACTTAAATTGAATAAAATAGATTTCCAGTTTTCATCAACCAAGTTTCTTCTTCAATTTAAACAATTTTATGATGTTCTTAGAATACATGAATTTATATGCATTATACACTGCCTCTCAGCAGTAATTCTGTGGATGTTTATGTCTAATCTAATTAATTTCAAGTACTACTGTGATGTTAGAGTAAAGTTAATCCATTAAATACATAAATATTTACCAAACTAGCTGCTAAAGCAATTCAGTAGTCGCTAGGAACTCAAGCAGTGTGAAGTTACACATCTAACCTCGATGCTCAGTAGTATCTGCTGGCTTTGCTAGCCTGAACATGAACACATCACTAAATATGCAGAGCCTTTTATTATCATAGTCAGGTCTTAAAATTCTAGGCTGCCAGCCCTCTACCAGTAAAAATAAATTCATTCTCAGCATCCCCAAATTCGATTCTGTACCTAGTGATCTCTGGCTAGTGTAGTGATGTTTCCCTGACTCTCTTTATGGGGTATCAAAAACAAGACCTTTTTTATCTTCTTTTGCAAAATTATCAGAAGTAGCAGAGATAACAAGCAAGTAATCATCTTATGCTCCTATAAGTAATCATCTTTTGCTCCCAAGGGCCTAAGTCTCCTACAATGGGCTTTCACAGTAATTCATAGCCTCAAAAAATGTCTGAAAAAAAGGGAACCTCTTCCCTAAAAGGGAACCTCTTCACATTCTCTAAGCTCATGTCCAGCTTCATACATTTATAAAATCTTTCATTTTCTCTTCCCCATTCACCTAGGGAGGGCCATAAAAAGGTTTAGAAATACCCAATATATAAATACCCAATGCACCTTCTTCCCAATTTCACATCTTCAAACTGGTCAATTTTGTCATTATTCATCATCTCACTCATAAATTTATATTTTAAATTAAAAAATCCTAGTTCTTCGGTTAGGAAATAAAATTGCATAATTTCTCAAGTTCTAGCTCAATCCCCATGCTAGGACTTCTAAGAAGAAATGCAAATGTAGTTATCAGTTTGAAAGCCTCTCAAAAGAGGATGTATATCTTTGTAGACTAAATCTGGGTATTACTGAGTGAGGATGTAGTCCTCTCTTATCAGGGCAGAGTCTGAATTAAAACAAGGCCTAACTCCTTTCTCAAAGTGTAGTTCAAGGACCAACAGCATCTAGAATACCCGGGAGTCTGTTAAAAAAAAAAGACCAACTAAATAAAATCTTCATTTTATTGATACCTGTATGTGAATCTCCCTACATCATAAAATCTTAGAATCGGTGGAAAATTTAAAGCCTATCACACAGAGACATAAACCTTGGACAGCAATTATAACTGAGGACTACAGTCCCATTCACATTTGCTTTAATTCTTATAACAGATCTTCTTTAAGAGAATTTCCCATAAAACTATAAACCACTTGTCTTGAAACACACCACAGCTCATTATAGCTGCTGTTGTTGTTAGTTAAAGCCACTGATATAACCAAGTTCTTACCTAATCTGAGCTCTCCGAAGTTCCCACACCCTATCTTCTTGCCAACCCTGAAGTTGGGTCCCACCATAAGAACCCCAGATGTCGAGGAGCCAGACGGTCGAGAACAGTGTGTACTCCTCTGTGCCATGGGTTTAGTTGTCCGTTGTCTTTCATCCTTCTCCCTACTAGGATGGTCCATGATCCTACACGACAGAGTCTCTCCACAGTGAATAGCCTCAGTCTGTACACTTCACTTCAATACAAAAGTATGTCCAAATAAACTGTAGTCAGAGAAAGATAAGAAGATCTTTTGGCACCATATTTGTTTCTAATGTATCTCCAGGAGATGAAAAACCATTGATTAGTTCTTGTAGGACATGTAGTCTGTAGGTCTCAAGCATAGGAGGATATTTTGTAACCTAGGTAAAGAAAAAAAACAAACAGTTAAAAATTAAATTTTAAAATAAATTGAGAAAGTTACTACTAATTAGAATGGATCATATCCAAAAATCAGTAAAGTAGATAGCTGCCTGAAATAGGTTTTGGTTTTATATTCTCCAACAGTTTAGCCATCTGGACTAGTTATTCAGCTAGTAACATAAGCTCAATAGGCTACAGACCATGGCAGCTAAGGGAACATACAAGCCTTTAATACAAAATGCTCTCTACTACTACTATACATATCACCCAAAGAAAGGTATTTGTTGGCTTTTTCATCACAAGCTAAGAAAAAGATATGGTGGGGGGTTAAGCCTAGCTAAATAAACTAAGGAAATTAATAGTTCTTCCTTTTAATTTGGACAGAACTAACAGAAAAGAGGCTACTCACCCTCCCTCTCCTCCATCCCCGCTCTTTATCAAGCAGTGACAGCAGTCATGCATTCCAAGGCATTCCATTGACACAGGTTATGTCTATGAAGGACTTTCCAAAACCCTCGTGGTACTAAGCAGTCCTAAACTAAAGCTTTGGAAAGCTTAACTTTTGGTATAGTTTCCACTGCGGACTGAGTATACAGAGTGCCTGAAGCAGATCCTGTGTGCAACCCCAGAGTGAAAATAAAGTCAAGAAACACGGAGTCTTAAAAACTCATCCCTACAATTCAGGGATGAGCCCAAGACAAAAATTTACAATGAGATAATTCCAATGCTATTTTTGATAATCCAGGTGAGTATCCTTAATGAAAAATATTCTGTCATCACCAACCGCATACTAAACAAACACTTATGTTTCACTTTCATTAAATATTTTCTTTAAAATTGTAAAGATGAAGAGAATTAGAACAACTGCTTGGTAACTGTTGCATGTATACATACTATAAAGCACAAATATCTAGACTGTTAGTGTCTTATGGGCACCTTCAATTCCCTAGTACAGGAATAGGAACAAACCTGTGAGCTGACTGTACAAATGGGGAAATGATCCAAGAATATAATCCATTTACTTCCTTATAGTAGTTAAAATAAACTGTCTGTTTTCATCATTTCTGTCCATTTTCTTTGCATTATTAAAACTGCATAATGATTTTAGGCTTCCACAAAACTAATCATCAACAAAATACTTTTCTCTGACTTCAGAAGACAATATATCTACATTCAGAATGTACATTCTGTTAAAAAAACAATCAGGGTGATCAGAAGAGATCAGCAATTACTGGATTTCCTGCATGAGCAACATTATAAATTTATATTTCCCTTCATTTTTTTCTCATATTTCCAATTGTATCTAATATTCTCCAATTATCTTGGTTGTTTGCCCAAACTTCCTCAAACAATATTAGTAAGAAAAGGGAAATATGATTTAAGATGTTTTATTTAGATCATATCATCTTAACTAGCAGGAGTATATCTACGTGTAAGAAACTGTCAGCCTATACTTTCCCTTACGCTTTTTTAAGGGAAAGGGACAGAAAAAGTATGTCTTAGCCTATCTAGACAATACTAAATATTTAACTAACTCCCAAATTTCATAAATTATCACTCACATAACAGCCTCATTTATAAGATTTGGAAACCTTGTCTGTTGTTCTTCATATTTTTTGTGTTCACTCTGTTTTTCTAACAGATGGAGGTTATTTTTATAATGAGTACTCAAAAACATTAGGTGGAGTAATCACACACAGCTCTCCTTATTCATGTACACTTGCATGTATGCATTAAAAAACTATATAATACTTGCAAGGTTAGAACCCTGCAGAAAGCAGGTTTGATCTGAGAAAGGGATGATTTAACACTTGCTTGTAGACCAGAACAATAATTTTACCTCCCACAAACATGGCAAAACTCACATTTAAGATATCAATTTTCTAATCTATGCATGGGACATTAGCAGTTTAATCCATAATTATAAAAGATGAGTAATATTCAATACCACTTTATGTGGTGCTTCTTGTTTAAGAAAGCAAACTAACTAAACACAATTGAAAAATTTTAAATCTTATTTATCACTGCCCACTGCTCAAAAGTATTTTCTCCTTCCCAATTACAAACTCTTCAGCTTGTCATTTGAGTGCCTTCAATATCAACTCCTTATATAAATTCATGTTTTAAAAAGCTACTACATAAACACAAGGAACATCATTCTTAGCCCTTATGCCTAGAATGACCTCTTAACTCTTCTGTCTTATTTAAGGCCTTACATCCTACATCCTTTGTGAAACCTTTAATAATCAAGTCATCATTAACACTTGGAGCATCACTATCTATACCACTCATGTGCCATCTACCATGTGCCAGGTTATATTAATATGTACTCTAATACTCAACTTGATTATCAACTTTTGAAGTTAGAGATTTTGTCATATCTCCTTAAATTTCCTACATATAATTGGTACTTAATATATACTGAATAATAATTATGATAGTCTTGCTTAACAGAAAACAGATTCCCAGTGACATAACCAAATATTTTACAACAAATAATAAAAAGTAAAGAGAACCCTAATTTACTGTAAGAAATCCTAGGATTCCCCTAGGAAGAAGCTAGTATTATTGCACTTAAATTCAACAGTGTTAAGACCTAGACTAGTCAAGATTTCCATTTTACAAGGATATTAGGTATTACGGTTACACAAAGATATTAAATAGTTTACAGTTACCAGTATGAAAAAGTTAGCTCAAGAACTAGGTCAAGATTACCAGTCACAATGGCAGAGTAGGATAATGCTGTGCTTGCCTCCACATCAAAATTATAAATAAACCACAGAACAATCATCACTGAGAATCTCCTGAAGCATAACTGAACAGTTCTATAACTACAGACATACAGAAGATGCCACACGTTGAGACTGGTAGGAGGGGCAGAGATGCTGAATGGGCTGGCCCCACGCCCATGTGTGGCAGTTAAAAATTGGGAGAGATATCTCAGCTGCAGAGGTCCACCATGAGGAGTGAGGGAAACCAGCCCCACACAGGCTCCCCAGCCCCACACAGGCTCCCCAGCCCAGGGTTCCAGTGCCAGTAACAGAAGTCCCCATAACTCTGGCTGTGAAAACCAGTGCAGATTGTGGCTAAGTGAGACGAAGAGCTGCTAGAGTCCCAGAAGCTCCTCTTAAATGGCCTGCAGTGGACTTACTCACTGACACACTCACTCATTATGAGCTCTAGTGCTAGGGCAGCAGCTCGAAAGGTGCCAGAACATATGGAGAAGAAATAAATTGTCTGCCTTCAAGGAAGAGGCTGGAGGGGCAGCTTTCTCTCAGAGAGAATTGTAGGTAGATGCCATTGTTCCTTTGCTGAACCCTCCCCTGACCCAGTTTGCAGATGCAGGCGGGAACCATCTGAGTCTCCACTAACCTGACTAACACCATTTGCCCTGCCCTGGTGACTCCCTGAAACTCCACCCCTCCCAAACTGCAGGCCCAAATCCCTTGCAGTAGCTTTTCCATACAAATGCTCTGTCTTGGCCCATGCTATGGACTTTCTTAAAATCTTTCAAAGGTTCACAAACTCTGAACGAGCAGTATCTGGCCTGGCCTTGGTGAGCCCCATACCTCTTAATGAGCAGCCCCAAGCTAGGCACCAGTAGCAGCTGTCCTTGGTTTGAGGTTTGTCCTCTCCCAGAAACCTCTAAGTCCAGAGTGGGTGGTGACTACCTGCAGATTGCTTTGTGGCTCATACGAAGTGGCTCTGGGCAAGGCAGGGTAGCGGTTGATCTTGCCTTCCACCAGGGCTCTTCCCAGGGCCAGCACACCCAGTCACCAGCTTCAGATCACCCAGCTTCCTCTGTATACAACACATCCAAAGGGCAAGCTGGGCAGGCACCAGAGCTCTGCTAAAGCGAATTGTGTTCTATAAAGTCAGCCTCTGTACAACAACTCACAGCCGTTCTCACAACCAATCAACCTGAGGGTCAATCCCTCCCATTAATGTGTAAATAGAAACCAAGGCTCAACTACAGTAGGACGACACACACAATCCATACAAGGAACACACCTACAGCATTCAACTCAGGTTACCAGGGAGACTGAATCACTAGGCCTCACAGGACACCTACTGTATAAGACCACTCTACATAGCAGCTCTACCTAATACATAGAAACAAACAGAGAGAGATAGACAAAATGGGGAGACAAACATGTCCCAAATGAAAAAACAAAGCTCCAGAAAAAGAACTAAACAAAATGAAGATAAGAAATTTACCAGGTGCTAAGTTTCAAACACTGGTTATAAGGATGCTCAACGATCACAGTGAGAACTTCAACAAAGAGATAGGAAACATAAAAATGGACATAGAAAATATTAAAAAGAACTAGTCAGAAATGAAGAATATAACTAAAAGAATACATTAGAGGAAATCAACAGATTAGATGCAGAAGATGGAAGCAGCAATTTGGAAGATAAGGTAGCAGAAAACACCCAATCGGAATTGCAAAAAAAAAAAAAAAAATCCAAAAAAATGAGACTAGATTAAAGGGCCTCTGGGACAACATCAAGCATACTAACATTCTCATCACTGGGGTACCAGAAGAGAAAGAGCAAGGGATTAAAAATCTCTATGAAGAAATAATGATGGAAAACTTCTCTGACCTGGAGAAGGAAACAGACATACAAGCCCAGGAAGCACAGAGAGTCCCAAACAAGATGAACCCAAAAAGGCCCACACCAAAACACATCATAATTATAATGCCAAAGGTTAAAGACAGAGAGAATCTTAAAAGCAGCAAGAGAAAAGCAGTTAGTTGTCTACAAGGGAGCTCCCATTAGACTGTCAGCTGATTTCTCAACAGAAACTTTGCAAGCCAGAAGTGATTGGCATGAAATATTCAAAGTGATGAAAAGCAAGGTCCTATAACCAAGATTACTCTACCTAGTATAGCTATCATTTAGAATCAAAAGACAGATAAAGAGCTTCCCAGGGAAGAAAAAGCTAAAGGAGTTCATCACTACCAAACCAGTATTTCAAGAAATGTTAGAGAGATTTCTTTAAGACAAAGAAAAAAGAAAAAATGTGAATAATAAAATGGCAATACCTACATATCTACCAACAATTCCTTTCAATGTAAATGGATTAAATGCTCCAATCAAATAACATAGGGTGGCTGAATGGATAAGAAAACAAGACCCTTACGTATGCTGCCTACAAGAGACTTACTTCAGATCGGAAGATACAGATTTAAAGTAAAGGGATGAAAAAAGATATTAATGAAAATGGAAATGACAAAAAATAGCTGGGCTAGCAATACTCATACCAGACACGATAGACTTTAAAACAAAGGCTATAACAAGAGACAAAGAAGGATCCAGTAATCCCACTTCTGGGTATTTATTTGAAGAAACCTAACACACTACTTTGAAGGGACATGTGCATCCATAGGTTCACTGCAGCATTATTTACAATAGCCAAATATGGACGCAACCTGAGCGTCCATCAATGGAGGAATGGACAGAGAAGACGTGGTACGTTTATACAACACAATATTGCTCAGCCATACAAAAGAATGATATCTTGTCATCTGCAACAACATGGCTAGACGTAGAGGTTATTGTGCTGAGTAGAGTAAGTCAGACAGAGAAAGACAAATGTCATATGATTTCTCTTATATGTGGAATCTAGAGAACAGGATAAACGAACAAACAAAACAGAAACAAGGTCAAGCTCAAAGATACAGAGAGCATTTTTATGATTGCCAGATGGGGGCGGTTTTGGGGAGAGATGAAAAGGGGAAGGGAGTTACAAAATAATCATGGGGATGTAGAGTATAGCATTAGGGAACATAGTCAGCAGTATGTTGACTATGTTGTAATAACTATGTATGGTGTCAGATGGGTACTGGACTTACTGGGGTGATCTCTTTGTAAGTTATATGTCTAATCACTATGTTGTATACCTGAAACTAAAATACTGTATGTCAACTATAACTGAAAAATAAAAAAACTATTAAAAAAGAAAAAAGAACCAGGTTAAATACCCAAGGTAAATAAGTTACACTTTAACCTTATTTTTAACAAATGGTTTCCAAGGACAGCAGTAAAAGACAAACTATATGCTTATATTATTTAATAGTAAAAAAAAAAAAAAAGGTGAGGGAAGGCAGGAAATTATATAAATGCAATAACTAGATGTTTATTCAGGTGAATGAACTACTGACAATCACTTGTAACTTATTTATTAAACAAGTTAATGTTATGGTGACTACATAACAATGCTATGATGACTACCAGCAAGTTCATTAAAAGGTCTAATTCTAGTAGTTTCTGTCAATTTAGGCATGCCTGAAACAGAGAAAAGATAAAATATTTTTAAAAGTATGAGGCCCCACATATTCTTTGTAACTGAAAGTTATAATTTATTTCAGAAACTGTTTTTACCCTTCCCAGAAGGCATCGCTCTATCAATAAAGCCCCACTTGGTTACCGAATAAAAACAAATTTATACATATGGCTTTTTTGACTGGAAAATTTTAAGAGCTCTGTAGCAAATTAAAGAATTACTACCTACAGTAAAATCAATAAAATCCAATTCATGAAGTTGTGGGTGGGAAGCTGATGCCAAGTCTGCTAGGTTTACATTGGAGTTGAAGAATATGGCTTTTTTCAGCAGTGCTCAGTGAAAAGTTTTCCTTCATAGACGGCTCTAGAAGATATCTTATAGCATTCCATCATATATGGAAGAAATTTATCTTTCTAGTAACTACCATCCTAAGCAAACATATAAAAGATATAGGTCAAAACTAAGAGTTCATCTGGCCCAAAGTCACTCTCTGTAAGGCAGTAATGGATGCTTTGTGGGAGATATAGGCATGGTTTTCTATCATGAATGAAATGGCTAAAGTAAATTTATTATTTTATGCTATAGTATTTTGAGAAGTCTAAAAAAATTAAGTCATATTATAAAATCATCAAAAAAATACTTAAAGAATTACAGCTGTGAATTTGTTAAATGAAAATAAATCACTGATTAACAGTTTGTTTCAGATTCTCATATACTGGCATTGTCAAAAATTAGGCATATAAATATTTAAATTTTAAAGTCAAAATACACTCAACCTTTTTGATAGTCAAGACAAGAGGCTGTCAGGCTTCTAAATCTCTCTTCTGCTATAACTTAGAATGAAACTGTTTATTGGTGTAAGGATGCTGGGTCATATGGTAAGTGTATATTTAACTTTAAAGAATCTCTAAAGTGACCAGACTCTCTCTTCTACTATTCCTTCATTTACCACATGTTAGTTTTGGTCCTAATGCCTACCACCTCTTGGTTACAAGGTTCAGCTTCAGGTATCACTTCCCACACCAGTGTCCAAAACAAATGAAAAGGCAATAACAAAATAGTATCTGGGTTTTTTTTTTTTTTTTTGGTAAAGATAAAAATTCTTCCCAGAGCCCCCAGCAAAATTCCCCTTCTGCTGAGTTGCCACCAGTATCTGCTACAATGTCTGAAATTCCCAATATGCAATTCAAAGAATAAGATCAAAGCCTAACCTGATGTTTAGAATATAGGATAAACTGCAAGAAAGGTACCACACTCAAAAAAGGTATTCAGTAAACATTCAATAAAAATGACATCTGCATGTGTGCATGTGATGTGTGTGTGCTAAAAAACTATCAAAAATCATAAGACAAAAAAAATATGTAAAACGATTTAAGTACAAACAAAAAGCTCATAACTCATTTTAGCTTTAAAAAAAAGGACACCAAAAAACCTTAATTTAACCTAACAAATGACCAAATTGATTTACTTTAACCAAAATACATTATGGGAGTACAATGTTAAAGAGAAGAACAATATTTACAGATTCTGGTACTATTACTGTTTCTCTTTTCCACAAATTTCAATTATTATGTCTCTAATTCCTACGGCCCACTGCTCATTGCTCAGTCTATTCCCATCTGACCATTATTTTTTCCCCCAGTTTTTTGATATACAAATGACATACAACTTTTTATTAGTTTGAAGTTGACAACATAATGACTGAACATAGGTATATGTTATGAAATTATTGCCAGAATAAGCTTAGTTAATATCTATCACCATACAGTTATAATTTTTCTTGTAATGAGAACTTTTAAGAATGATCTTCTTAGTAACTTTCAAATATACAATACAGTAATTTAATGCCTTCAATAAAATGAAAAGGCAACCTACAGAATGAGAGAAAGTATTTGCAAATCATATATCTGATAAGAATATCTAAAATGTCTAAAGAACTCATATAACTCAATAGGAAAAATTAAAACAATTCGAATAAAAATGGGCAGAGGAACTAAATAGACGTTTTTTCAGGAATGACATACAAATGACCAACAGATACATAAAAAGGTGTTAAACATCACTAATCATCAGGAAAATGCGAGTCAAAACCACACTGAGATATCACCTCACACCTGTTACAATGGCTGTCATAAAAAAGACAAGAGGTTAAGCGTTGGCAAGGGTGTAGAAAATAGGGAACCTTTGTGCACTATTGGTGGTTTTGCAAACTGGTGTAGCCACTATGCAAAACAGTATGAAGATTCCTCAAAAAATTAAAAATAGAACTAACATATGACCCGGCAATCCCACTTCTGGGTATTTATCCAAAGAACTCCAAAACACTAATTTGAAAAGATTTATGCATCCCTATGTTCACTGCAGCATTATTTACAATAGCCAAGGAATGGAAGCAAACTAAGTGTCTATTGACAATTAGCTAAAGAAGAAGTGGTACATACATATAATGGAATATTATTCGGCCATGAGAATGAAATATTACCATTTGCAACAATATGGACAGACCCAGAGGGGAGTATGCTAAGTGAAATAAGTCATATAGAGAAAGACAAATACCACATGATTTCACTTATATGTGGAAATAAAAAACAAAATAAACAAATAAACAAACGAAAAACAGAAACAAACTCATAGATACAAAAAACAAACTGATGGTTGCCAGATAGGAGGGGGGTTGGGGGGTGCAGGTGAAAAAAGGTGACGGGATTAAGAAGTACAAACTGGTAGTTACAAAACAGTCACAAGGATGTAAAGTACAGCATAGAGAATACAGTCCATAATATTGTAATAACTATGTACGGTGCCAGGTAGGTACTAGACTTACCAGGGAGATCACTTTATAAATTATATGTTTCTAACCACTATGCGGTACATCTAAAATATAATACTGAATGTCAACTGTAATTGAAAAATAAAAAGAATAATTAAGAAATAATAAGTTAAAAAAATACATAGGTCCATGGAGTGGAGAAGAAATGGGGGGCCTAGTGCAATGTCAGACCCATGAAATGTCCAATGTCAGCATACCATGCCATCCTGCACTTCCGTGCTTTGCCCATGACCTCTGTACTGGGCTCCTCATGTTATTTCTTTATTGTGTATCTATAGGGATCACCAGATCCTACAACTAAAGAAGTAAATTAAAATGAAATGAATGTCTTTGGGTTCACAGCTTCCGCTTTCTTACTTTTTCCGTGAAAAGAATTAATCTTATTCCCATAAATTAGTTTGTTACATTGACTTTACATTTTTAGAAGAGCTGCCCATTCTTCAAGTAAACACAGGGATACTTTAACCTGGCCTTCCAGCTCTCTCACGCCTTCATTCCCATTTTACGTACTTGTTCTATGATTTCATCAACCTCTGAGAGCCCTTAACTCCTCCTTTTTTCCTCCAGCCTACTTAGATTCCATAATCTATCACTTCAATCACTACTATGCCAAAGCTCTTATCCTGTGTGAATCTATCTACTGGCCTTTTCTAAACTCAAATCTGCGCTTTGCTGAGCACTGGTAGAGAAAAATGCCACAACTAATAGCATTATAAATATATAGTTTTCTAATTCACTGGAACCCTGAACCATACTAAGTGGTCCTTCTGCTACCTGCCTCCTTATCCTTAGCAGATGATCTTCTACTTCACACAGGAAACAGAAGTCACATCCACAATTGGAAGAAGTATGGGTTGGAGCACCATTAATGGAAGATAATTACACTATTCAAAATTTTAAATAAAATTTAGTGATGGTTCATTTGATTTTTAAGTCCCATTTTGAACAATCCATAAATAAATATAGAAATTCATAAAAAGTGTGATAAAATGTATAAGGGAGTCATATCACATACACAAATTTTATAACCTTAGGAAAAAAATTGGTAAAGCCCAATCCCACCTACCATTATATTCAATAAAGGAATGGCTCAGTGTGCAATAAACTGGATAACTGAATCTTGTCCATCACATGACATTCATATGGGCTCTCATTGTATGTGAATCCCACAACAAGGAATATAATTTTATTCTTTGGAGATATGCATTTTTCATATAATATAGCTCCAGAATCCACTAAAACTTCATCTGGTACTAACTAAAGAAATAGCAATCTGATCTAAATGTTGGAGGAAACACTACACTAGGTTTATCTGAAGGCAGTATATGTGTTTCTGAAAATTACATCTGACTATACGTGATATTAACTTCATGTGATAACTTCAGATTCAAACCCTAAGTATGATCTCACCCTATCATCCTAATAAAGACACCCACTGAGTGTTATTTTTAATGCCAAGAAACTAGAGTCAACTCAAATGTTCATAGTTGAATTATTAAATTACAGTTCATAGTTGAATTATTAAATTACAGTAGAACCATACAATAATAAAGTGTATAGCTACAGAAAAGAAAAACAGGTAGAGTTATACATGCTAGTTTTAGACAGAGAGCCAAATATCGTAGTAGGTTTAAAAATGCCTGTGGCACAATAATATGTACAGTATGATCCCACCAAAAAAATTTTAGATATTAAAATACTTTCATAATCTCCTTTGTGTAGATACAGTTTACATGTACTTAGAAAGAAATCTAGTAGGATACATAAGAAACTGAATAAAAGTTAATCTCCGAGGAACTGGATTAAAGGGCAAAGAATGAAACTTTAAATTTCTCTTTTATACTTCTGCATTGTAATTTTAAATAAGCATGTAAACTCTAGTTATTAAAATTTTTATCTTCCTAGTTAACAGAAACAAAAAAAGTCATAAGACGAAAATTTCCTAGCAAATCACTCCTACAAAGCTACCTACCTTTACTTAACTTTCCTGTCTCATAAAGGAAAGGTGGCCCTTCTGCCCAAAGCAAATTACTTATAAACTTCAGTGCATTCTCTATATATAACTTTATCTTCTTCCTCTTGGTTGACTTCCTACAATGAGCATTCAGATATATTCAAAACCTACCCATTAAAAACACAAGACACAATACCCATCCCTTGATCGTTATTTCCTGTCCAGCTACCATCTTCTCTCCCACAAATGAAGTATTGTCATCACTGTTTCTATTTCTTCATTCTCAAACACTCTGCAATTGGGTTTTTAATACCCCTTCCCAAACCACTGATATCTCTCTCCTCCCTAGGTAAACTATCTCCTTGAGGTGAAATCAAAGGAACACTTTCAGTCCTCATCTTATTGATCTCCTAACACTGGTGGCCTTTTGTTTTTTCTTAAAATATTCTTTTCCCTTTGAGTTCATGCTATCATTCTCTCCTGATTTTCCTCCAATCTCTCTGGTTGCTCCTTCTTACTCAGCCTGTTCTTGAATTGTTTCATTTCCTGGGGAAACTGGCCCAAGCCTGTCTCTCTTCTCACTCAAAACCACTCCCATGGCTTCTAGTCATGCATTCATTCAACAAATATTTATTAAGCATCTATTATGTAAAAGACACTGTTCCCAAGCACTGTGGCATTGTTCTAAGCAACCACACCATATGTTCATTTACAGTGATGGATCCTAATTTACATTTCCAGCTATCATCTTTCTCCTGAGGTTGAGATCTATATATTCATGGGTATACTAAATTTTTCTACCTACACATAGGAAATTCAGATACCTTAAATTCAATAGTCCCCCCTGAATTCTTCTCTTGGTTCCTACTTTACCCATCTCCTCCCCAAGAAAACCTCAAACCTATTCTCTTGGGTTCTTATCTGAGAGTAAGTCTCTTCTTATCAGAGTATGATGTGTTCCAAGACCTCCAGTGGATGCCTAAAACCACAAAGAGTACTGAATCCTATATATACTATGTTTTTTCCTATACATAAATACATACCTATGATAGTTTAATGTATAAATTAGATTTACAATAACAGTAAGATTCACAATAACTAATAGAACAATTATAACAATATACTGTAACAAGTTATGTATATTTAGCATTATTAAATAAAATATGTTACTTGAACACAAGCATTGGAATACTGTGACAGTCAACCTGATAACCCAGACAGCTACTATGGGATTGACAGGCAGGTAGGCATGCAGCATGGATATGATGGACAAAGGGATAAAATTCACATCCTGGAAGGGACTGAGTAGGCAATGTGAGATTTCATTACACTACTCAATGCAATTTAGAACTTATGGGCTGTTTACTTCTGAAATTTTTCATTTAATATTTTTGGAACAAGGCTGACTACTGAAACTGTGGAAAACAAAACCGCAAATAAAGGGAGACGACTATACCATTAACCATGTACCCAGTGACACTCAAATCTATAAGCTTCTTTCCATCTTCATTATTAATTACTACCCTGGCAAAGAAACTATTCACTCCCAGGATGGAACAAAATCTCCCAACTGAACTCCTTGTTTTCAGATTTCTCCTCTCAAACTCCCTTACTTCTCCATACTAATTTGTGCACCACTTAGCCAAAGGGAACTAACTAGAATTCAAGTCTGATCATGTCATCTTCCAACTCAAAGGCCTTCAAAGGCTTCCCAATATCCTTAGGAAAAAGGTAAAATCCTTTCAGTCAGGGGTCCCCAACCCCTGGTACCAGTCTATGCATGTTAGGAACTGGGCTGCATAGGAGGAGGTGAGCAGCGACGGGCAAGTGAGCAAAGCTTCATCTGTATTTGCTGCCATTCCCCAGCGCTAGCATCACCGCCTCAGCTCTACCTAAGATCATCGGACATTAGATTTTCTTAGGAGCACTGGTCCCTCCCTGCTGCCAAAAAGGTTGGGGACTGCTGTTTTAAGTGGCTTAAATTCCTTCCGAATCAGGCACTTGCTTAGCCCTCTATCTTCATTTTGGTTAAAGCCTCCTCTCATATTATATGTAAATGAGCACCACACTTACTTCATTTCCTCCAAACAGCCAGGATCCTCAGTCAGGATCCCCTTTTATCTCTGCTCCTTAGGTTAGCTTATCTTCCCCAGTTTTTGTCTGAAATTTCTCTTTTGCTGGAAAACCTTTTCTGGCTTGTCAATTCTGTATTAAGCACCCTTCTTATGTACTCATTTAGCAGCCCACCACAGCACTAATCACAGTGCACTGTAATTGCTTGTTCACTTGTGTATTAGCTCTGAAGGTAGGAACTGTCTCATTCGCCACTGTATTCATAGGACCTGGCATAGTAAGTCCTCAAATATTTAATGAAAATAGGGATACATAAATGAATGAATGAGTTCTCAATCTTGATTTTCAACCAAATCTTTGGTTTTCAATCAATTCTTTTCAACTAAAGATTTAACAAAGTTGAAAAATCCTAATCCAGGAGATCGTGATCCCTGCCATCATTCTGAAGGAAAACATAGTAATTCCAAGTACCATGACAATTATATCCTACCTTAATTGTATGCAATGTGTTACTATTGTAGTCATTAATAGGCATCGGTCATTAGAAAAGTATGACCCAAATTTTTACCCATCTTAGATGGCATAAGAGAGCATCAGAAGATAAAAACTATTGACTAAGACACTAGCTTTGTTTTCAATCCAATTCTAAGTATTCTCATCTGGGGGATTCTCCGGCATTATCAACATTTAGCTCCTACATGTATTTTTCTAGGCCATGCAGAAACAGCCTATTTAATACAGGTACCCAGTTAGTGAGGTAGAAGACTAAGGCTAGAAATCTGCATTTTCATTCTCAACCTGTACACCAATTTACTTCCCTCTATTTGATTCAACTCCTACAAAAAAAGAGACATATCTGAAACTTACTTTATGTTTTACTAGAGGGAAAAAAAAAGATTCAAAGAATTGTCTAAAAAAAAAAGATATACAGGGGACTTCTGGTTTCTAGTTCTGCATGTAAGGTGCTAAAAAGTAAAAAGCTGAAGAGACTGAAAAATCAACTCTCTTCTTGGATCCTTAAGAGAGGGAAGAATATAGGGCAAACATAGGACAACGCATATTGAAATATGCCAGAGGACTCTGTCTTAAGAAGGCCTGCCCTCTGGAGAAGATAGTTAACCAGAGCCTAACCTGCTGGGGGTATTTATCAAAGTCTAACTGATCTGGAAAATGAGAACTACTCAACTCCAGCCCCCTCCAGCCTTCCACATGGTAGAAGGGAAATATCCAACTTCAAATCACTCTAGCCATTCTGTCCTACCTAAGGGAGAAGAAAAAGCTGAGTAACACTTGTGAAGCTCATAGTTCAGAGGAATAGGCTCACTAAAAGACTGATCCCTAATCATAGGGCTATAGAATGCGTCTCCTCCTTATACCAGGTATATCATGTCTGGCTACCAAGAAAAAAATTATGAGGCATAGTGAAAGGCAAAAAACATGATTTGAAGAGAGAGAGCAAGTATTAGAACCAGACATGGCAAGGATGACGAAAGTATCACACCAGGAATTTAAAACTACTGACATGTTGCTTAACGACAGGGATATGTTCTGAGAAATGCATCATTAGGCTATTTCATCATTTTGAGAACATCATGGAGTACACTTACACAAATCTAGATGGTACAGCCAACTACATACCTAGGCTATATGATATAGCCTATTGCTCCTAGGCTACAAACTCAAACGGCATGTTACTGTATTAAATATTATAAGCAACTGTAACACAATGGTATCTGTATATGTAAACATATCTAAACAAAGAAAAGGCATAGTAAAAATACGATACAAAGATTTTTAAAATGTATTGGGCACCTACCATGAACAGAGCTTGCAGGATTGGAAGTTGCTCTAGGTGGGAGTGAGTAGTGAGTGAATGTGAAGGACCAGGACATTACTGTATACTGTAGATTTTATAAACATTGTCCTACAAGCCTTCTTCCTGCTTCCTTCTGACAGGATCAGAAATAGAACATGGAGGCTGTCACAATGTTGCTCCACAAACAGGGATGTGGGATGGACTGATTGGAAACATTTGAGGAGAAATTGGAGGGGTAAGGCCATAAAAGGTGGCCTGAGGATCAGTAGGAATAAGAAATCAAAATGGAGAGATAAAAGAACATAGGGGATTGTCATGGCAATGTAGTTTTGGTTATTGCATGCTGGAGCAGTGGTCCAATTAAGGAACTTTAATTCATAAAAAAAGGAGGGGTGTGTTTAATATAGAGAGGGTATAGAACTGAGAGCTCAATATTTTGACTTTCAAAATTTGTTTTTGGTTCCACTGATCTTATCTGGCACAAAGGGCTCTCTCTAGCATTGAGTTGATGGAAGAAATAAAACTTATCTATGCTTTACAACATTACAATGTGAAAGTATTTCCAAAGACATGGACAGGCTGGCTCCACACTATCCCAGAAAACTTTTACTAAAGTAGCAGTGGCACTTGATATTGGTTAAGGTTCCTCCTGTGGACCTGTGTCCTTGTACAGGATCTTAGAGCCTCAACAAAGAATTTACAATGATGTACATCAAAGACAATCAAGCTACTTCTGGGAGGGCTATAGCACTCTGTGCTGAAACAGGTCAGTGGCTTGCTGACTGGGATATAATCTGTGCACTCAAAATTAAGTTGCTGTAAGTGGGAGGGAATCTCCCAAACCCTACAGACATTGCTCCCATCACAGAAGAAAAAATCTTTCTGAACCACATAGCCTTCCATTTCTTACAGGAAATTTCATCTCCATTATAATCTTATGGGACCATCATCACATATGCAGTTCATCGTTGACCTAAACGTCGTTATGTGGTGATTATTATTAATATGTTAAAGGCTCTAATGTCCTTCAGTAGGTATATGAATAAGCTGTGATACATCCAGATACTGGAATATTATTCGACACTAAAAAGAAATGAGCTATCAAGCATGAAAAGACACAGAGAAACCTTAAATGCATATCACCAAGTGAAAGAAGCCAATCTGAAAAGGCTATATATTGTATGACTCCAATTATGTGACATTCTGAAAAAGGCAAAACTATGGTGGTAAAAATGATTAGTAAGTTGCCAGCAGGAGAGGGAGATGAAGAGGCATAGCACAGAGGATTTTTAGGGCAGTGAAACTACTCTCTCTGTATATATTATAATGGCAGACACATGTCATTATACATTTGTTCAAGCCCAAAGAATGCACAACACCAAGAGTGAGACCTAATGATCACTACAGGCTTTGGGTGACTATGATGTGTCAGTGTAGGTTCACCAAATTTAACAAACATACCACTCTGGTAGAGGATGTTCATAATGGGGGAGACTGTGCATGTGTTAGGTTGGTGGGTATATGGGATATCTCTGTACCTTTCTCTTAATTTCATCGTGAACCTAAAATTTAAAAAATGAAGTCTTAAAAAAATATACACACAAGTGTTTTTAAATAGTATTTCTATATAAAAGAACCTTATGGAATTACAGCAATCACTGAAGGAGTATGCTACTTTCCAGGTGTCAAAAAGTTGAAAGTATAAGCACTTACACTTATTCAAAGTGGAATTCTTAATTCAATCAACATTTAGTGAGTGCCTCCTATGTGTGTAAAACTAGGTAGTCACTGGGGATATAACAGTGAACTCAACATATATGTAGTTTCTATGCTCAGAGCTTATAGTCTACAGGGGGCATCACAAACAATCACGAATAAAAGAACTACAAATTTGGGCCATGCTACGAAGAAAACAAAGATATGCTGAACTACAGAGCATGGGGAAGTCAAAAAGGAGAGTTTTAGGCAGAGGGTGATTAAGGCCTTTATTAGAAGCCACATTTAAACAGTGTCCTCAGGATGAAAAGGGGCAAATCTTGTCAAGAGCTAGGTACAGAGCTTCCAGACAGAGGAACAGCCTGTAATGTTCTTGGTGAAAAAAGATCAGCAAGGCTGGGGATTACAATGTACAAGGTAAAGAGGTAGCAGGAGTCCATTATTCAGGACTCTGATACTGCAATGAGTATCCATTTAAGCATTTAAAGCAGGGTAGTAATATTTATACTTAAAGAAATTTAGGTTTATAAAAGACATTTACATTTTTAAAATGATTGACTCTGGGTGCTGTATGACCTATGCAGGGAAGTTAACCTAGAATTACCTGCTTTGGTAAAAGGCAATTTATTCTTTGCCATAGACAAGAAAATCGAAGCTCAGAGAGGTTATATTTACCGACTAGATTACACAGTCAAACAGAGCCAGGAGTCCAAAGCCTCAGTTCTTCCCTGTTGCCACAATTACCAAAAGACCCTGTGCTCACTCACCCATTCAGCCCCATTGAGTCAAAAGTGCACTGGCCTCAAAATTGTCCTCCTGAAACAATAAAAAACAAATGTGTGCAGTATTTTTAAATATGTCCACAATTTTTCTGCTAGGGAGCCAGACTAATAATTCCCCCTCCTTTGAATAACTTAAAATTACTTCTTTCTCTCACACTGATTGATATTCTCTATCACTTGAACGCTACATTTATGCCCCCTTTTTCGTGGCGAAATTTCTTCAAGGGATCTCATTTGTGTTTTGTTTCGTCTGTTTTAAAAAACAACAACTTCATTGAGATATCATTCACATACCACACAATTCATCTATTTAAAGCATATCTCTGTTTTAAAAATAATTTTTGAATTCAGAGATATCAATCTGGGTCTATCTTTAGCCCACAATTAGTGCAACTGGTTTTTCTTGAGTTTGTTTGCCTGGTAAATACTTATCAGTTTCTCTAGTTGACTCATTAATTTCACCATGACAGGGATGGACAAGGAGCTACGGCTTGAAGCAACTACTATACGGCTCAGAAAAGGACCTTATGAGGCTGTTTCTCCTGCCTTTGGCCATCACCTCTAAATCTTGTTCATGTATATTTGGTGGAGACTGCCTCATGTAAAAGTAAGCCAAATGTGATATTAAAAGCTATTATCATAGAGGAGGGAAAATATTTATTTACATAAATATTTAACATATAATATAAATAAATCATATATAGTTTCTTTATGACTTTGCTATTGTGGCTTCAAGAAACAACTGAATTATGTACTTTTCTTCTTTCTGGTCCAAAGTATATTATTCCTGGAAGACATTCCTTGAAATTTCTGGCATCAAATGAGTGCTGTTATCTGTTTTCATCACCTTGATAAAGTTTTCATTACTTTTGTTTTAGTACTAATTTTTGTTGTCATTAATTCATTATAGTCTATTCTTTTTTGGGGAGAGGGGATTTAAGGTTGAGGGCTACTGGGTATTAAACCTTACTTATAATATCCTCTTCCTGGAGAACTATTTTAATTTGAACAAATGTTCAAATTTACTGTGAACCTGGATAAAATCTGGTTTTATCTAGATTCTCACCCATTAGATTTTTAGCTGACTTCTTGCTACTTCAGAATATTTGTCACATTTGATTTTGTCAAATTAGACATATACCCTTCAAGTATTATGAAAATCTGACATCCCTGAGAATATTCAAAAGAAATATACCATCATGTTTTCTCAAAATTTTTTGAGAAGCACCTTTAGAAAAACTGGCCTCTTGAGGTGATTAAGCAAGCAATACTCGTTGAGATTTTAAATCACTATAAGTTTGTTTCGAAGTTAGCTTAATTTATCAAGCTTATCGCCTTGTGCTTATGTTATAGACATAAAATGTAATACCTTTCTCTTGAATAAACTATTATCATAAAAGGAAAATATTGCTTGTCTGAAGGCTTAAAAAAAACAGAACAAAACAAAACTGAGTGATGTAGACCAGGGTTTTTTATGATTCTCCAGATAATTCCACTGAAAGAGAACTAAGAAACAAACTCATTAAGAAGCTGCAATGCTGAGAAGGAGCAGATATTAAATATAATGAGTGACAACTATGTGAAGGTACATGATGGGAAAGTGAATAGTGGATGTCCCACCTACAGCACAGCTACCTCTCAGCTACTGCTGAGTTTTGCCATGTGAAAATACAGGCCCAGTGTTGCCAGCTCTGATTCTTCAGAAGTTGCTAAACATTGAAATTTTAACAAAATCTCCCAGTTTTTATGTTAGAAACTCTTGAAAATTTTAAACAATGTCCAAGACATCAGTTTGCCACATCTGGTTTAAATCTGTTAAAGCAAAATACAGTTTTTAAAGTCTTTAGCATAAATAATCTATGTTGCCAAGAAAAAGGATAGGAACTCACAAAACAGGAAAAAAGTACCCTGTTTTAAACTAAAAAGTACCTTGTTAACTCCAGTAATAAAAACAAGCCTTAATATGAAAAGTGAGAGTCTGAAATAATGATAATGCTTTCCACAGAGAAGTTCAGAATATTATGGTTAGTATTGTTAACTAGACAAATTAAATTCATTTCTTATTTCTTATTCAAGGGAAAACTCCCATTTCTCAATTTCAAATCCAAATGAGAACAATTCAATGTATTATTCTAAGGAAATGAGCAGCATTCAAAACAAAAGGTTATTACACATTAGATAATGCAAGCATTTATATAATGAACAGATGGGTTTATAAAGGAAAAAGGCTACAATATATCATATAAAATTACCTCCAGTCCATGGGCTTATGGTGAAAGTAGCCACTTCTGATAGTGAGCTAGGTTAAGATCAGACACCCAAATTTCATTTAAAAGCATCTAGTCAAAGACTTAACACTAATATTGGTAAAATTTTTCCATTATGAAATGATCACACAATTAAACTTTCCTTGAGCAAATAAGATAGCCAATAGGATGAAGAAGGAGGGAGATTTGGGACTGTAGTGATTCTGTACAATAAAGTCTAAATTCTCTTCCTGTATTTCCCACTAATTTATTGATAAGCCACACAAAGCAAAAAGAAATCTCACAAGAGTGCCTACAAGTCTCTAATTAAACCTTATGTAACATTTCATTGAAATTTTATTCCTTTTTCTTGACTCAATTACCTTACGTAGTAAATATCTTTCACCTTCTGAAATCCTTATTCTAAAATGTTTTCTTCCTCTCGTGGAGCATATAGTCTTATAACATAAATGTTCTCATATTCAGATTTCTCTTTCTTAGTTTTATGAATGAACTAGCTACAAAGAAATCTAGTTTTTCTCCCAAACGTGCCAAGAGCTAAGCCCTTTTCATCTCGGGCACATACTATATTCTTACTTGGTACATGCAAAACAAGTTTTTAAACTCAGTTACTCTAAAGTTTAAGATAGGACTCTATTTTAATCATAGCAATGTAAAACATATTACGCTTTTATCTTCCTCTTGCTTTTGTCACAAATGGGTCTTCACTGTTCCACCGCATTTATTGGTGACATGAAGGGCTGCAGCTGAAAATCTGCTGCAGCATTAAATACAAATATTCATCTATTTTTTTAACTTTTGTCCAGTCTCAAGGAATTATTTGTTAATTGTTGGCTAAACACAAGGAATTTCACCAATTTGATTAGGATGTTTAAAGTTATATTTACTCCTCTCTGTCCTTCGAAGGGCTATTATCTGCTTATTCTCTCATTTTATAGCTTGCACAGTAGTGAAAAAAGAATAAATTCTTTCTAGTATTCTTAATACTAAAACATATAAAATATCTGAATCACAGAACTTGATCAATACAAAATTAATACCAAAAAATACCCAAATTTAATACAGAGCTCTTTTGGTCCTTTTGATTTTTGTGATATCTGGAACATGGACACTGTTTTTCCTGTAATCATTCTCTACAGCTAAATTGCAATAAAAGTATTGATTTTAAGGAGAAAGGAACAACATGAATTCAAGTGGTCTTCAACAATATTTTGCCTTCTCTGGGATATGGCAATAGTTACATTATACCACTCAGAAGCAGCATGGCAGCCTTCTATTTGAATTCTACGAGTATATATAATCAGCTTTAAACTTCATCTTTCATTTTCTGTAAAGATAACTGAATTCTATCAACTGGAGAAGGTCGAAGTAGGGAATTCAAGCCTAAAACACAATTCACATACACTGACAGCTGTTAGTACCACATTACTTTCATATTATAATGGGTTACCTCATACCAAGAAAAACTCTACAGTTCTAGATTATCTAACCATTTCTGTGAAAAATTAATTAATATTGGGGAGAACTGTATTCACAACTACTTTATTTATTAATTTTTTTAAAAATAGAAAAGAAAAGCTTTATTAGAAGGCAAAGACCACTTCCAGACATGGAAGCAGGCCCGAGCAAGAGAAGCGTGGCTCAAAAAGGCCTCACAACTACTTTAAATAAAGGTTTTTAAAGCTCCATTATTATAATTACCTTTACCTATCATAACTTTAGGGTTTAATTTATGGCTCTGAATTTTTACATTAATAAGAGCATCTTTTGAGTGACTCCAGCATACTAGGTACTACACAAGACACTTTACCTGGGTTATCTTATTTAACAAGTAACCTTTGGGACAGGCATTATTATTATCCCTTTACCCATGAAAGAAATAAATAAGTTTAGACATGTTAAGTAACCTAACACTACCACAGCTAAGAAATGGCAGAGAGAGAACTAAAACTTAGATATCTGCCTGATTCCAAATCTCTTACCCACATCATGTCACATCTCATCATACCAGGTCACACCTCACCTCATTCAACATGAATGAAAACATCTGCATCTCAGCCTTACTGTGACTAAAGTATAAATTGCACAAACAAAATGTTTTTAATGTCATAAAAGATTCTTTTACGTTTAGTTTTCATTCATTCATTCATTCATTCATTCATTCATTTACACATACAGCACCTGGTCTTCCTAGGTGGTCTCCCATCCAAGTAATAACCAGGCCCAACCCTGCTTAGTTTCTGCAATCAGACAGGATCAAGCATGTTCAGGGTGGCATGGCTGTAGACTACGTTTAATTTTTAAGTTATGTAAAAATTATCAGCTGAGAAATAAATTGACTTATACACATTAAAACCAGTCTGTCAGATAAATACAATTTATACTAATTTACCAACCTTTTACATTTTAGTATAATAGCTACAGGATTAAGAAACTCATCTTTATTTTCAGAGATTATATACTCAGCTTTAAACGTGAGCTGAAATTATTTGGAAAGAAGGGAATAAAGAAATGTTAGCAAGTATAATCTCAAGAGTAAAACACAAGAGTACTATTTTCTTTTTTAAAAAAAGCTTTATTAAAATATAGCTAACATACAATATTATATGAGTTTCAGGTGTACACCATAGTTATTTAACACTTATATACCTAAAGAAGTGATCACTGTAAGTCCAGCAACCATCTGACATCATGCAACGCTATCACAATATTATTAACTACATTTCCTATACTATATATTACATCCCCAAGGAGTACTATTTTTTAAGAGTATCTCATTCAAGGGCTGGAAAGAGGCACTTTTAATTCAAACCTAAGGCAATGCTACTAGCAAAATTTAAAGTACTGAATTTTTGATCTACTGTAACAGATGACAGTATTATATCTTCATCAAAAAGCTCACTCCTAGAATTACCTGGTATTTTCTAACTTAGGGTAAGTCTAGAGATCACAATATTATTTTTATCTTTGGTTTCCCTAATGCTACTTACAAGGAGTTAATACAAAGATTCAGATTACTGGCTTATTTTACAAGAACTGCTTTAAGACAACCTACAAAGAAAATGAATGTTTCTTTCAAATACTTCTACCAACTATTTCAGAACACATCCTGTGTGAGAAGGGTAAACCAACACAGGCTAACAGGAAAAATATCTTTCAGTACCTTGTAAAAGGGTTTTCTTTTTCTACTGAAATAATAAACAAAACCATAATAACTTTGACTGAGCAGATGACTTTTCTTCTCTACTCAAGAAAAATAGATAATAAAACTGTAACGATGAAGCCAGTACCAAAGAGCCACAAACACCTTTCATTGGTGCAAAATCACAAGGGTCCTGAATCTTTATTTTTCTTATAATTATAACTCAAAATTTTTTTTAAATAAGGGATTTGACAACCACAGTTTGGAAATACAAGAATAGTCACCATAACAGGCTACAGAACAACAGGCAGGCTTAATGATAGTCTTGAATAATTATTGGATTGCATTCTCACTACTGATTGCCTCATCCCTATCTACCTTCCAAAGAACTAATATGTCTCCTCCATAAATATTTACTTTGTGACTGATGATCTGAATTCGTAAGCTTTAAAGTAACTTTTCACCTTGTTATTACTTTTAAAAATACCCTATCAAAAGCTTAGTAGTAAAGAGTCCCTCCAAAGTTAATGGGACTTTGTAAATCAAAATTTCAACCTTTTCTGTTGATCAAAGGAATATTAGGTTGTCATACAAACTGTATTTCAATTTGAGTTCCTCCAGTGTAGAAAGTCAACTTACTCCTGCTGTTTCGTGTCTTGTTTTAGTTACTTCATTTCAAATTATAGGAGCAAAAGAAATCTACTTAATACCTGCCTATAAGCTCCTTCGATATAGGTGCAGATCTTTCTCGTTTGTTACTGTACTCCTGTGCCAACACTGGGCCTAACACATAGTTTCTCAATAAATTTATAATCGAAACCAATGCAGTCCCAATATTCAATCTACCAATAAAGGAAATCAGGCTGAAATCACTAACCTGTAAATTGCTACTATTTCAATGCACCTCCTCTGTAAAGGAGGAAATTAGGATGATTTCACAGTTAAGGGTGGGGAAAACACACAGACTTGCGAAAAAGTTCAATAGTAAAGCAATGGACAGAGAATCTAGGGAAATAGTAACCTCTGACTGTGCCTGAGTTTCTTTATTGGTAAAATAAGAATGATAACCACAGGAAAAAAAACAAATTGATCAGAGATACGGGACTATCCACCAAGAGTGTTCTTTCCCATCATCCCTGTTCTTCCTGTAAACAGTGTCAAAGCAGGAGGAGGAAGTATGTAGGTAAGGAAAATGAATAGACAAAAGACAACCATAACCAGTAGAGAGTCCTTTCCTAATATCCACATAGAGGGCCAAGCAGTTTCTCTTCTTCTTGTACTTCCACAGCAAACAATCCTGAAAAGAACCTGAATTTGTTCTGGCTTGTTTGACAGCTTATATTTATACTATTATTACTATGCAGATAGACCCAGAAATTTCTTCTGTCCTTCCTGTGATTCCATACTAAATTCACAAGAATCTATTAAGTCTTCTGGGTCTATCTGCATAATAGTAGTCTCTGACTGGGAAATAGTCTCTCAGTTGAAAACCCAGTGAAAATACTAGGTAATGTTTGAGAGAGGTAGAGGAGGAAATAGGCTCAAAGGAGAAAAAGTAACGCTAATTCTGTATTTAATACATTATACTAAAATAAGAGATGTGTATCAGTTTCACTTTGAAGTACTAAAAGCAATGAATAAGAAGGGTGTTTCTTCTTTAAAGCCAAAAAATACATAATGAGAAAAGAAACAACTGGTAAACCCACTAAAAGAAGCAAACAAAAACAAAAAACACCCCAAAATCCATATTTTATCATTACTTTGTGAAGCATTAATTAAAACCAACCCTCCTCTAGAAGCTTTCTCATAAGTCAAACATACACACCCCACAAGACTCCCATGAGCCTAGGCCAAATTCAATTATCAAGGCAGTGTAGTGAAACACATAATTCTGTACATTTGGCTGCAAAAAAGTCTGTGTCTAAAGCAATGCTTTATAATTCTAGAAAAGGAAAATTTTGCTACTCAAAAGATAACTGGGTTTCACTTGCCCCTTTTCCTTTTATATCACTTGTTAATAATCATAAATCATTTAAATCAGTTACATAAAATTTTCACTCTTAAAGACTAAAGGACAATATCTGATATTTATAAAATGCCTAAGGAAAATGTGACATTAAAATAGAAAATGAAAAACTTCCTTCTAATTAATCCGAGAATAAAATTAGCATATTAATCTTCAGAGCAATCATTTTCTCTTCCCCAACTATCACTCATACCTTCCTTACCCATCTATTCTTCTCCATAATTAACCTTTGCCTTTTCTCACCTTTTAATCTACTCATGCTTCTACCAAACACAATTCTAACCAAATACTTCTAAAAAATATAAATGTGGATAATTAGGCCAAACTGTACCTGTAAGCATAATAATCCCTTACTAGTCTAATCATTAGGATATTATACCTTAAATAGATGAATTTGCTAAATTGAAGTTTAAACTTTTAAACTTTAAAACTAAGCTTAAGATGTACATAACTTTATACTTAAATAGAAGCCACTGTAAAAATAACTTAACCAATGGTACAGCCAATTCAGTAAGAAAAAGAAATGATATAAACACTGGAAAGAGAAAAAAGAGATAATAATTTTAGAGCATATTTGCACACATGGATGCTTAGGCAGCCAAACACATAACATTATGTGAATTTAACCTTTTTGATGATGGAGAACAGCCAGTGTTACTTTTCTCTGAAGAATTATGTCATTTAGCTCTAATGAAGTGTGTAATGCCAAATGTTACTATACTAACTGGCCCCAGCTACTAAGTTTTAAGATATTTTTTTCCTTTCTTTTGTATCAAAGGTCACTTCTTATAGTTGTTGGTATGTTCACGTCTAGCAGCATCTTCTCTTGTTTGTAAACTGTCTCCTTTAATTTGCTATGAGCTATAACCAAATCTGTTAGCAAAGTTAGGTGACTTAGTAAAGTCAGATGATTATGCTCCGAGAAGTTGCAGAAGTATATTCTTAAGAAAAGTATAGGAGTTTTAGAATTCAGACTTTTAGAATACAGACCTCCTAGTCTACATTCAAGTTCTCAGCTGTGTATATGTGAAATTTCCACGGATATAAAACTACAAGAGTTCCTATGGGTATAAAATTATGGTCAGATAAAGAAAGGCCAGCTCATTTCGTAATTAGATCAAAGAGGAGCAGCGGGTAAAGACATGTGATTTGTGTACTGAAAATGATCACTGATCTTTAATTTATAAGAGGATGCCTTACATTTTAGAAAGGAAAGACTAGTTTCAAGATCAACCCAAATAATGTCTTTCTTAACTTATGAATTGTAATAATTTAAAAACATTAAAGAAAAAAGACATGCTATTTTATGTGTTCAAATACAGACAATAAATCTAGTTAATAAAAAATTTCTAATTAGGAATCCATTGGGTACATCCCTAATACAAATAAATAGGAAGAGTCTATTACTAAAATGTCAAATATAAATGCCTCTAAACTAATTTGTTCTCTGTTAGGTTAGCTATTGCCTCTATTATTCTGATCTCACCAATAATCTTCTTAGCAAACCATCTTTTCCTTAGATGTTTTTCAACCAAGACTGTAGATAATTCTTAGTAGCTACATATAACCTAACAACCTTCAGGACCACATAATTGTTGTATCACATCAAAACTCAAGGTAAGCTCATCAGCAAACTCTACCAAGTCTTATCCACATTACAATGCAAACCAGAAAAAGCAGGTCCTTTGCAATTTTCATTGCCATCTAACATTTCAGAAATTAATACAACTGGATGTGGCTAAAACTGTAATAACTTATTTTTACATAAATTTTAATTTTATAGTTAGTTACCAAATGTATGTGATATCCAAAGTCCACACAGCACTGTGTTATATTATGCATAAAAAATACACATTAAAGATGTTATACAAAAATAATATTTTTCATTTATAAAATAGATAAAGATAAAAAAAAAAACATGATGCCCAATGTTAGCCAAATCCTGGGAAACGCGCTCTCATGCCTTGCTGAGGAGACTGTACCACCTTTCTGGAAGACTTCCTGGCAAAATGTTCATTTATTGAGCATTAAGGAATAAACAGTAATGTTCATCTATTATACCCTAAGGAAATACATTTCCTAAGGAAATAGTCAAAATATTTATTTCAGGATTTATAGCAACAAATATCTGAAATAACCTAAAAACTAACAATAGAGTTGTTGCTAAATAATGTTATATAGCCATTAAGTAACTATCAGATGATATGGAATCTTTTTTCAGTGTTAAATGAAAAACAGATACTAAACTGTATAATTTAGATTTATTTATTTAAAATTTATTTTAAAAATAAATATCTCACAATTATAGAACAAACTGGAAAGAAAATTTATATGCTAATGATTACTCTCTAGAATTACATGTGGTTTTATTTTGTTCTTTATAGCTTTCCTATTTGCTCAAATTTTTCTACAATGCTCACATGTGAAATAATCACATAAATTATTTGAAAAAGAACTTAAACTAAACACCTTGTCCATATCCTCAAAACAGAGACAAAATACTGAGATATTGCTTTAAAAAAAAAAGTGTTTTTAAATAGGAAAATAATAGTACATAGTATCTTTTATACATAACAAGAAAACTGAAAATATATGTTAGTATTTGCAAAGAAATACAATTTAAATAAAAACACACCAAACTGTCAAATTTCTAAATAGAGATAAATTTACAAGCACTTGCATTTTGTTAAAAATCTGCAAAATGTTGAAACTTTTTACAATGGCTTTTACCTCTGTAAACAGCTTTTGATAATAGAAAGTCTAATACTGTTTAAATTAAAAAATGACATTTACAAGGAAACAAGCATAGAGTTTAATGAAACTGGCCACTACAAAAACAAGTACTGGTTAGAAGTACCTATTATGTCAAAGTTAATAATACTTTATTTTTCACTTTATTTTTATTGCATTAAATTATACTGGATTCAGAACATGGTAAAACTAGCAATCATATGGATGCTAAGGTTATATATACCGTCATCCTTGAAAAATTAAGTTCCACAGTGATCTACTTCCAGTAGAGGTATCTGATTATTAAAAATCCCAAACTTTTGTGCGCTGCTTACATTACTTTTTATTGGGCACACCAGAGGCTATTCTCAAGTCAAATAGAGGTCGGAACTGTCTGCTCACTCTACCCAAAGACAAAATGAATTCTCTCAACCTTCTAATTGGTCATCCTGGACACCTGGACATAGGATTTTCTAACAATGTAGAGAATCAATATAACATAAAAATTAAGTGAACTTAAGGTTTAGCTCCCCCAAGTAAAAAAAAATTTGATGATTCTGAATAACAAATTCAACACCTTAACATATTGTACTACCAAGAGAAAATCAATGCAAGTCTTATGAACAGGAAAGAATGTCTTATACAGAGGAACACAATGAAAGAATTGAACCACAGGCTAAAAATTCTGAATTCTAATCATAGATATGCCAGTAGCCCAAGTTAATACTTCTTATCTCAACTTTCTCAACCATAATTTGAGACATTAAAAAATAAATTATAAATGTTTTTAAAAAAGAATTAAAACAAATTTTTTAACCGAAGAAAAAGAATCCATTGTCCTAACCTGGTCCACATAAAGACAAATCCCAATGGCCCTGAAATCAGCACTGGTAAGAGTGGCAACTTAGAAAGATTTAAAGTATGTTTAGTAACTGGGAGGTGGTATTTTAATACCAAGGATGTAAACCTTAGTTTAATCATAGCTGAGTGCATAAAGAGGTTTATGCTGTCAGTACTGTCCTAACAAGAAGGATACAGCACAGGCTTGCCTACAAAATGATTAAAAGTGTGCAGTTCAAAAAAAAAAAGATAATGGTTAACTATGTATAAATAATAAAAATATAAAATGTTAACTTACTATTATCATATATTAAGTATATTAAACATATTTAACATATTAAATACACAGTAAAAATGTAAATATACTTTATGAAAATACAATTTGCATTTAATCATTCTCAAATATATCTATATTAAATACTTAGCTCCTACTTCTTTCACTCTCTTTCACTCTACTATCATCTTGGTTACATGACTGCATTTTGGATTTTAGAATTTTTATCTTTTATTATCTGAAAAAGCAATATTACTGACATTCTTCATTTGATAAGTTAAAACTAAAATGTTAAAACTAACATCTAGTGCTCATATACTAAACATCAGTAGCACATATACTAAAATTGGAATGCTACAGAGATTAGCATGCCCTGTGCATAAGGATAACATGCAAATTCATAAAGTATTCCATATTTTTGAGAAAATTAAGAGCTGCAAACTTATAGTTATAACAAATAAATCACAGGGATATAATGTGCAGCATAGAGAATACAGTCAATAATATTGCAATAACTTTCTACAGTGACAGATGGTTACTAGAATTCTCATGGTAATCACTTTGTAAGGTAGACAAAGGTCAAATCACTATGTTGTACACCTGAAAAATAATATTGTATGTCAATTCAAATTAAAAAGAACTTTACATTCCCCCCTAAAAAAGAGTAACACCTATTTAAAAGTAAATATAATTTTGTTCCAGTTTTTAAAACTTATGACATTTGGTAAAGTTAGTAAGAAAAATGAAAAAACTGGTTAACAAGATTTGGGAATTACCAATGGAAAAAAAAGCTTGTGGGTTAAAAATTAAAGCTAAGCTTCAATTTCTGGAAATATAGCAGATTACTCAAATACCTTGCCTACTAAAAACTGAAAATGCTGAATTAAAAGCAACAATTTGGGTACTGTTCAGCTCAAAAACTTTATTTGTTCTTTTCTTATATCTATTTTTCTGCTCAGTATTTTTACATTTACCTCTAAATCTTTAAGTTTTTTTTTTTTTTTTTTTTTTTTTTGAGGCAACCCTTGGTTGACCTCACAGATTGCAAGGACCTTGTCAGCTTACAATCCCATATTTTTTTATTTTTTTACGCCAACAGCACCTGGTCTTCCTGGGTGGTCTCCCATCCAAGTACTAACCAGGCCCGACCCTGCTTAGCTTCCAAGATCAGATGGGATTGGGCTTGTTCAGTGTGGCATGGCCGTGGACTAAGCTTTTTTATAATTGTTTTTAAAGTCCTTGTGTACTAATTCTATGATCTCAGCATTTCTAGGTCTGTTTCTATTAATTTTTCTTTTAGTTATAAAGAACATTTTCCTACTTATTTACACATCTAAAACAAAATTCAGGACAGTGGTTCCTTCTAGGAAGTCAGAAAAAGAAAGGGGCACAAAGAGACTTCTAAGATACTGGTAATGTCCTATTTCTTAACTGATGAGAACATAGTGTATACATTTAGTCTTTAAACTACACATGAATCTTAATAAGTATATTGTAGTTCTTTTAAAAATACTGTAAAAATTAAGTTGGATGTTTTGAAAATTTTCAGTAGAAAAACTTTAAAAAAAGGGGTGGGGGGCGGGGACAAGGGAAGACATTACCAAAAATGGCAAAGTACTAAACTCCAGGGCTCTACCTCCTACACAAAACAACAAATAAGCTGGCTAAAATCGTCTGAATCAACTTCTGCAAAACTCTAGAATCTATTTAACTTACAACAACCAAGGGAAGGCTCAGCAAAGAAAGAAGCATTACTACAGAAGAGTGCTATTGGGTTTTTAATTGACGGCCGACCAGCTTCCATTCCCCAGCTGAGCAGAGGCAGTGAGGGTGGCAGCTAAACTCCTGGTGCAGGGAGATAGTGCCAAGGGAGCAATATAAACCAAGTCTCAAATGACTGTGGTTGAAAGTGATGACCTGACTGACAGCTTCCTCAAGGACTGGCACAAGGACTTTGTTCTGTCTTAGTTGGAGCATTCTTAGAGCAAAGCAGCTTGGGGCAAGGAAAAACAATCAGGATAAGACTTAAAACTAACAGCCTGGGAAGAGCGAGAGACATGTGGGGAGAAATGGGCTTGGTAAGTTCTCATATATAACAAGGAATCTGGAAGGCCACACACATGCCCAGAAAAGGCCTAAGCTTTCACTTTTAGCTGACCTTCAGGCTCCACAAAAACAGGAAGTAAAAACTAAAGTCACACTGTAAATGGCCTGCTAAGAATTAAAAGAGTATCCAAACACAGAAACATTCAGCCAAGAGTAGGGCAGTATTTGGGGGGTTTTCTTCATTTTTTTCTTTTCTAGGCTCCAGGTGTTCAAGGAAACTTGGTCAAAGCACTAGTTGACAACTAAGCTAATGGAACAGACAGACTTCAATGACCACACATGACGAAGAATACATACTTTAAAAAATATTTTAGAAAAGACACCAAACAAACAACAACAACAACAAAACAATAACAACCTACCGCAAACAGTAACAAAAAACTCTGGGGAGGGAAAAAAATATGTTTAGAGTTGACACAAAGTAATATTCAAAATATCTAGTTTTGAACAAAAAATTTTGAGCATGCAAAGAAACAAGAAAGTATGGCCCATTCACAGGGAAAAAAAGAAATTAATATAGGAACTGTGCCTGAAGCTCAGGCAAAGGAAATCACAAAGAACTAAAGGAAACCACGAAAACAGTATCTCATCAAGTAGAGACTTTCAAAGATAGGTCAGCTAAGATAGTCCAGTCTTAAAAATAGAAAAGAAGAAGAAAAATAAAGAGCTTAAGAAACCTGTGAGACATCATCCAGTGTACCACCATAATAAATAAACGGAGTCACAGAGGAGAGAAAGGGGTGGGAAGAATATCTGAAGAAATAATGTCTGTGAACCTCCCAAATCTGATGAAAAACAGGAATCTACACATCTAAGCACCTACACATACAAGCATTTCAACTAACTACAAGCTCCATGAACTCAAAGAAATAGATACCAAAATGTATTACAGTCAAATTGTTGAAATACAAAGAATTTTGAAAGCAGCAAGAAAGAATCAACTCATCACCTACAAGGAGATCCTACATTGTTTAACAGCCAATTTCTTATAAGAAATCATGAAAGCAAGAAAGCAGTGGGATGACATATTTCAAGTGTTGAAAAATAAACTGTCAATCAAGAATGCCATATGCAGCAAAATCGTCAAAAATGAAAGAAAAATAAAGACATCCTCAGGTAAATAAAAGCTGAGGGTATTCATCACTAGTAGACTTGCTCTATAAAAAAATTTAAAAGATACTTCTTTGGGCTGAAATGAAAGGACACCAGATAATAACTCAAAGTCATACAAAGAAGTAAAAAACAAGAGTAGAGAGAGCTACATGGCAGACATACAAGCCAGTATTATTGCATTAATGGTTTGGAACTCTTTCCTTGGCTTATATGATTTGAAAGAAAAATGCACAAAATAATAATAATATATTTATAGCTAAACATCTAAGTTAATGAGAACACAATGTATAAATATGCAATTTCTTACAATAACAACATAAAGGGATGACAGAACTTTAGACGAGCAAAGTTTTTATGTACTGCTAAAACTAAGCCGGTATTAGTTCAGACTTGATTATAAGATTGAGATGTTAATTGTAATCCCCAGAGGAACACTAAGAAAAAACAAAATAAAAATATACTGAAAAAGAAACAAGAAACTAGACAAATATACTAATCACAAAAGAAGGCAGTGATGGAGAAATTAAGAAACAATAAAAAGGTAAGATATACAGAAAGCAAATACCTAAACAGCAAAAGTCCTTCCTTATAAATTACTTTAAATGTAAATGGATTAAATTCTCCAGTTAAAAAGTAGAGATTGATATGAGATTAAAAACAACCCAACTACATTCTGTCTATAAGATTTTCAATTTTTATCTAAAGACACAATAGCTTAGAAGTAAAAGGATAAAAATATAGTTAATGCAAATGGTAAGCAAAAGAATAGGGTGCCTATACTAACATCAGACAAAATAAAGTTTAAGATAAAAATTGTTATAAAAGACAAATTGTTACAATTATAAAAGAGCCAATCCATCAAGAACACATAGCAATTATAAACATAAACACACCTAGTAACGGAAGTGAAAAATATATGAAGTAAAACTGACAGAATTGAAGAAACTGACAGTTCTACAATAATAGTTGGAGACATCAACACTCCACTTTCAAAAATGTATAGAACCAGACAGAATATCGATATAGAGTATTTGTACTATAAACCAACTAGCCCTAATAGATATATACAGAACATCCAACTAAATAAAGAGCAGAATATATAATCTTCTCAAGTATACAAGGAACATTCTCCAGGAGAAATAATATGTTAGGCTACAAGACAAGTCTCAATAAATTTGAAAAGACTGATATCATCCAAAGTCTCTTATATGATAATGGAATGAAAGTAAAAATCAATTAATAAAAGAAAAACTGGAAAATTCACAAATATATAAAAAATAAACAATATTCTTTTAAACAACTAAGATTTCTTCAAAGAAGAAATCATAAGAGAAATTAGAATATATCTTGAGACAAACAAAAACACAACATAATAAAACTTACGGGATATAGCAAAAGCAGTGCTAAAAGGTCAATCTATAGGTATAAATACCTATATTAAATAAAAAGATCCCAAATCAATATGTTAAGTTTATACTTTAAAGAACTAGAAAAAGAATAAAGAACAAGCTAAATCCAAAGCTAATGGAAGGAAAGAAATAATAAAAATTAGAGTGGAGATAAAACACAGAATAAAGAAAACTGGTTTTTTTGAAAAGATCAACAAATTGACAAACTTAGCAAGACTAACAAAAAAAATAATAAAAAATTTTAAAAAAGAAGACATTACTAAATTCAGAGATGAAAGTGGGGACAATTCTATGGCCTTAAAAATAAAAAAGGATTATAAGAGAATACTATGAACAATAATATACCAAATCAAATAACCTAGATGAAATGGACATGGTCCTATAAACACAAAAAGTACCAAAACTAATTGCTGAAGAAATAAAAAATTTGAACAAACCTGCACGGGGTAAATCTAGAGATCGAATCATTTTCAAAAACTTCCCCCAAAAGAAAAGCCCAGAACCACATAGCTCCACTGGTAATTCTACCAAACAGTTAAAGAATAACAAGCCTCCTCAAACTTTCTCAAAATCCAGAAAAGTATAGAACATTTCTTAACTCATTCTGTGAAGCCAGAACTACCTGACTCCAAAACTAGGTGAAAACATCACAAGAAAAGAAAATTGTGGACCAACATCCCTTACAAATATGAAAATCATCACAAAATATAGGACTAGCAGACCTTATCCAACAGCATAGTAAGATTACATATTATGACAAACAAATTTATCCCAGGTGGGTCGGCTTCAAAAACCAATCAATATAATATGCCACATTAATAGCATGAAAAGACACATGATCATCTCCACTGATGCAAAAAGAAAAAAAAAAAAGCATTTGACAAAATCCAACACTATCTTGATAAAAACACTGAAACAAGGAATAGAAAAAACTTCTTTGACAGGAAAAGGAATTTTATGAAAAACTCACAGTTAAAAAACTGAATGGTAACTGAAAGCTTTCCCCTGAGATCAAACGAGACAGGGATACTTTCATTTGCCACTTCTATTCAACACTGTACTAGCCAAAGCAATTAGGCTAAATAAGTAAATAAATAAAAGCCATCCAAACTGGAGAGAGTAAAATTCTCTATTCACAGATGACGTGATCTTATATTTGAAAACCCCAAAAATGACTAGAACTAATAAATTCAGAATATCAGTTATATTTATATACACTAGTGATGAACAATCTGAAAATAAAATTAAGAAAATAATTCTATTTATAATAGCATCAAAAATATAGATTTAGCTAAGGAGGTATAAGAATTATACACTAAAAACCAGGAAAAAATGGCTAAGACTCTGTCCTGCCCAACTGGTAGGCCCACCCAAGCCACTTTCAGTGGCTTTTCCATACAACAGCCCATCTTGGTTCATGCTGCAAACATTCCAGGTATCTCTTAAAGGTTCACAAACTTCAAACAAGCAGCATTTGGCCTCTTGCTGAGAAGCCTGAAGTCCGACACTAGCGGCAGCCAGCCTCGGTTTGCAACTTAGCTTCTCCTAGGCACCTCCAAGATAGCATGGGTAAAAGGCATCTACAGATTGCTTTGTGGCTTATGTAGTGGCAGGGCGCAGTGAGCAGCATGAACTTGGCCTGCGGTGGGGCCCCTCCCTGGAGGCCCTGGAGCCAGCACAAACAGTGGCCGGCTTCAGACCTAGCCAGAGCACCACCTGGCTGCCTCCATAGACGACATACCCAAACGGCAGACTGGGCAGGCACCAGAGCCCTGCTAAAGCCCTAGCACAACAGCTCCTCCACTGCAGCCACAGTCAGTCCTCACAACCAATCAATTTGAGGGTCAACTCCTCCCACTGACATGCAAACAGCAATCAAGGCTCAAATACAACAGAAGGGCACACACATACTCACAGAAGGGACACACCTGGACCACTTGGCTCCGGTGACCAGGGAGACTGTGCCCCTGGGCCCCAAAAGATACCTACTACATAAGGCCGCCCTACTAAGATGAGGGGACACAGCAGCTCTACCTAATACACAGAAACAAACACAGGGAGGTAGATAAATGAGACAAAGAAACATGTCCCAAATAAAAGAACAGAACACAACTCCAGGAAAAGAACTAAATAAAATGGAGACAAGCAATCTACCAGATGCAGAGCTCAAAACACTAGTTATAAGGATGCTCAATGATCAAAGTGAGAACGTCAAAAAAAATAGGAAACATAAAAATGGAGATAGAAAACATAAAATAGAACCAGCCAGAAATGAAGAATACAATAACCGAAATAAAGACTACATTAGAGGAAATCAACAATAGATTAGATGAAGCCAAGGTCTAAATCAGTGATTTAGAAAATAAAGTAGCAGAAAACACCTAACTAGAACAGCAAAAAGAAAAAAAAAATCCAAAAAAATGAAGCTAGATTAATGGGCCTCTGGGAAAACATCAAGCATACTAACATTTGCATTACTGGGGTACTAGAAGGAGAAGAGAGAGAGCAAGGGGTTGAAAAATTGTATGAAGAAATAATGACGGAAAACTTCCCTAACTTGGAGAAGGAAATAGAGATACAAGCCCAGGAAGCACAGAGTTTCAAACAAGAGAAAAGCAGTTGGCTACCTACAAGGGAGCTCTCATAAGACTGACAGTTGATTTCTCAACAGAAACTGCAGGTCAAAAGCAACTGGCACGAAATATTCAAAGTGACGAAAAGACATATATATAATCAAGTTTACTCTACCTAGGAAAGCTATCATTTAGAATCAAATAACAGATAAAGAGCTTCCCAGACAAGAAAAAGCTAAAGGAGTTCACCACCACCTAACTGGTACAAGAAATGTTAGAGGGACTTCTTTAAGAAGACAAAGAAGAAAAAAAGAAAAAAAAATATGAATAATAAAATGGTAATAACATATCTATCACTTTCAATATAAATGACTTAAATGCTCCAATCAAAAGATATAGAGTGACTGAATACAAGATCCTTACATATGTTGCCTACGAAAGACTCACTTCATTTCGAAAGATACACACAGGTTGAAAATAAAGGGAAGGAGAAAGATATTCATGAAAATGGAAAAGAGAAAAAAATTTGAGGTAGTAATACTTATACCACACAAAATAGACTCTGAAACGAAGGCTATAACAAGAAACAAAGGAGGACCCAGTAATTCTACTTCTGGGTATGTATCCAAAGAAACCCAAAACACTAATTTGAAAAGACATATGCATTTATATGTTTATTACAGCATTATTTACAATAGCCAAGATATGGAAGCAACCTAAGTGTCCATCAATAAATAAATGGATAAAGAAGTGGTACATATATACAATGGAACATTACTCAGCCATAAAAAAAGAATGAAATCTTGCCATCGGCAATGACTTGGGTGGACCTAGAGAGTATTATGCTGAGTGAAATCAGTCATAGAAAGACAAATACCATATGATTTCACTTATATGTGAAATCTAAAAAAGAAACAAAATAAAAACAGAAACAAACTCATAGAGAACATTTGATGGCTGTCAGATGGGAGTGGGGTTGAGGAGAGGGGTGAAGGGATTAAGAGGTACAAACTGGTAGTCACAGAACAGTCATGGGGATATAAAGTATAACAGGGAAAACAGTCAATAATATTCTAAGAACTATATACGGTATCTGATGGCTACCTGAATGGGGGTAATTGCTTCGTAAGTTATATATATATGTCTAATTACTCTGTTGTACATTTGAAACTAATATAATATTGCATATCGAATGTGATTGGAAAATTTAAAAATATATTTTTAAAAATTGGGAAAAAGTGGTGAAAGAAATAAAAGACTAAAATAAATGGAAAAATATTCTGTTGTCCATGGAAGACTTAATATTGTTAAGAAGGCAATACACCTAGAAGAGATCTTGCAGTCTCTGTCAAAATCCCAATGTCCTTTTTGCAGAAATAAAAAAAGCTATTCCTAAAATTCATATAGAGATTACCAGTTTCTGCTCCGAAATGGTAAATAGCATGAAGTCATGGTTCCTATCCTTCGAACAAGAAAAGTGAAAAAACAAGAACTCTTCTCAGATCCACCAGAGAATTCAGATCACAGAGTAAATCACTGCCCAGAAAACTAGAGAGAGAAGAGGACAAGGAGAATCACAGCTTCCCAGAAGCAAAAGCCCAAGAAGAAAAGCTCACTACTGGAGACATTATTTCTTTTCACAAACCTGACAAGGAAGAAGAGAGTAGGACGAAATATTTAAAGCGATGAAAGCAAGAAAACCACCAACCAAGAAATCTATATCCAGTGAAATTGTCCTTCAATAAGGAAGGAGAAATAATGACTTTTTCAGACAAACAAGAAGAGAGGGAATTTGTCACCAATAGACTTACCTTGCAAGAAATGTCAAAAGAAGTTCTTCGGAGAGAAGAAAGATGACATAGGTCAAAAACTTGGATCTACATAAACAAGCATTAGATAAGGAATAATTGAAGGTAAAATCTTTTTCTTTTTATTAATTGATCTAATAGACAACTATTGGTTCGAAATAATAACAGCAACAATGTATTTGGTGATTATAGCTTATGGGTTAGTGAAATGAATCAGAGAAATATTATAAAGGACAGGAGGAAGGAATTGGGAAGCCTGTTATAAGATACCTGCATAAACCATGAAGCAGTATAGTGTTATCTGGAAGTGGACTTAGATCAGTTGTAAATGTATAACGCTGTAAATGTATAATGCAAACCATAGGCAAGCACTAAAACTTTTTTTAATTCATATGTAATTGCAAAAGACAACAAATACAATATCAGAAAATCTAAGGAGACAAAATTGGAAGGGTCACACTTCAAAATTACCACAAAGCTACAGTCATCAAAACAGTATGGTAGTGGTACAGACATATAGATCAATGGAACAGAACTGAGAATCCAGAAATAAACCCATACATCTACGACCAACTGATTTTCAACAAAAATGCCAAGACCATTCAGTGGGGAAAGAATAGTCTCTTCAGCAGATGGTAATGAGACAACTGGATATCCACATGCAAAAGAATGAAGTCGGACCTTAACCTCATTTGGTATAACTCAAAATGAATCAAAGACCTAAATATAACAGCTAAAACTATAAAACTCTAAGAAGAATTTATACAAAGGGCTAATAAATAACAAATAGATTTTCAACACCACTAATGACTAGAAAAAATGGAAATCAAAACCACAAGATACCACTTCACGCCAACCAATATAGCTATAATCGAAATAAGAAGATTGGCAAGATTGTGGAGAAATCTGGAATCTGTGTGCACTGCTCATGGGAATGTTACATGATATAGTTACTACAGAAAAGAGTATGGTTGATTCTTCAGAAGAGTTAAACATAAAATTACCATATGACTCAGCAATTCTACTTCTGGACATATATATACACATGCCCAAAACTACTAAAAGCAGGGACTCAAACAGATGTTTGTACACCCATGTTCAACAGTGTTTCAGCTGGGGAAGATAAAAAAGTCTGGAGATAGTGATGATGGTTGCATAACAATGTGAAAGTACTTAATTCCACAGATAAATATACTTAGAAATTGTTAAAAGGGTAAATTTTACATTATTTATATTTTACCGCATTTTTTTAAAAAGAAATATAGGAAAAGAAGAAACCATTGTATGAATCTGTGCAGTAATCAATTAGGAAATATGATAGCTTGAGATAGCTACATTTCATGAATATCTACTTAAAATGTGAAATTGAACCAATTCTAAAAAAACAATATAAAATTCTATAAAAAATGGGCAAAGCAGACAGAAAAAGTTGAAAATCACATGATATCACTTATATGTGGGATATAAACCTAAAAGCAACAAATGAGCAGGACAAACAAACAGAGACTCATGAACATGGGCTAAAGACTAGTGGTTACCAGAGGACTATAGACTAGTGGTTACTAGTAGGGTAGGGGAGGAGGGGGGAGACAGATGGGGTAAAGGGGGTCAAATATAGGGTTTAGGAGGAGGGTGAAGTGGGTAAAGGGTATTAAATATATGATAGCTGAAGGAATATGGACTTTGGCTGGTAAACACAATAGAATATACAGATGTCAAATGATAATGTACACTTGAAAATTATAATTGTATTAACCAATGTTACCCCAATAAACTTAATTTAAAAAAAATGGACAAAGGACTTGAATAGACATTTCATCAAAAAAGATATACAAATGGTCAATAAGCACAAAAAAAATATGCTCAACAACATTAACTCATTGGAGAAATGCAAAGCAAAATCAGGAGATACCACTTACACCACTAGAATGGCTCTAATTTAAAAAAAGGCAAAAAATAAATGCTAGTGAGGACACAGAGAAATTAGAAACCTTGCACATTGCTGGCGAGAATGTAAAATGGTGCTCTCTGTAGAAAACAGTTGGTAGTTCCTCAAAAAGTAAAATGTAGATTAACACATGACCGAGCAATTCCATTCCTAGGTACATACCTACCACAAAGGAATTGAAAACAGGTATTCAAACAAAAATTTGCACAACATTCATAGGAGCATGATTCACAATAACCAAAAGGTGGAAATAACCAAAAATGTCCAACAATCAACTAATGAATGGATAAACAAATGTGGTATATCTATACAACGAATGTCATTCAGCCATAAAAATAAAGTACTGATACATGCTACAACATGGACTGACCTAGAAAAAATTATGCTAAGTGAAAGAAGCAGACATGCACACAAAAGCAGACATAAAAGGTCACATATTACATAATTCCATTTACATGAAATATCCAGAATAGGTAAATTCATAAAGACAGAAAACAGATTAGTGTTTTCTGGGGGCTATGGAGAGGAAGGAACTGCCTAATTGGTTTGGGGTTTTTCCTTTTGGGATGATGAAAATGTTTTAGAACTAGATAAAGGTTATAGTTGCATAACATATGTATCAAATACCAAACTGTGCGCTTTAAAAATGGGTACTTTTATGCTATGTGAATTTTACACCCAATAGAGGATGCTAGAACAGAACTGATAACCCCTTATGAAAAGAATTATCCAAGCATGTTATTTTACTACTTATTGCTTCCCAACTAAAAAAAAAAAAAACACTGAAATATTTCTTAAACTATCTTAAGATTAAAATGGTTCTAACTTTTTCTAAAAGTTAGAAAAATATTTCTCTAGAGAAGGAAGAGTGGTATTATAGAATGTTTCTCAGGCATAATTTACTAGTGGACTTATTTATTCTAAAATCTAGAATATATTTTTTAAAAGCTGAATGAGGTGGTTCTTCTAATTTAGTCACCATAAGCAAAATGGACAAAACCCAGAAACAGTTATCACAAGTCACTTCATAGCTATGGTATCACAAGAACTATATTAATACCTAAAAAAAGGCACAATACAAAATTTCCATTGGTTATTTCTCACAATCACTTTTACAAGACAGTTTCAAATGAGCTAAATGACTTGCCCTGTTACCTACTGTAAGCACTATTTCCCTTCTAACAGTGCTATCTGTCACCTGAAACTTTTCTTAGTTTTCTCTTTCATCTATTGGTCTCCAGATATTATTGGCTGTTTCTTCAAAAGAGGCTTTAGTGGTAGAGATATCTGCTTTGACATCCGGTGCCTACCACTTACCAGAAATGTGAACTTTGAAGGTAACCTTCCCTTCTTGGCCTCATTACTTAATCTGTAAATTGGGATTAACAGCCATACCTCAGTGGCTTGCTGTGAGAATGAAATAACATAATGTGTCCAAATCATTTAGCATACTGCCCATTACATAAACACTCAATAAATTGCCATCTCTATTATTATTGTTTTGTTTTCACTAATACTTCCCTAGAACGGGCCCTTACTGCTGCTGGGTTGTCTGTACCTCCTCAACTGGCTTCATTCCTATCTTTTAGTAGTCCAAAGGATTATGCACATCACAGATTTACCTTGCATACATTCAAATACATCCTGTTACTTCCGAGCTTAAAAAACCTTAAATGGATCCCTACTTATTATGACTGACTTAAATTATCCTCTATTTACAGCTATTCTCAAACTTTAGTGTACATTAGAATCATCTGGAGTGCCTGTTAAAACAGATTGTTGGACTCTGCCCCTAGTTTCCAAATCGGTAAGTCTGAAAAAAGGCCTCAAAAGTTGCATTTGTAATAAATTTCCAGATGATGCTGGTTGAGGAACCACACTGAGAAGTACTGCTCCAAAATGACCCCATTCTGCCTCCTTAAACTTATTTCTCCTTACTCTTTAAACAGCACATACTTTGATTTGATTAGTCTTTTCACAGGCTATGCCCAATTCTCCCTTCCTGCTTAATTTTGCTGCCCCAAAACACTTTTTTGCCTACCTAAATCACATCCTCTAAGGGTGTGGTTCTCAACACTGCTTGCACACTACAATCTTTTTTAAAACTATGGAGGCACCATCCCTCAGATCCTGATTTAACTGATCCTGGTAAAAGCTTCCCCAAGTGATTCTAATGAACAGCCAGAGTTGAGATCTACCACTTTACCTTCAATCTCTTTCCCATCAGGATTATGAACACTCACTGAATTTTCTCCCCTTTAAATTCCTAGTGTCCCTAGATCATAGCACCAAGTTTTCACTTAGTTATATAACACATTGAATTACTCCATACCTTTCATTTTAAGTTCTGTTTCTCCAACTTGGTCGATGATCATATCTTCAATTTCTACATTCCTATAGCACTAGTATGGTGATGAATACATAGCTCTGTGGTTCTTTCTTCATTGATTGTGGATTCAAAATAGAATTCAGAGCTTTAAAATATTTCTAATCTATCCAATTCAGGAAACTATACTACCTCTTTTTAAATACAGTTCTGCCACAAACGAATTTTGTTATGGTGAGTAACTTAACCCCTTCCTACCCAATAAATTGGAAAAAAATATTATTGTATCAAAATGCTGTAAAGAATAATAAAATAATTAATAGTATCATAAATGGCTTCACAGTTGTTTCCTTAGAGCAAATGGCCTTTTCTAAACCCATTAAGACTGTTTCAAAACAGTTAAAGAATCAAAGCATACATATTTAAAGATGCTGAAGCTCTGAATAGTTCTATGATTTGTTTTCTCAACAGATGTGCATTCTTCAAGTCCTGAATTCACCAGATGCATATTAAATTAATCCGTACTTTTAGTTTTTATATAACACTCCACTCATTTTATGAATACATCATCACATAGAGCAGAATTCCATTGTTTTATGACATTAAATATTAACAGATTATCTCTACTATGCAAAAAAAAAATTAAGATTCATTTAAATGCAGCCAAATGTGCTTGCTAAATATAGGTTATAATATCTTCACTATTTTTGAATTGGCTGATTTTTATCCAGAATGTGAAAAATAAATTTGCTCTTAACTAAAAACCCACTGACACATGGTAAAGAAAAAAACACTTAAATCACTCAACACTTCAGAAATTACCTAGGAAATTCAACCAAATATTTGAATCCTAATACTGCAGTAGTTTAACAGTCCAATTAAATTTCTTGGAAAATTTACTTCTTATAAAATCATAATTTCTTCATTAACTAAAATGAACCATTAGTGTATTAAATCAGAAATAGGACTGAACTAGGAGTCAGGAGACCTAGGTTCCAGTCTGACTCATTAGCTATCCAATCTTAAGCAAATCACTTAGCACTTAAGCAGTCTCAGCTGTAAAATGAGAGTCTAACTAGACCATCTCCATGTTCTCTTTTAGTTTTATGACTTCCATAATCTATGAAACTCAAGAAACACAAACATTAACCAGATGGATCCCACTAAAGACAAAGTGAGCTTACATATTGATTGATTTGGAGAGCATCTAATTCTGGAAAACCTAAGTACTTTCACACAAATAGACTGTTTCTAGGTGAAAAAAAACAAACAAAATCCATGAAACGCGGAGTTATTAAACAATTTTTATATCGTACCCTGTATGACCAGAATATTCGGATGTCACAATACCAATTAAGGTTAAGACTCTGTGGGTTGTTCATTGCAGACAAGAGGTTGATTTCTTGGGCAGGTTGCTATAAGTTGTGAGTCAAAGGTCTAGTTTTATATGTGATTTGGCCATTGTATGTTTGCATGTTCAGAAAAAAAATTTTTTTGGAATTTTATAAGGGTCTCTTATAAGGACAGGACAGTTATAAAGTCAACTGAAAGAGGATTCTACCTAACAATTACTACTTAGGCTATGTAAGAAATAGTGTCTCAGTATAGCATTTTATTACTTTTAGATTAGATATTCCCACTCATAATCAGAACTGGAAATAACCAGGCAACTACAGTAGTACTCATGTACTCTTCCTACTCAAATTTGCCAGCTCAAGCTTCTGGGTAGTCATCGACCAGTGTAATAAGAAGGAAACACTGGAGAGGGTGGCCAAGAAATCTGTATAGCTCAGTCCCTGAGCTACAATGAAATGCAAGTGGCAAAAGACCTTAACTTTACTGATCACTCAAAAGTTCTGAATTTAGGTCTTCTTTACTACCTGCAAGTGTCATATGGCCACTACAATCAGCTTGCACTTTCTAATGCACAATAACATATCTTTCCAATTTTAGTATATGTGCTCCCAAAGAGAGCATGCAATTATGTATCTTAAACAAAGAATTAGGCACTTGTCAATTAACACCTAATGACCTAATATCAATCTTTTTGAAAAGGAAACTCAAAGACTCTGAACTATGCTTCTAATTATATCTAAGAATGATAGGAAAATCTCTTTTCAAAACTACTCTCCACAAATTATTTTATTCATTTTAGTTTCTTCAAAACAAAACAAAAACAAAACAACAACAAAAAAAAAAACAAAAAAAAAACGGGTTGGGGTGGGAGGAAGAGATGAATTGGCAGACCCCAGAGGAATTTTCAGGCAGTGAAAATACTCTGTATGATAATGATGGATTAATGTTATTACACATTTTTCCAAACTCATAGAACATACAACACAAAGAATGAACCATAAGTTAAACTATGAACTTTGGGTGATAATGATGTGTCAATGTAGGTTCAATTGTAACAAATGTACCACTCTGGTGGGTATACTGATAATGAGAGAATCTACACATATGTGGGGGGAGGGCATATGAGAAATCTTTGTACTTTCCACTCAATTCTGCTGTGAATTCAAAACTGCTCTAAAAAATATTTTTTAAAAATATCACATTAACATTTTTATAATAGAAAATATTTACATAAAACAGTTGGACATCCTTGTGCAAAAATACTAATATAGACACAACTCTTAAAACTTTCACAAAAATTAACTCAAAATAGGCCTTAGAACTCAATGTAGAACACAAAACTATAAAAGTTCTCAAAGATAACACAGGAGAATATCTATAGGCTCTTAGGTTTGGCAATGAGTTTTTAGATATTACACCAAAAGTATGCTCGAAGAAAGAAAAGTTAATAACTTGGACTTTATTAAAATTAAAAACTTTTGTGCTATGCAAGACATTGTTAAGAGAACAAAGACATAAGCCACAGCTTGGAAGAAAATATTTGCAAAACACATATTTATCTGATAAAGGATTTGTATTCGAAGTATACAAAGAACACTTAAAACTCAACAATAGGAAAACAAACAATCCAATTTAATAATGGGCAAAAGATCTGGAAACCTCACCAAAGAAGATGTACAGATGGCAAATAAGCATATGAATAGGTGCTCAACATTGTATGTCATTAGCAAACTGCTAATTAAAACTCATATTAGAATAGCTAGAGTACAAAAAAACATAATACCAAATGCCGACAAAGATGTAGAGCAACAGGAATGCTCATTCGTTGCTGATGGCAATGCAAAATGGTATAACCTCTTTGGAAGACAGTTTAGCGGTTTCTTACAAAATTAAACACAGTCTTACCATGAGATCCAGCAATCATGCTCTTAGGTATTTACAAAAAGGAGTTGAATGCATCTGTCTGCACAAAACCCTGCATATGCATGTTTACAACAGCTTTATTAATAATCACCAAAAAATATAGAAGCACCCAATTTGTTCCTCATTAGGTGAAGGGATAAACAACTGTGGTACATTCATATAACAGAAAATTATTCAGCAATAAAAGGAAATGAGTTATCTAGTCATAAAAAGACATGGAGGAACTTTAAATGCATATTGCTAAGTGAAAGAACCCAGCCTAAAAAGGCTACATACTATATGATTCCAACTACATGAGACTTTGGAAAAGGCAAAACCATACAGACAATGAAAAGGTAAGTGGTTGCCAGGGATTATGGGGAAAGAAGAGGAGGGAGGAACAGGTAAAACACAGGGCACTTTTAAGGTGGTAAAATTATTCTGAAACTGTAATACTGGATACATGTTGTTATGTATTTGTTAAAACCCACAGAACTATGTAATACAAAGAGTAGACCTTAATGAAAACTATGGTTTATAGTTAATAATAATGTATCAATATTGGCAATATTGATTCATTAATTGTAACTAATGTATCACAATAATACAAGATTTTAATAATAGAGGAAAGGGGGGGAGTTATGTGGATATGAGAGGTATGGAACTCTATGTGCTCAATCATTCTGTAAATCTAAACCTGCTCAAAAAATAGTCTTAATTTTCAAAAAGATTGGGCCTCCACAATCTCAAAAAGTATTATTGCTACTTTAGACTACAGAAATTCTAGTAAGTGAAAAAAAAAATTTCACTTAAAATCAAATCAAATTTAAATAAATTTAAATAAAAAATAATTTAACTTTAATCTCCTTGTCTTTTTCCTGGCATTGGTCATGTTGATATCCCTGCTCACTAGCACCTACATCGGAGAATGATAGCTAAGAAATGGAGAAGATATCCAGCTGGGAAGCTGCTTGACCAGTTATGGTTAGCAATTTAGCCTGAGGAACTAAAATGAGATCTGGTGATTATCATGGACACTCAAGCACACATATACACACACAAAATTTAAAACATTTTTGCATCACTCATTAATGCCAACAAATCAAAGTGTATTTAAAAATTTATCAAGAGGGATGTAAATATATGGTACTTTCATTCAAAAGCCCGAAAGTCCTCAATGCCCCTTTTTGTAGGTTAAAAGAGTTAGAAAGTATAAGCTACAGAAATCAGTTTGGGTCCAATGCTATGGTTCCTTAGAAATTTATGTGACCTTTTGATGGAGATATCAAGCTGTAGCGTTTTGACAGCCTTACCCAGCACCCAGAGATGTTGCACAAGTCCTTTCTGATGGCAAAGGCAATAGCTACTGCTCGCTCTGCTTTTCTGGCCAAGGCAAAATCCAAGAGAATATTCCTTTCCCTGGTATGTCAATGCTTCCATTGCGATAGGTGAGCAATTATTGAAGAACAATTCCCATCACTGACACCCCAGCCCCTGCAATAACTACACTACCCACTTGACACTTCTGGGTAACTAACAGTACAGTGGTGTAAGGGCAGTCCATCTGTCTTCCTACATCACTAGAACACTCCTGCTGCAAACAAAGTATGGCTCTCTTCTCTCCAGATGGCCCTCTCTTCAGGCCATATCTGGGATGCTGCACTAGTTCTTAGTTTCTCAAAGATGCCTGGGTCTTTCTGGTCCATGCTATGTGCCAACTACTGTAAACCCAACAAGTTATGATCTTTTCCAGCTCAGTAAACCCAAAAGTCTGACCTCAAGATTTATTAAGATCCAAACTGAAAAGTGACAAGTATGTGCCCTATGAACTGTACAGTACCATTTAGATGAAAACTATAGCAACTGGCATAAGGTAAAGCAAAACTCACTACTGAAAGAGTTTAAGCGGACTTATCACTTAATTAAAAATCCTCAGCAGCTTTTCTTCTGGTTGTGACATCAAAGGGGAAAAAAATTTATTCTGTATCACCACAATCCATTTTTTTTTAGCAACAACCATCAAGAGTGGATTATGGTAAGTACTACTGACAATGATTTATTAAATGAATGATGACAAAGATACATGAGGCTACCTAATGTTCACATAGCCTGAAATAACAATTACTTTTAACCAATGTCTGTGATTTGTGTAACAATATATGTTCTGTGATATAGCTGAACATATTAATATATGTTCAGATTATATAACCTAAATCTGAGGATTTTTATTTTTGACAACTAATCTGATGAATTCAAAGCCACAAAACATGAAAGGGTGAGGGAATGAGGAATCTGAAACAGATGGCATCTAATTTTTGTCCTGAGTCCATCTTGAACACAATCTCAATAATGTCAAAATCTAATTTAGCTCTCCAAATAAGTAATCTACAAAACTGAAAATGTTAATTCTGAAGTAAATTCATTCTTTTTTTTCCCTCCCTAGTTCTCAAAGTTTTTATATTAGGCAAAAATGAGTAGAGAAAAGTTAGGAGTTTAAAAACTATCATTCTACAAACTCTAAAGTTCTTTCATGAAACTCTACATCCACTTATCTGAAAACACTGAAGCAGTTTCTATCAAGGTTGGTAATATTAAAATCTGTCTATGATATCAGCCCTTTTTTTCTGGATACAATGATTATTTATCCTTATTAGAGAACACATATCTCCAAAAAGAAATATACTTTAAAATAGAAAGAAGCTCTGGAAGAATACTCATTTGAGTAAAGCACTGCCTGGCATTTTTTAAGCATTTCTATAGTAACTCTTTCACTCTGATTTGGTAGCTCCAATAAAATTAACTATACTTTGTTCATTATTTGATTACAAAATATAGTATATAAACCTTCTCAATCTTTTCTAAAACTTTCTGAGATCATCTAAGAGATGAATATTAAAGAAAGGTTTAGCCATTTTTAGATTTCCTGACAAGCAAATTCCATAACTGACAACTGCAAAGATCCTTAGAATGGCCACATATTTTGAGTGGAAAGAGTCATTGAGAGAAGTGCCATCTGTAACAGTCTCTACTGCTGCCTACAATTTAGATAATTTTTTCTTCATCTGACAGCTAGTATCCTCTTATACCATAATGGTTTATTAATGTTTTATGGGAAGGTAGGAGAAAAAATGGGAACTTCTGATAGCTTTACTAAAGCAAGATAATATGGTCTCGAACTTAAAATTTGAAAAGTGATGAAAAAAAAAGATCTAAGAAAGCAAAGCTAAAAGCTTAGATACACTAAAGACTTTACACTCTCAAAAAAGCCACTTATAAAGCTGAATAACCTTACAAAAACCTACAACTGTAGCAGAACATAATTTCAACTAAAAAAAAAATAGTACTGATACTTTATTAATAATTTAAAATCTATCCATCCATTTACCAATTTGACCAATATTTATTTATTGCCTATTATGTAGCTGCAGTAGACAAAATTTAAAATAATATTTCTACCTCAATGAGCATGCAATATAGTTGAAGACTTTTATCAGTTTTATTTAAAAAAAAAAGTTCTACCCGGTTTAAAAGATAGACTTGGAAAAAAAAAAAATCCTTGAAATTTTCTCTTAAAATTATGCGAAACCTATAAACCTGTCTAAAAACTAATACTGAATTACAAACTTTTTCTCACTTTTCACATAAAAAAACTATTAAAGCAAGTTATTTGATTTTTATCCTTTGAGTATACATTTAAAAATTATTATCAGTTACATGAAAATGCAGACTATATTAGCTGAAAATCTGACATACAATAGGTTACATATATCATTTAAAAACTATTAAACAAATAAGTTATAAAGACTTCATGCTTCTGATTTATTTCTACATTCTCATCATGAATGATTTAAAGGCAGAAATTCATTCCACTTTCATTTATTTTAGATTATACATATAAGAATTCTGTAAGTTTTGGTAATATTTAAATCTAATCAAGATGAGTCATGCTACTGATGTTGACTTTAATCATAAAATTACAGCTACTTTCTATTTTATGCCCCAATTTTAACTCTTTAGAGATGTGACCATTAATCACGTGTACGTAAAATTTACATACATTACTTTTTAAAGTTTTTCTTATCAATCCATACTATACACATCACAAATCTGAGAAAAACCTATGAAATATAATTAGTCATTTTAATAAATGCATATATTCTGCTTTATTTTTAATAAACTACTGGTAACTGAATTCCATGCTTACTTATGATCAATTTCCATAAACCACTAAAAGTCCTGTTATGTGTATAAGTTTTGGAATATTTTCCAATTCTCTTCCTATCTCAAACCTCATTCCACAAAACTGGGCTACCTTGACTGTGTAAGATTAATGATAATCCATCTTTCAAGGAGAAGGTGCTTCTGTTTAAAGTGGGATGTTATTTAAATATAGTACCCCCCCTTACAATAACTGGTAAGAATTTTAACTTATTTTACTTATGAAGAAAATGAATCTGATAGGTTCATGACTTGCCCAAGGTCAACAACTACCCAGTGGCAGTCTGGGTTCAATCCCAGATTTACCTACCTCAAAGCCAATTCTTCCACTTGACCACAATTATCTCCTTAAAAGATTAAGAGACAAGCTCAAAAGCAATGTTGTCACTCTGAACATATATATTCTGAAACATCTATCACCACACAGTACTTATGATTCAGTCACTGATCGAAATACAAACGAAGAGGATCTTTCTGCTTCATTTAAACTAGGATAAGCTTACTGGCAAGTAAAACAAGAGGTTGGAAAAGGCTTGCCTCAACATGTCTCCCCTAGACCTCTATATCGATACGGTTCCCCTAGTCTATTTTTTATAAACACCCGTATCTACCAAACGAGGTTATGCCGGACTAGTCTATAGTTTGGTGCTTGTCAGAACTGCACTTTCCTAAGATAATTTATACCAGGTTAAATATCGAACTGGAAGACTTTGCTGAAAATGCCATTCTGGCACTTCCCAAACATTTGAAGTATCATTTAAAAGCAACAAACGCAGTTCCACCCCCTTTCTCTTACGCTGCGATGCTTGCCTACTTGGCGGGGTACAGCTCCTGTAGGACGCTGGGGTGAGAGCAGTAAAGGAAGAAGTGGGGGAAGCGCACGGAAGTTGGGTGGAGGGAGGTCTCCTTACCCACTCTTATGCCCTAGCTATGCCAAGGGCGGCTCCCCACGGTGCCCAGCCGACTCACAACACCCACAACCCTCGAATCTGGGTTCTGTCCCAGCGGGGTGGACTGGGGAAGCAGGCAATGGAAGCATTGGATTGCCCCAACCACCTCCCTGAGATCTCCGCTCTCCTTTGGGCCCCGGAGGATGCTCCCCCTTTCAGAGCGAGCCCTCCAGGTGGCAAACTCCCCGTCCACAACGGCCGAAGTCTTCTGCATCCGAGGGGGCGCCTTCTCCGCAATCTACATCCAGCCACCAGAAACTCTGCGCCCGCGGTGTCTTCCCAACCCCTACACTCCCCCGCAACCCTCCACAGATACACATGCCGGCTTGCGCCCCACCCAGGATCGCGGCGTCCCCCTCCTTGACCCGACGAAGGGCCCCCTACCAGCCCCAGAAATACACACACACCCTCCGGCTCCAGCCTCCCGGACTCCGCCGAAGCCGGAGCGAGTACCTGGTCTGGCCGTGCTCGGGTCTCAGAAGGGTGGAGAGCGATCCCCTCCCGCGCCGAGCGCTTCTCAATCCACCCGCAGCGGTGGCTTCTCTCTTTCCCAGGAACGGGAGGGAGGAGAGGTGTGGGAGGGGAGGGGGAAGGCGAGGAGCCGAAGGGGCGGCAGGAGCCGTACCGGAACCACTAACACTGGCCCCACCCTCGGCCTGGCGCTGAGCACCCGGGTGCTCTGGATAGGACAAACTTACAGCAAGCAGCAAGAAATGGACACCACCACTTCCGGGTCATCCCCGCTACTGCCACTCCTTAGCAACCGCGTGGGGTTGCTAAGCGGAAGCGCCTTCAAAGACAACCACCCCCATTTCTTCTGGGACTATCAGGAGGTAGCGGCGTGTGCTCCTCTTTGGCACTATCCTATTACCTTCTGCACCTGGTCTTAGACCGAGCAAACGCTTCCTGGCCAAAGTAACAAGCCCATCCTGCTTTTTCCTTCAGCTGTACTCCCCTATCAGCCCCCACCCAACATATACACCTGCTCCCTCTCCCGCCCTGAGTCCCAGGCCAACCCATTGGCTCCTCCTAAGGCTCTCTCTGGTCCCTCGTGGGAGTTATTTTCTGGCGGTTTAGCAAGCATCTCCCTCTTGTGGATTTTCAGTTGTGTTTCAACTGGATTTTAAAAACTTTCAATGATATGAAAGCTTTTTACACTTAGCTCTCCTTTAACAGCCCCCGAAATGCGATGGTGAGATAAGTTTTGTCTTCGCCTATCTTTTGTAAGGATCGTACGTTTGTGTATGATCTGGAAATAACCTAGTTAAATGTAAGAGAAAAACAAAGATTTGCTGTAAATCGAGTAGAGTGATTTTAATGCTTGAAAGGAAAAAGCAATAAGAAAAGGCCAAAGGAAGCCTGTAATCAAGCTCGGTAAGGAGGAAAAAAGTTAATTCTCCACTCAGAAAAAATTTTCATACTGTGGACAAGAGAAGTGTTGATAAGAAACCTCATTTATTCTTGTGTCACAGTGATCTGGGCTTTGATAATACTGGGGAAACTACTGGTTGGGGTAAAAGCCAGCAATATAACCAATCCTCTTTAGGAAAATGACCCATATCATTATGACAGTTAAATATTCAGAGAAATGTAGTTGAGTATTTAGACAGAAAAATTAGTAAAAACCTTGGCTTGACTTTCCTGTTTTGAATAGGTCTGCTTAAGAGTAACTCCTGAATCTGTTCTCTATTCCATGGCAGTGAATGTACTTGTAACTGCTGGCTCTAATTTTACTGGTCATGATAACCTCTTAGTCACCAATGTTGGACTGTTGTCCACCTCAGCTAGTGCCAAGAAAATGAGCTTTGGTAACTTAAAAGAAACAGCAGACCTATTGGTTTCCTTTACACATGGGACAGCATTAAATTGATTTACTCTAGACAGTCGGTTCAGCAAAACTTTTAGAAAATCAGTTCAGATTCAAATGTTAGTAGTAGGTTGTTTAATAAGTCTAAAACATTTCAAGCCTTCTCGTGGACATGCACACATGAGGAAGTATGTACACACGCAATTCAAATGGAATCTGAACACATTTGGTAATTGCTCTTTAAAAAAATGTGGCTGTAAATGACAAGTGATAAACCATTACCATGACAAAATAGAGCGTGGCATTTCAATTGCCAACAGGTTTAAATATTAAAAAAAAATTAATTAGAAAATAAAACTATGAGCCCAATGAACAATGACTTATTTAAAACTCAGGTGGACTCAGATGTCTCTAAAAATTTTAAAACATGATTATGGCAAATGTGTCCTATGGAAAGATCAGTATGACTAGCTTTTTTCTCCAGTTTTTAAAAGCTTTTTTTCCATTTTTTTATTGCCCCTTGTAATTATTTAAAAAAATTAGGGTACCTAATGTTTTTTTGGACACACAACTCTATTACTCAATAATTAATACTTAAATGTTTCTAGAGTGATTAATATTCAAATAGACAGATGCCAATGCATTCCATTGGCATTTCCAAATATAAAAGATACCAAAACTAGTCTAATAATTAATGAATACTTGGGATCAGTTACAAGAAATGTAGCCAAATTTATCATTTATGTTAAGCAATATACAACACAAAATACACAGCCCCTTATACAAGGGACTTAGAGAAACTCATTTGGGATATGTGACAGAATGTTTAGCCTTAGGAAGAGAATGCTAAAGATATAACACCTATCTTTACTTGAAGGTTGTTATGTGGAAGGAATAACGTGTTTTGTGTCATGTCAAGGACAGAACCAAGACTAGGAAGAGGGGAGTTAGAAAAATTCTTAACTCATAACATTTTTCACAATGAGCTGTCAATCAATTAAACAGTCTCCCTACTGAACAACTGCATGCCTTCTAACATTCCTCCCAGTTCTGAGTCAGTGAAAATCGTTCCAATTTCCATATGCTATCCTCAGAGGTAAAAGGAACCATTATAACAATGTTGGTTGGACAAAGGCCCAGCTGAACCTTCAATTTTTCCGAAAATGAGTTAGCCTAAAGCAAGGATCCCTAACCCCTGGGCTGTGGACCCAACCAGGCCACACAGCAGGAAGTGAGCAGCAGGCGAGTAAGCAAAGCTTCCTCTATATTTGCAGCCACCCCCTGTGCTAGCATCACCGCCTCAGCTCCACTTCAGATCATCAGGCATTAGATTCTCATACGAGCACTCATCCCTAGTGCCGAAAAGGTTGGGGACCACTGGCCCAAGGGATTCTAAATACAGTGAGATTTGTAAGCTGTGTATATATACATATGTGAAAGGTTCGGTTAGGTTAGGCTTTACTTTTTGAAAAATGATTAAGTATTTGTCATCTTATAAATAACTGAGCACACTATAATTTTGGCTCTAGTATTGCTCTTCCTTTATGAAACTATATAAACACAAAATACATATGATCCTCACAATGTTCTAGCATTCAAAAAGTCCAGAAAAGTGATTTTAATCATTGTTTGGCCAGGAATTTAACACTAATATTAATAATTTGAATAATCTATTCAAAGAAGAACACCAGATTAACTTTGTGAAGGGTATAAAATTACAAACTTAATTATGTATAAATTTTATTTTTTAATTCAATTTCAATGGAAACAGGAAGTTTGTACTTCCCTTATGTTTAGAAGAGGCTAAGTTGCCAATCTACGTTTCAAAAAGCTTTGACAAGGTAACCGATACATGGGACCTCTGCCTAATAAAAATGAGACATCATCAAATGTTGTATATTTAAAAAGATTGTTTCTTTAGGTCAAATTTTCTTAGAAACAATTATATATCAAAATTAGACTTCATTGAACACACCACCAAAAAAGTTTCCATCAGTCAAAAACAACAAATCAGTTTTCAGACACATCAAAACTTGGCTTTAATAGTGTTCATTTGAGCTACTCCTTAATAAGAAGCCTAATTATCAAGGAAGTACTTAGAATAAAAATTCTACTTGCACTTCAGTAACATTCCATTTAATAGTTACCTCTAAAAGACAAAACAAAAAATATAATCTACAGTCATCAGGGTGCAGTTTGAAAGTTGATATAATCAGGTCAATGCACTGATCTGTATTTGGAAGTAATAAAATAGAAGTATCTAGTAGAATATAATCTTAGGAAGCACACAAATGGATATAGTCTATTGTGAAAACAAGTATTCATTTATTAAAAACAAACTTCAGAAAAACCTGCCTGTTAAAACATGACTAGTTTTGACAACAGATGTCAGTGAGCAAAAAATGTGATGAGGAAGCAAGAATTCCTGTTACTAAGTATTACTATACCCACCTCTTCAATTATACTTCTGCCCTGGTTATCTTGAAAAATATAATGGTAGCTCTAAGGACTTTAGACATAGCTCTAGGAATGGCATGATTTGCTTTTCATGTTTTGTTGATTTCCAAATTTAAACGTATAGGCCCAGAGGTAATATTTTATGATACCAAATCAAATGCATAGTCCTTTTTTAATGGAGTCTATGAATTCTTCCTGCTTGATTCTTTGTAAGTATTGTATCTTTTTTTGTTGTTGTTAGAAGCTTTATCGACCATTTAAAATAAACCCTCAGGAGCAAATTGCCTTATATTTTTCTAAGACAGCCATCCAAATTTTTTCAACATTGCATTTTTACCCCCCTTCTTAAAAAGGATGTAGGTTCAGTTTAATTAATACTGATTTTTTTTTAATATGCAGAAGTCTAACTTTGCTTTTTAAAGCAAAATACAAGAACAAAAATATGGCATCATTCCAAAACTCTAGTGCCAATAAAAATGGCAGCAGTACAAAGATCCAAGCAAATCTCAAATACAGCAGATTTGTAATTAGAACATCACACAATGATTTGTTTTTAGCAAGAACAAGAAGTTTAACAACAGGTAAAAGAAACCAAATACCACATTATATTGAATACTAAGGTAAATAACCATGATTAATCTTACAAACTCTCTAATATCATAACTACTTGCTTTTGCATAACTATATGTAACCCTCATTTTTTAAATTAAATTCCTATTCAACAAAGTTAATTGGAACAAATACATTTATGCAAATTTACATCCTAGGATACCAGAATAAACAGGAGACATTAGTCAAAGATGAATAAAAAAGTTCTATTCTTTTTCATCATCTGTGTGATCAGGTGGCAAAGGACATACTCTGTAGAAAGATCAGAGAATAACAGTCAATATAAACTTTTTTAAAAACAAAGTTACAAACATAGGAACATTAATTAACAGTGCAGTAGGTCTGGTCAAATGACTAGAAATGAAAGAAAATTAAACTCCATTAATTGACAAACACCTATAAATTTCAAGTACTAGAACAATAAATTTTTTAACAATTTATTTTGCCTGTTAATTTGCTGAATTAGTGTTTCTCCATTAGAATATGTTACCATTTTTATTAAAAAGGGACTCTATTTCTATAGTATCGTCTTTCAACATATTAAGTGGATGATAAAAGAGGAATATGATCTTTTGGCAAGAACTTTGTGATAAATAAAAGCAAAAAAAATTAATAATCCACTAGAGCAGAGAAAAGAGCAAGTTGTCATATTTGATTGTATACCCTTTTGAACCTTATGAATGTATTACCTAATTTAAAAAAAATAAATTGTTTAAGCTGGCACATGGTTGTAACTTTTGAAAAATAATTTATATTATCCCAAAGCCATTTGTACACATTATACTCTTTATAGAGAAAAAGTCAATTAAAAACTTAATCATAAATCAGAATTTTTTTTTAGAACTACTAAAAATTTGTGAGATCTATTCTAAAAGAATCAGTTTTCAAATTAGGTCCAGTAAGCCTGAATGGTCATACAGCTAGGTAGTCAAAGAAGGAAGCTAAAACGAAGGTATTATTACTTGGTATGAGATTATCATTGACTCACAAATTAGATTACTGAGAAGTCTTCATTGTATTTTCCTGGAATTTAAATCAAGTTAACAAATGAACACTATCATGAACCAAACTTCCTTTTTTGCAAGGACCTGATTTACTTTAGGTATCATGGTTCTGTCCAAGGTTTTAAGTAGGTAGTCTTTCTTGATTCTGACTCTCCCCTATGCAACTGATGGAGTTTACCTTGCCTTTGTGAGAAAAATAAAGCCATAGGAGTAGCCATATTCCATTAAGAATTAGGGAGTTAACAGCAGAAGTCCTTCTGATAAACTAATAGTTTACTACTTACTATCAATAGTTAAGCTATCGATTTGCATTGCTATCAATAAAGGGGTAATTACAACTCTCCTAAACAAAGAACAATCTAAGAAAGGGGCTAAAGGAATAATATAAACTTTGTATAATATTATGGTTCAAGTTCTTTCTGAGAATATATATGTCATCTTTCTCCATATAATGGAAAGCCTGTAATACAGGTTTTATGGTTACCATGATCAATGGTATGGCCATATTTGGCTATACTACCAAATACTTTGTTTCCTTAATGGAAGTCATAAATAATTTAAAAAGATTGTAATATATTCTAGTGCTGATATTGACTATTAGCTTGTTCATATTGGAATGAGAATGAACAAGGAAAAATGGTGCCAGACAACAAGAAGGAAGTGGAAGAGACGTACAGGATCATGAAAGCAAGTCTATTAAAAGACTATCCAAAAATGTATCACTTTGGTTGATTTTTTTTGACACCAGAAATAATAATAGTGATATAGCAACAAAGTCTAAAATTTAGTTACTGCTTCAGAGTTTGACTTTCCTTTTAAATATCTCATAAGAGAGTAAGCCCTCGATAACCATTTACTAAATGACCTTATGAACAGTATAGAATTCTTAAAATTTTATATGCATAAACATCATTTTATACATCACTTTGTTTTAATTGTTTTTTCAGCCATTTATTTTATCTAGCTTGTGTTCAATGCAAATCAATTTCAAACAATATACAATCCAAAACAGATGTAATATTCAGATATGAAGCAAAAGGGAGTGTTCATTTACACACATAGCTCTCACATAACTTAAGATCTGTTGGATCTAGTTTTTCCTTACAGGTTTCTAAGATGGCAAATACTAGTTTAAGACTTATTAAGAGTACTATGGCCATGCTGGATACTGTAACATCTAAGCATCAGTGTGTGAACATGTGAACCAAAGATTTCATCTAAAAAGGTTTCCGTATGTTAAAGCAGCAGGAAATGTTTTAATTTCCAGAATCAAGTTCACTTAGGTTTAGGACTAGATTCTAACTATCTAAAAACATTCACTGATATACAGAGTGTTCCAAATGTAGCCATCCTGATTCATAAAGCTTTTTAAAAAAATATTTATAGAAAGAGCTCAAAAGAGTTGTGAATTTAATGCAGGTAATTTTACAGACTTCACTTCCAAAATACCTAATATACATTATTTTTGCCTCTTTCACATATTTGCCTCTTAATTTCAAGATTTGGTAAATATGCTTTCAAAACAGATAAATTTTTAAGTTGTAAAAATTATTTAACATATGCATAAATAAAAAGCAGTATTTAAGACTGATTGAAGTCAATGCACTTCTAATCTTTGGAATTAATTTAAACTATCCAAATAAGTGAATCTGATACTCTTGTTGGATGGAAATGTGTGACAGGAAATACCTGTCACTTACTCTTAATTGTATATGTAAAAGGTATTCATAGTTAGATTTGTAATGAATCCAATCCATCATGGCAATGTCAATTACCACATAAAATCAAATGCAATGTCAAATACAGAGCCCCAGAGGAAAAGGTTTCCCAGAGGACAGTGAAAACTTAATGTAAAACTTTATGTAGAGTACAGTAGCATTAAATGAAGACTGCTGAAATACATAGAGGATTTATAGTAATACCTGGTGGTTCCTTCTGAAGTACGTAGAAATAAAATCAATATATTACTTAATCATTTTGCTGCCTTCTAGATTTAATGAATCAAATTGAAAACAGAATCTTCATTCCATAGCTCATCCCGATTCTCTAGATCAAGGTGAAACTATTCTTATTTTTAAGGCAAAGTTTTAAGTATCCATACTTCTTAAGTTACTTTTAATCATCATTAATTTTCAATTTTGTCTCTCTCTTCATTCTTGTACGTGAAAGTCCAGATTTAATATTGGCATTCATTATCTACTCAAATCTTCAGATGTTCTTTAAAGCAGTCCAATATGAGACTCTCAAAACTTTCTGTTAGTAGATTAACAATTAGTAGATTTGATGAAGACTTTTTTCCTCATCACACTAGACTTCAAGATGCCATATGGATTGAGCTGTGGAATATGGGTTGGTGAACTGTGGATGTTACTCGGCCCGAGTCTCTTAAAGGTAGAGATGTAGAAGGGCAAACAAGACTACATGGAAACTGGCTGTTAAAGGCAGGACACTACTGGTTGAGATTTGTGGTGGTGGTGGCGGCGTGGACGGCAGAAGGTATGAATAAATCTGCGTAGGCAGATGCAAGGCCAGAAGCAGTAGCCCCAAACTGAGCCTGACCAGCATCCCCTTGCTCATGTTGGTCACTGCACCTTGGGTCCAGCCTGCAGCTTGGTGTCCTGGAGGATCATGGACTCTTGAATGGTACAGCAAGGTAGCTGGCAGGATCTTAAATCAGGAGGCATCATAATAGCAGTGATGTGGCACCACTCACCCACCCATGCTCACCATTGTCCACCCTCAGTCAAATAATTTGTTTTCAATACAAAATATTTTAAAGTTGTTTAGACAGCCTGGACCCTATCACTTATAAATCTATACTTTTAAAAGCGGGTTTCTATTGTCTTTTTTTCTGAGTGGCATTATTTTTTTCCCTGATTCTTAAAAGTATGTTCGTTGTTGAAAATTGATAGCAAAGAGAGTATAGAAGAGGTTTTTACCCAGAGATGATCTCTATTGCTATTTGATATATTTATGTACATGTCTTTCACACAATAAAGATTGTACTTTTGCATCCACAATTTTTGCTTAACACTCATCATAAGCATTGTCCTCATATTAAAAGCTTAAAAAGCATGAATTATCTTCTTAAAAAGTTTGCACACTAAATTCTGTGTGTAGTTTTATTCCCACCTTGTTTTAAAGTATTCTTATGGATTTATAGGGAAGTTATAGAGAAAATACACCATGGTGTTAGTTTTGGTTGTTTCTAAGTGATGGAGTTTTTCTATATTTTCTAACTTTTCTGCATTGGTTATAATATTTCTTATGGAGGCTGAACTAATAGTTTTTTTGAGGGTTGGGGTTAATGGAATCCAAGCTAGATAAACTAACATGGAAATTGCTTTTTTGCAAAAAAGACTATAGAAAACAGTAAAATTTAAAGAACAAAGACAGGAAGTTCATAGTTAATAAAATAGCATTTAATGGGCACTGATTTTCTTTAAGTGACTGGAATGAATAAAAATACTTTTCATTGATGTCTGAAAATTTTAATAAGAGAATAACACAAGTTTTAAAAACCCTGTGGTTTGTATTTTCTTATTTGCTCAAGGAGAAACTTTAAAGTTACTCAATATCCTCTTGTCTTTTATTTTCAAGAATATATTTTCTTTATATTCCAGAATATATAAACTTACTTTCTTTTTGCTTTTCCTAAGCCACTGCTTCCTGCCTCTTCAGGAATCCGATTTTCTTTTTCAGAATCTTTAGGGGACAGCCTGAAGAATTCTCCAATTCCTTTTTGCCACTTGGGAGTTGGACGCACGCAAACTGGATTCCCTCCTGCATACTTATTTTCAGCTATCAAATATAAACAAATGGAACTAAATAACTAAGAATACAATAGCCATTCCTTAAAAAGAAACTTAATTTTAACATCAAATCTAAAGGGTATTAAATAGTATTATATCCATCTTAAAATAATTAGAAAATGTGACAAAATAGAGCTGTATTCAGTCAATAGTACACTAAACAGTATTATAAAATAATGTATATCCTTTAGAATAGCATTAATGGAATTTTTACAACTGGAAAATATTTTTCATATTTTGTCTACAAGAGCTATTCAGTCTTTTGTACTGTCATACTAAAGTTTGACACACTTTTTCCTAATATAAGGTAGCACTACGTAGTATAAACTGCCAAATTTTCACTTAATAAGGTCATTTAGTTAGAGCACATATAGAAAGTTAAGCAAGTAGTGTTCAGCAAAGTGAAAGTTTCCACATAAATAGGTTCCATTTTTCAAAGAACTTGGTTCCTTTTCAGTTCATAAGGTAAATCCAATTCCTGATTATTTTAAAACAGTGATATAAAGGAAAAATTGAGGGACTATTCCTGCCCTTTTTTATAAAGTAATGATTAGAATATCAAGAGAAACAAATTATTAAGTTGCACATATATCCCTTGCTTTAGACACATGACGAACTCTAGCTGTCGTAAAGAAAACTTACAAAAGTATTTCCCTACATACTGTCTGAAGTTATATAGCTTGTACTTTTTTAAAAGTACACGTGGCCTTTAAGAAATAGTTATTCTTTGGTTCATAATTTTCCTGAAGGAACCTTATGAGAATGCTTTCATTACTAGAAAGTATACAGCAGCAACAGATATTCAGAAAGTGTATTCAGCACAGAATTCAAACCTAGCTCTGCAGACTTAGTTGTGTGACCTTTACTGAGAGGTATGTAACCCGAGCTAAAATTTCATCTTTAAAATGAGGATATTACCAATTTCATGCAATTGAATATTGATTGAAAACAGAAATATGTAAAATGCCTTAATAGGTGTGTTTCTCCAACACAAGTTCATTAAGGGCCTATTCAGTTGCGTTTGAACAGTGGGCCAGACAATGAGATGTGCTCTACTTGGAATTTAGTAATAAAGGGTACACATCAACTTTCAAAATTTTTGACCTATTTATTATTTTTTATCTAAAGAGATTGAAATAGTAAATATTTTCTAATGAAATGTTTTGAATAAGGGGACGTTTGAGTTAACTTCCCCCGTGACGAACTTAACAATGCTCCCTTGTACCTTCTTAACTAGAACTTGGGAATTTGATCTTCCTTACTGCTTAGTTTCCTACTGAAAGGAATGACACACCGGATGGCTCGGTATTTTCTCAACCTCTCCTTGCCCAGGAGCAGTGTGAAGCTATATCCCTGGTCAAGTTTTCACTACTAGGTCCCAAAGGCAGTATCAGGAACTGAAAACATACAGACACTTCACACTCAAAAAAAAAAAAAAAAAAAAAAAAAAAAAAAAAAAAAAAAAAAAAAAAAAAAAAAAAAAAGGAAGAAAAGAAAAACATGCAGAAATAAAAACAAAAACATTTACACCAAGAAGACAACATGATTATCTTCCTAATTCTTATCTAGTAAAGGGACGCTTACATAGCCTCTTACAAGAAAAAGCCATTTGTCGATCAATGTTAAAAGTAAACATGCTAGACTAGAAAAAAATAGATTCGAAGGTAAACTGTGTCCGTCCCTAACTCCAAGGCTTGAGATTCTTTTCAATGTGATCCCTACCTCTACCCTAGCTCTCCAAGTAACGGCCCCCTCATTGTAATAGAGGGCAAGGAAGAAATTCGGGCGTGAGGATCTCAGGAAAATAAATTCCACAATAGGTCAGGGGGCTCGCAGGTCGGGAGAAGTATGGTGCCAGGCCTGATCCCCTTTGGAGAAGGTTCCTCCAGGACGCTTTTTACCTTTCCTTGACGAAGGCGATGTGGAATTAGTTGCAGAGGTGGAAGAACCAAGCACCTTCCTGGGGGCTCGAGAAGCCACCACTGCGGAGAGACGCAAGGGAGAGAGTTCAGAAGGAGGCAGTAAGTTCCGACACCAAGTCTCATAGCCACGTTCTCACCACAGTCCCTACCCAACCGCTTAGGCAGGTGCGCCGCACGATGCAGAACAGCAAGATAACCCTCCCCTGTCCCCGCCGCTTCTTCCTCCTGGTTAAGGGGCCGAGCCACTGCTTCCGGCCTGGCTGGACCAGTTTGGCGCATAGAGCCGTGGGGGGAACTCAGCCTCTCTCGCCTTCGGCCAGGCTACCCGGAGCACCCCCTGCAGTCCACTACTGTGCTCGACTGCCTCACCTTTTCTGTAGGTGCCTGGGACATTGTCTGCTTTAGTCCGCACCATGTTCGAATGCGAGGAGATGAAAGCAAGCAACTGACTTTCCAGCCGAGGGTGTTTCACGGGACAAGAACCCGAAATCGAAATCTCCCGCCACAGTTTATATTGGTCTCTTTTCCGCGCGCTACGTGGACTCTCCTGGGTCGCCGCTCCCATTGGTTCCGCGCCGTCCCCCCGCAACCAATCACCAGTGTCCAGTAATGACAGCGTCGAGGCTTGGCGCAGCGCTGACGCGTCCATCAACTCGCAGAAGCTTGTGATTCGTACCCGTCCCAGGTGGGCGGTGCCGGGGCGCTTTTCTGGGGTGCCTGTGAGTGCTAAGATTTTGAACTAGGGAAATGGGCCTGCTTAGAAAATAAAACTGAGCAAGGACAGAGAATTCTACCAGTTTTTCAAAAGTTATCGCAGGGTTGTATCCATAATGATTGACTCTGGAAGTGAAACCTGAAATGAAGCGGACTTTTTCATGCAAATCAAAATAAAGAACACTTTCCTTTAACACTTCAGGAACTCTTTTTCTACAGCGTCCCTAACTAAAACACTTGTATAGATTGGGAGAAAAGGAAGCAAATATAATTTATTTACAGGGCTTTTCTACATTTTTAGGATGGTGTAAAACTAAAGAAAACACTGAGTGAATTTTATATACATAAACACACAAACAAATTTTAAAAACGTCTTCCTGAGACCTGTACAGTCTCAGAGTGGTTGAAAATATGCCGAATGTGCTAAGAGTACAGCCCTGGCACATAGTGAGCATAACTCTAAAATAAGCCCTCATAACGATTTTCTATCCCTATGCTCATCTTCAATTACTCACAATATCTCCGGGGAGTGATTTTCACTCTCTGAATACCATGCATACATCATCATCTTGCTTTGGGATTTTGTTAAAAGCTCATTTGAAAGGCAACCCTGAAGGTAAGTAAGCACGGCATTGATTCTCTCCAATAAATTATTTTTGAACTTTCGGAACTTTTTAGTACTTTAACAGAATGAACAACTATTGTGTGTTTTAGAATTAAAGGAATCTAGACAACAGGTGAAATTAACATTATATTAGCAAGCAATGTATTGGAAATTGTAGCTTTCTCTAAACCTGGGAGTCTAAGATTACAGCCAAAACCTTTTAGAAAAATCAACAAGCCCCAGGGTATATTCCTTTGTCCTTTGTCATCACGTCCTCTCAATAAACAATGGTTCTTCGATGCGTATTATTTCCTTTTCACTTAAAGTGGCTTCCACAAAGGCCTGAATTACTTAATTTGAACTCATATCCCAGATTCCTGCAGAAATTAGAACTGCATAATCTGCTCATCTTTTCTCCTAGTCTGCAAGCCAAGTAAATTGCTAGAAAGAACTACAAATATGCCTTTGCACACAAGGGCAGTCTACATATTACTACAGGTGTTTGTCTTTCTAATACCAATCATGATAGGGAAAGATGCACGTTAGAGTAGAAAATTAGGGAAAAAGCAGTGATGCCTAGTAAAAATTCTTAATTTAAATGTCTGCTTTGAGGAGGTTCTTCTCCTTTACGGTTAAATAAAACACAGAGAGTTATGTGTTGTGAATCTGAAAATTTCAAAGGCCTAGAGCATTAAGAAAAGTTATATGTATGAGTAAAATTTCTGCCTAAGTTTATACAAAAGAATATCTTTAAGTCATGTTAAATAAGTGTGCTAGCTTTGCTCAGGCAGAAATGCATTTTGATAAAAGATAATGATTGCAAATGGCATTACATTACATTCATTAAAAACTAGAGATGACAATCTTAATATGCCTTATGAAAACATTTTTATTCTTGAGGACCTAGTAATCTCATAATATATGATGTACTAAGTTTTACTATGCAAAAAGCCTTAAGTCATAGTCTCTGTCTTCAAGAAGTTAACATTTTAGTTGTGGGGGCTGAGTATATAGAAACAGGAAAATGTTATAAATTGGTATTAAATGTAGAGGATTTTTATGAAGAAACAAAACTTGTATCTACTATTAATGAATAGAGCATTTTTTAAGCTGGAAAATCATATTTTCCAAATTAATAATAATGTAAATAGTCTAAAGTCAGTGTAAATCAATACACATGTAATTTTGATTCTTTATGTCAATGAAAACATTAGCATAAAAAGCTGAAACATCTAATTCATGTAATTACTTAGTGTAAACAGCCTAACGGGAATGAAGAACCTATAAATGTAACACAAAGCCAGACAATTAAATTTATTGATAAAATGTATCAGAAGACATTATGCTCTTCAGAGAAGTCTGGTTAAATTTGCTCCAATCCACTGTCCAGTTCTGTCCCAGGAGAAGCAAAAGACCTTTAAATCTGGTCATCTCGGGTCGAAATACATACCTTTAACTTCTTAAAAATCATTACAAAGAATTCACGTATAAGGTCTTCGAAGTTAAATCTCTGCACCTGTTTTATCAAAGTGTTCTCCCCTTGAGCTTGCTGAGTTGTCTTGGCCCTCCTGGAAAAGATCTGGCTCAGAAAAATTAAATAGAAGGTTTTAGCAGCGTGAATCTAGTATTAGACTACGAGGAAAGGAGGGCGAGATATAAATAAAACTATCGCCAGTTAATTCTTACAGCGCTTTACTCTAGTTTCCAAGTACTATTTTAAACATTTTACATAAAACAGACAATTTAAAAACTGGCCTCTCATGTTACGAGTTATTGTTCTGTTTTTTCCTAAACTATAGTTCTTATAGGCATTTGTACTGTCTTCTAAGCATAATCTCCAATTTTCAAGTCCTACAACTGACGATGCGGAAGAATCAGGCGCAGGCTCTGATTACAAGTGTAAATAAATCAGAAAGCTGGAAGTAGGAAGAACAGGTACTGGTGGAAGGGATCTGTGCTGGGGGCGGTGCGACCGAGAGGGGCGGTGCGACCGAGAGGGGCGGTGCAGGAGGTCGGAACCAGCGTGAGCGAGGTAGGTGTTGCGAAGGGGACTAGTACGGCGCAGGACAAGAGGCTTTTTCAGCCCAGCTGGTTCCGGCTGGGGAAAATGGCGATGGCTGGGGCGGCGTATCGGGAGCAGCTGGTAGGCTGGTGCACCCAGCAGTTGAGGAAAACTTTCGGCCTGGATGTCAGCGAGGAGATCCTGCAGTGAGAACGGTTCGGGTCCGAGGGAGGAGGGAGCACTGGGATGTGCACTAGCTGAGCGAAACGGAAAACAGGGAGGAATAAAAAGTCGATGAGAACTAAGAAATGTGATAAAAGATCTGCTGTAGGTCTCTAGGAGCCGATTTTGACCTACGGCTTTATAGTTTAGTTTCTGGAATAGAGCGTCAGGCTCCACAATCGGCCAGTGGGGCCTTTTTTCCCTAGGAAAACGCCAAATCCCTTATATTTAGAACGTATAAGACTGTCTCGGGAGCCAGTTTCCTTGTAGATTCTGGAGAGAAGGGGCAAGCCAAATTATCTTTCCAGAAATTCCTTACTCTGAACATTTTAGTTTGCCCAATGTGGGTTGTGTCAAGTAGTACCTGGAATTTAACTGGGGACAACGTAGTACAGTGCAAATAGTGCCTGACTCAGGAGCCCTAGGTTCTATTTTCTGTTGTCTTTTACCAGTTTTGGAATCTTGGGCAACTTAATTTCCCTCTCTATACCGTAAGTTTTTTTATCTATAAACTGAATAATTAGTAGAGGTTATCTTTAATACTTTATGATTCATAAAGTATTATGAAGTGGAGATAGTGACATGATTTAAAACTGCTTTCGGTTGATTTCTTTAACAAATATTGCGTTACTACTTGCCAGGTGCTGGCAAACAAAGACAGTTGCAATTGGGTTCTGTTTGGTTGATAAGTCCCGGCTGAGGTGGGGAAGTGCAGGGTGTTGTGGGAGCACAGAATAAAGGACTCATTGGGATTTGAGAAACTCGAAGGTTTACTGCAAGGGATGACTTTCACCTTAGAACTGAAGGATGGGTAGTTGGAAGTGCAGTTTTCAGGAAGAGGGAGAAACTTCCACAAAAATTAGTCTTGGTCGAGGAACCTGAATGTGTTTCCTGATTTGATTCCTTGTTCGTTGATGCTGAAATCTGAATTGCAATTCTAGGGCTTTTGTAGGAAGTAAGGTGAGTTTGGGAGAAAATAGACTTCTTGGCAAGGAGATTGTTAATAGAGGCTGTATTAAGTGATTTTTTTTTTTTTTGAACACCGGATTTTGTTTTTTTTTTGAACACCGGGTATCAAAAATACCCCAGCTAAACAGTATGGTTTGGCTTTACCCTTGTTGGAAGGCAAGGTCGGGTTAAGTAGTTTTTCAAGCAGTTTTTAAAGCAGTGGAATGCTGTCAAATGAAAAAGGAATTTTTTGCAATCTACTAAACAGAAAAAAAGGCATTCAATTTTAAAAAATTGAGGGTATTTTTGATAAATCAACAATGGAGTATGGACGGGTGAAGTCTTCTCAGTCTCAGAATCCAACTGTGTTTTGTCTGCTTACACAGTATCAGGAAAATTCTCATTCTTATAGATTGTGATTTAACAGGTAATTTTGCAGCCTTAGATTTTCCTTAGCTAAACTTATCCATACTCTTGAAAGAGGAGTGATCAGAAATTTCTGTTTTAAAGTTGAGCTAAACACCTGATTCTATTTTTTTAAGTTCATAAACATGTTAGATAAGAATTGCTCAAAACTTAAAATAAGGAACAAAGCTACCTATAATAAAATGCTATTTGAACCACTTATTAAGATTTTACTAGTTATTACACAACAGGCTATGATGCCATGATGAAAGCATTTGCTGTGTAAATTTTCTATGCCTTGCCTGGTATTTGAGAATTACTCAGGTGTATTATAGTAGTTTGGTAACTTAAACAATTTGACGTGAGTGGCCTGAATTTTTAAAAAGACAATACAGAGCTCTTACCTTCCTAATCAATGACACGTTTATGATACATTAAGGTCTGTACACAGAGTTAGCAAAGTAAAGTTTGTTCCACAGTCTGCAATAGTTCATATTTTGTTTGGCTATACTTCAGTAAGATTTGGTGTGTAACAAATTTGGATATATGTTCTTTATTATATATTTTTAAATAGTTGAATGACATTGAGATGTTTCTGGAGCTCTTTAAATATTTCCCTAGTGGTTTGAATACTCCAGAGTTAAACGATCCCTGAAGTTCCTTGAGCTCTGGGAGTCCTTGATAGCAATTAATATTTTGATAGGGGCTGGTAAGTTTGACGATCAAGTAGATTAAATATAAAAGTCCTGAGAAACGATTGCCTTTTAAAAAAAATTCTATGATGAGTTAGAAGATGCTCTTAATGAGGTTCAAAGACACAGATTTTTCACCTATAGATAACTCTGCAAATCTACCACCACAGTAGGAAAAGAACGTAATACGTATGCTACCAACAAAAGGACAATTGCATGGTGTTTTAAATTTAAAGGATATAGCATTACTACTTTTTCTTATATCCCATATTAGTGTGTCCGAATTACAATTTCTTCAGACCTTATGATGCTTTCATGGCCCAGTATCTTAATTTATAAGTAATTTTTTCACTTCTTTTTTTGTCTAATCATGTGACATATTCACTGTAGAAAAATTAAAAAATCAGAAAAGGATAAAGGAGGAAACTAAAATTATCATAATACCACAACCCAGAGATAACCATCATTTCTCTTTTAGTGTTTTTTCCTATGCATATTGTAATACATTTTCAAAATGTATTCATTGTAAGGGAAAAAAGAAGATAAAAATAAACCAAAACTCTCTTTAATCATACCAGTCAGTGATCATCATTTTAGTGTATAACTTTCTAGCCTGTTATTTTTTTAACACATAAGTATATGGATATACACATTTCTTTTATAGCAATTGGGATCATATGCTATACAGTCAATTCTGTTTCACTTACCATTATATATGAGAGCATTTTCTCACATCAATAATTATTCAAAAATTTTACTTTCGGTGGTGACAGTTTACAGTTTGTAAGGTCCAAAAGCTTGAGTTCATTTGCCTCTTTTCCATTAATTGATGTTTTAAATAGCTTCCAGTTTTTCACTAATTCCAACAATGATGCAGTTAACTTTTTTTTGCATAAATTTTCGTGTGTCTTATTTCATGTGGAGTCCTATAAATAGAATTATTGGATTATTTTTATGGCACTTCAAATATACTGGCCCATTAATTTCTAGGGAAGTTGTACTTTTAGGAATGCTTTATAGTATTTCCTTAAATACAGGCATACTGCAGAGATATTGTGGGTTCAGTTGCAGACCGCTGTAATAAAGCAAGCATCACACTAATGCAAGTCATAATCTTTTTGCTGGTGGAAAGTCTTGTTTTCAGTTTGTAAAAAAAAAAAAAAATGCAACACCTGTGAGGTGCAAATAAAGTGAAGCACAACAAAATGAGGTCTACCTATAGATCTGTTTATTCCGATGTGATGTTAATTTTGATTTATAATTTTTAAGAATAAGAAATCATTTTTAGCAAAAATGAAGAGAAATTTTAGGTTTTGTAATACAGAGATTAAGTAATTTGGATTCTTCCTAGGAAAATATAGTAACTGCAGATGTATAGTTAACAGCAAGTATTCTGCCAACTATACTTAACTAAAAATAAAAAATAAAAAGCTAAAGTATTTCTGTGTTAAGGGTAGCCCCAGAAGCCTATATTCAAAATATTGATTTGATTCTGTAAATACAAGAAGATTATATGAAGGTTAGGTTATGATCTCAGTTCAAGGTCTTTGTCCTAACCAAATTTATATGCCTAACATCTAACATAAACTTGGCTCAAAGTAAACACTAATAGATTAATTAGTGGTTTTATTACCTTGATCTCTGTTATGATTATTGAAAAACATAGTGTAAGCTAGCCTTGTTTCAACAATTTATGTCTTTGCTTCTTGAGGTATGTTTTATCAATTGAGAGTGCTGAAGAGATACGAGAATATGTTACTGACCTCCTTCAGGGAAATGAGGGCAAAAAAGGTCAATTCATAGAAGAGCTTATAAACAAATGGCAAAAGAATGATCAGGAGTTGATTTCTGATGCTCTGCAGCAGCCCTTCAGAAAAGATGGTAAGTTAATGTAATTAAGTAAAGGTTGAAATATTGGTAAATGGGCTAGTTTATAGGACCTGGTATTTTCTGTCACTTTATTTCCTCACAGCTAACTTAAGCAAAATCATATGTATACATATTTTTAGTTCATTTCTTCTCAATCTGTAATGAATATTTGAGTTCAGACTTTTCAACTTAGAAAAGATCACAAAAATACCTGTTTGAAGATACAAATGTGGTTTCAAAATAATTTGAAAAATTTATACATGGATTAAAGAAACACTTTTCAGTTATGTACATACATGGATGAAGGTAAATAATGACCAATTTTAGTATAAGTAGCATTTAGAAGTAACTAGTTAAACAGTGCAAAAGATGAAGACCAAACTAAATAATCTCAGTCATTATCATACAATCTAAAATATCAGAATTTAATTTAACTTCTTAATCCTAGCTAGTAGTCTTTATTAACTACAATCTTATAAATGATAGTTTAAATTTAATTCTGGTTTAAGAGGAAAAGATAATTTAAAAACCTGCTTGACCTTGTCTTGACTCTAAATATTATGCTTTGCTTAATATTTATTAGCTATTAGTTCACCAGTGATCCTACTGTTATCTATCTCTGTACATATATTTTTTTTCTTCTTTAAAGAAATTTTAGATGGGCAGAAATCAGGAGACCAGTTGAAGAGAAACAGGCGGAAAGGGAGAAATAGACAGGAAGTTCCTACATTTGCTGAACCTGATACAACCATGGAGGTCAAAACACCTTTTGATTTGGCCAAGGTAAATGGTTATAGAATGAAGTTCGTTCTGGCTATATGGAGAAGAGGAAATGACTAATACATTTCAGAGTGAAAAGTGTACAATTTGGTCTAGAATGGCAATTTTTCAAAAAATGCATGAATTTTATGAAGAGAAAGTGATAATTACTTATGGTGGTTGTTTTTAGCAGCCTGATTAAATAAGTTATATTTGTTTAGAGGTGAGATTGAAATACTTTATATATAAATATATGTTTCCTTCATATATATTGAGATATTGTGTATATTTTCCCATTATTTGTGTGTGTGTGTGTGTGTGTGTGTGTGTGTATGTATGTCTGTCTGTATATGTGATGGAAAATATTTAAAGAAGTATACCAGGGCTTCAATTTCAACATGTCTTTGTGGGTTTATACTAAAAGAGTGCACATTCTAACTGTTTCTTCAGAGTGTTCATATTTCGGGCCATCCACCACCCCCACCACAACTATCCTTATCATCATTTAGCCTTTAGAGCTTTTTTTGTATTCTTTCTTGGTAATCAAAATAGCCCTGTGAGGTAAGCAGAAATATTTGTAATCAGGACAATTTGACCAGCTAAATTTCCCAACAGAAGGGAATAATTAATTATGCTAAGATGGAAGAGTAGTAATTAGAAATTCTGAGTGTGATGATCATGGAAGAATATGAGAAAGTGTTTACAAAATGTTAAGTTAAAAAAAAAAGAGACTTAAGCCTTTTATCAGTCAGAATAAAATGAGCAAAGACCATCACAAGCAAAAGAAAAAATACAGACCAATAAACATAAAAAGATGTTTAACCTTACCAGTAATTAAGGTAACCAATTTGTCTGCCTTATTGACTGGAACTTCCCCAGTTTTAGCACTGAAAGTCCCATATTCTGGGATTCTCCTATGTCCTGGGTAAACCAGGATCGTTGATTACTAGTAATCAAATAAATACACATGAAATCTCTGAAGTACTGTCTATCAAATTTTCAAAGATTTTAAAAATAGAATACTTAGTGATGATACTCATGGCAGTGTAAATTGGTTAAGCTTTCTGGGAGACAGTTTGGCAGCATACATCAAGAATGGTAGAAATGTTCATATATTTTTGACTTACTAATGTGACTTGAAAATCTAACTTAAGAAAGCAATCAGAAATACAAAAAAAAAAATGTTCTGTGCAATGTTATTTATAATATTGAAAATTTGAACTGACCTGATTAGCCATAAGAGAAAGACTAAATAAATTATGGTTCCCTCATTTGATGGAATACCATGCAGCTAATAAAGTTATTCTCCAAAATATATAATTTGGGAAAATGTTCAGCACATTTAGGTGTGGAATCCATCTACACATTATTTTGAGTAATTTAAAAAATATTACTCTCATCAGTAAAAATACTTGTTTTTTAAGTAAATGTATTTTATATATGTGTGCAAATATATATTTTATAAGTGGCGATTGTTAATAAGATAATAGAATCTTGTTAGAGTAAAAGTAAAGTGGAAGCATAAAGAAAATATTTTTTGGTCAGTGTGATGAACAATGGATGAAATTTTTAAAGCCTTATTTCATAATTTTAAAAATAATTATGAAAGTGTGATAGTAAACTTTGAATAAATTAATTTTTAACATCTAGGAAAGAAAATTGTTGAAAATTATATGAGAACTATTATTTATGTTTTCTCCTTTGAGTTGATTTCCTAAGCATGCTTTTTAAGAAAATTCTAGTTCTGTTTTTAAATGGTATCGATAAATATTTTTTAACTTATATATGCCAATCCTTTTAAGTCTTTCTTTTAAAAAATTCTTTAATCTTTTAATTTAGTCAATTCTGTGTTGCTCCAATCTGTTTGGTCAGCTCACTCATTTATAAATCTTAAAGAAGTGTGCATTGGTTGTGATATTTCTGCTGCTACAACCTAGTTTTTAGTGTGGTAAAGGCAATCTTAGTTTGACAGAGTATTTCACTATTTATATTAATGGCCCTTAATGGATAAGATGCCTCGATGCTTGCTATTAAGTAGGTTTCATAAGGAAAAATAAAAGCTGGGGTTCACTCTTAAGTTCCCAGACTTGGGCAGGTAAAGATCTTCAAATTAATAATGATTTAACATTTAATTTTATATCTCCTAATGTTTTCAGAGCATATTACCCCTCAACAACCTGTTTCTGAGTCTATATTTTGTCCTTAAGTGTTTTATACGCATTAAGCAAACTTGGAAAATAAATTTGAAAAAACGGTTTATCCTTTATACAGTAATTTCTCATTAAAGCTGTAGTGTATACTGAAGTGGTGAATACTGAACCTCCTAGGGGAAATAGAAAGTTAGGTTTCAGGGAGCCTCTGGTCACAACAGTTCCATCAACCAATTACTACCTAATCTTATTTTATGTGTGTTTCTGTTTAAAGACACTTTATTAAATATATACTGTTAACTCATTAACATTGAACTCATGGCCAGCAGCACTATAACTCATGCCTGAAGAAAGCTTATTTAAAACATCTTTTTTTGTATATAAGATACAGTCTTCTCATGCTTAAGACCACTAGACAGCACTTCAGCACTATGCATGGGAGTCATTTTAAATGGTGAAATCACCAACAAAAAGCACAAAAATGCAAAAAAGTGGCACCAAAAAGACTAAAAAGAAGATAGTTGTTTACAGTATGAGCACTAAAACAAGAAGGCAGATCATTCCCTTGCTGTCCTTGGCTGGAAATATGTACATTTGGTAACTCATTTTTTGCCGCTGTGCATGTCCCTGATTAATCATGAAAGCACCTGAAGTATTGATTTGGAAGTTACAAATTTTAGCAAGTAGGCACATTCGCGGATCTGGAACCACGAGTAATGATGATGAAATTGGATTTACAGTTCCATTTTTGGGCATGTAAGTAAAGCTGTCTTCAGCTTCCACACGCAGTTCATTTGGTTATCCAGAAATTTTTATTGCAAGTCTACTGTATGTCAAGAACTGATTTAGGTTATTAGAAATATAGCAATAAACAAGACATATTAGGTTTTTCTTGCTCTCTTAGAGTTTACAGTTTAATGGTTCAGGGGAAAAGTAGTGAAGACAATCAAAAAAAATTTAAAGCAATTATAGATTGTGACAATTGCTATGAAAGAAGTAAAAAGAACAGTGATATAGGCAATAACTTGTGGAATGGGCATTAGTTTAGATAGGATATTCAGGTAAAGCCTCTCCGAAGGACTGAAATTATAGTTAAGACCCAAACATGAAAAGGAACCAGTATGTAAGGAGATGAACTAGGAACCATGAAGGTAGAAGGAATAACAAGTGCAAAGGGGAGATGGAGAAAAGTGTTCTAGGAAGCATCAGAAGCCCTGTGTGCCTGGAGCATTGTGAGCAGGGAAAGAATGATATGTAAATGAAGTTGGAGAGCACCTGGAGGCCATATGTAAGGCTTTAAATATAAGTCATAAAGTAGCTTGGATTTTATTCTAAGCACAATGGCAATCCAGTGATGATTTTAAGCAGTGGGCTGATGTGCTATGAATTTTCTTGCCCTGTTTTCCCTTTATGTCTCTTTCTCCTCGATAAATAGTTATTGACATTATGTATAAGAAACTAATCAAAGCCAAACTCTCCATCCCACAAATACCTGATTTTAATGTAACTGGATACTTTAATGAGAGTCATATACAAATTTCTGCTGAGAGGTTTTAATCTGTTCACTACCATCCCTATGAGCCAAAGATATAATTAACTAGTTCGAAAAATTGCGACCTGCTAGATTAGATAAAATCTTTAGCATTTGTCTTAGATTTTAATTTTTACCTAAATTGTCTTATCGATATTATCTCTATATCTCCACTTTAGGCTTTGGACATTAGAGCACTTCACATCTATACTTACCAAGGAATTATTCTCTTCCTTGTTAGTATTATTCCATCCACTAGAACTCTTGAGATTTTTCTACAGTGAAATTTTAGTCTTTGGAAAATATTGAGAAACTCAATTTAAAGGGAAATAATACCACAGCATGGAAGAGTTATCTATACACTTTAAATGTCAGAAGCTGCTATAGTTCGAATGTTTGTGACCACCCTGCCACACATACACATTCACATGTTGAAATGCCAATGCATAATGTGATTGTATCAGGAAGAGGGACCCTTGAGAAGTTCTTATATCATGAAGGTGGAACTTCCATAAATGTAATTAGTGTACTTATAAATAAGAGACCCCACAGAGCTTCCTAGCCCCTTTTACCATGTGAGGATACAGTGACTTAGAAGTCATTTCTGTGATGTGGAAGAGGGCCCTCACCCAACCATGATGACACCTTGATCTTGGACTTTCAGCCTCTAAAACTGTGAGAAATAAATTTCTGTTGTTTATAAGCTACCTAGTCTGTCGTATTTTGTTATAAAACCTGAATGGACTAAGTCAGAGGCTGATAAATATATTTCCCTTTTTAAACTTTTTATTTTGTGACATACAGAACTTGACAGATGGATGAAATTTTCACAAACTGACCCATACCTATATAGCCAGAAACGGAACATTACCATTACTTTCGAAGACCCCCAGTGTGCCCCAAAATGACAACCCTCCCAAAGGAAACACTTTCTTGACTTCCAACATCATAGATTAGTTTGGCCTGCTTATGAACTTTGTATAAATGGAGCTAAATAGTATGTACTTTTTTGTGTCTTGCTTCTTTCAATTAACATGGTTTTTAAGAATTATCCATATTGTTTTATATGGCTATACTTTTTCATTCTTATTGCTGTTTAAGATCCTACTAAGTGAATATATCAATATACTGTTAAACATTGGGGTAGTTTCTAGTTCCAGTGCCGCAGTGAACATTCTTATATATGTCTTTTGATAAGAATATTTACACATTCCTGTTGAGTATATATCCAAGAGTTTAATTTTTGGGTCGCAGGATATGCATATGTTCAGCTTTAGTAGATACTAATTTATACTCCCACCAACAGTATATGAGAGCTTTAATTGCTCTGTATCCTTGCCAACACTCTGCATTTTATGTCTTTTTCAATTTAACCTTTCTGATTGGCATATTGTATTTTGGTTTTATTTTGCATTATCTTGATGACTAATGAACTTAAGCACCTACTCATGTGACTGTTGGCCATTTGGATATCTTTTATGAAGTTCCGGTTTAGGTCTTTTGTCCATTTTTCTGTTATGTTATCTGACTTTTATTGAGTCCATTTTTATTGATTTTTCTTAATTTATTCATAGTTTATTCAAATCTGTGAATATCAAATGCTTTTAGAGGCATTTTTGTTTCTTATGATCTTCAATTTAGCTATGCTTAAATATGTCATATAAACAGCTTTTACTGCTACATTTACCTCCCACCAGCTGTAATATAGGGCTAAAAGCTACTAGCAGAAAAAGCAAGGTATGTTAGCTAGTTTTTCTAGAGCAAAACCTTTCCTCAAACCCTGATTATAACAAATTTGCATTTTTCCCACTCCCTTCCTTCTTTCCTCATTCCTGGGTAGTGTATAAGTTATTATTGAACAGAACTGAGGTTTTTCTCTCAACTCTTTTCATTGTCATTAATTATTTGATGTTACCTGTGATGTTTTTATACAATTAGGCACAAGAGAACAGTAACTCCTTAAAGAAGAAGACGAAATTTGTCAGTTTATACACAAAAGAGGGACAAGACAAGCTTGCAGTCCTGATCCCTGGTCGCCACCCTTGTGATTGCCTGGGCCAGAAGCACAAGCTGATCAATAACTGTCTGATCTGTGGACGTATTGTCTGTGAACAAGAGGGTTCTGGCCCTTGTTTATTCTGTGGTACTCTGGTAATCGTTTCTTTTCTATTTTGTTTTACTATGCTTTGGTTTAATAAATAGGGACATTTACATCCCTAGTAGTTTCTCTTTTTTCATAGTAAATGGAAACTATAGTAGCAGGAATTTTTTTAGTCAGAAACCCAAGGTTATATCCTATTACTGAGCCACTTAGAAGGATTTTGAGAACACAAATGGTTGAGTGATGCAAGTCTTGTATCAGATTAACTTTAGTTCAAGAAAACTTTAAGGCCTAAAATGTCAAAATTTTTTGTCAGTCTTCAGATATAGAGCATATCCCCAGGAAAACAACAACTATGACATAATCCTTGGGTCGTTAAAGCTTCTTTTTCCAGGACACCTTCTCTTTATAGTTCTGCATTGTCTGAGAGAATGACCTCAAGAGTTTAACAGTAACGACTCTCTTACAAACACCATAGTGAGTTATCTAGAAAGCTTATTCTGCCAGTTGAGCTGGCTGGCAGAAGCAATGACATTTGGTGTTGGTGAAGGCATCCATTTTATATTGTTTTCCCTTCTCTTTGATTGCTTCGTTTGGGGCCTTTCATTTTTTAATATGCTCAGAGAACAAGCTGATAGACAGTGGATGACCTGAAAAATGTAATGTCTACTATCAAAAGTGTTCATAAAATGGCAATAAATGTCCTCTCATATGGGTCTTTCTCTAGAGAAATACCCAATAGTTGCTGGCAGGAATTCTGTGTGCCACTGAGGCAAGTGTTAGGAAGTACAATGTTTTCTGTTAGATCCCTTGGAGACCTAACAATTTAAGAAACAGTAATGTAAAGCAGATTGGCCTTGAAGCCTTACAGTTTTATAAGCCTTGTATGAAACAGTTTTTAACCCCTTCTTCGCCTCCTTTTTTACAGTTGCAGTGATTTTACAATAAATAGAACTTTTTCCTTGCTTAATATAGTCATTATTTTACAATATTTGAAGGCAGAGAAACAAAATATACTTAGTATGAAGGCTAGACTAGTTTTCACTGGTGGCACTATAATTTGCTGCTTTTTCTGCTTTCTAATAAGATATCTGTTTATAGTTTGTAAGACTTGGATTTCATGATTAGAACTGACAGCTTTTTAAGAAAAAGTGGTATTTTTTCCATTATTCTCATTGATGGCAAATCTTTGTCCTTTGAAAACAGGTTAGATTTTGTTTTTTAGCTATCAAGTCAGTCAGAGACACTTACAGTGAGATCAGTTTTATTTATTGGGGCGACACTGGTTTTTTGTATGGTTCATGAAGAGAGAAACAGAAAGATACTAGGGCAAAACTCATTTGGAGATACATAGGTAGGTAGATGTATATATACACACATATATTTTGGGGGGGTGAGTATGTTTGGATAAAGAATCACCAACAGTCTCATTTTATTGCCATATCTAATGTGTAATTTAAGGTCACTTTTAGGTCTATCAAGCAAACAGTATAATTTAACTATTGGATCATGTGTCTTGCTTTTATTGCTTTATAGGTATGTACTCGTGAAGAACAGGATATTTTACAGCGTGACTCAAATAAGAGCCAGAAACTGCTAAAGAAGCTTATGTCAGGTTGGCAGCAATCTTCTGATTAGATTACTGTGGTGATATATACATTTTGTTGTATCTGTGATTATTCTCTTTCTTGTATCCTTGTATGCAAGATGCAGTTTATTTACTCATTTTATATGCTTATTTATTCTATAAGTTTATTTACTCATTTTTTAAAGAAAATTATTAAAACCATATAACACTGAGCAAAAAAACCCTAATAATGGCAATGGACTATAACTCAAAGAATAAAATTAATATTCTGAATTAACTAAGTTAATAAATGGGGAAGAAGAGATAACTCTTTCTTAGAAAAGAATTCTAATTAGTAAAATGAAGAAATGACAGTAATAGAAAATCACCATTAGAACACCATAGTAGTAGTAATTGCTACAGTTAAGCTATACCAATGGATGCTAAAATTGTTGGGTGAAAGTTTAAGAATAAGAGATTTGCAAGGTCACGAAAGACAAGGAAAGAAAAGAATTGTCACAGATTGGAAGAGACTAAGGAGACTGACAACTAACTATAATGTAGGATCCTAAATTGTATCCCAGAACAGAAAAGTAACATTAATGGAAAAGATATTGAAATCTAAATCTAATTAAGTTGTACTAATGTTAATTTCTTTTGATAATTGTACTGTAGTTATGTAAGATAAGATAGTAACATCAAGGGAAGCCGAATGAAAGTTACACAGAAATTCTACTCTTTGCAACTCTTTTCTAAGTCTTTTATAGTCGAAAAACATGATAAAAATAGTTAAGGACATTTTAAAAGGGAAAAACAATGTATTCATCACTTTCTACTTATGCAAATTTTTTTAATGTATGAATACTTTGGTTGGTATTTATAAGGTAGCAATCAGTGTGTATAGAATTTTGTTTTTCCATTTTTTCAATTAATATTTTATGATTAGCTTCTGTGTTGCTAAATAGTCTTCATATTTATTGCTTTTGTGGCTAAAAATGTAATAACTTGATTTATTGTAATTCGATTACTTATTTCCCTGTTACTGGATATTTTGACCCTTTCCAAGTTATAAATAATACCACAAGTGGTCACCTTTGTTAATATATCTTTTTATTTCCTTGGGATAAATTCCTAAGAATGGGATTACTGAGTTAAAGAATATCATTTTTGACACACAAGATGTATTTGCCATATCACTTTACCAAAATATTGTATAATATACAGCAATACTAGAATATTATTGAGTTTTGACATTTCAAATTTAAAAATTTTTATAGTTGTAATTTTTAAAATTTATTAATGAATTTGAACATGTCTCCATATTTTTTCAATTAGGATTTCTTTAAGGTCATTATTATGAGAAAAGGTAGTTCTAAGTGCTTTTCATATATTCAGAATACAAGAATCTTTTTTTTTTTTTTTTTTTTTTTTAAAGGAAAGATTTGACAGGAGTTTGGACAGGCCTGGAGTTTTAGGTAAAGAGAAAAGTCAGCCCTTATTACAGCCTAGTTTTTCTAACAACTTTTAGATCTTGGTTTAGATCATAATTTATGGCTCTCTTTTCTGGGATATATAGATTTATAGTATGCTGTCACAAAGGAGATAACACATGGGCCAAGGAATGAATGTGGGCTTTAGACTTAGACCTAAGTTTAAATTTTGTTTCTACCTTCTGATTTCTGAGGGAACTCAGTAAATTTTTCCTCTCTGGACTTCAGTGTCTCTTTTTTTTGAACTTCAGTTTCTCATCTGTAAAACAAAGATAATACAAACTGTATAACAGGGTTATTCTGAGGATTAAATAATATAAGATATATTCAGTGCCTAAGCATCTAGTAAGTTCTCATTATTCTGTCTTCCATTATTTAGTTTTTAGTTTCGATATGTAAAAGTATATTTAAAGGTAATATTCAGCCCTACTCAATAGTTTTTTTGCTTATAAGGCATTTTTATATTGTGTTTTTAAACAGTATCTTAGTGATCCAAATTTCCATAAGGGAAGAAATGGACTTTAACGTTTATCGAGAACCTATTATATGTCAAGCATTGTTTGGTTTGGCAAGTAAAGCCTGGCCTGTGTACTTGTTTGCTTTCCATTGAAATGAAGGCTGTCAGCCATCAGGGCACACAGATTTCTGATATTTTGTTCTTTGCTGCACAGGGATACAACTAATTTGTATTATAGGCTGACACCATTTGATTTCCTTATTGAATTTCAGGGACGGAGAATTCTGGAAAGGTGGACATCTCTACCAAGGACCTTCTTCCTCATCAAGAATTGCGATTTAAGTCTGGTCTGGAGAAGGCTATCAAGCATAAAGACAAACTGTTAGAATTTGACAGAACTAGGTATCATGTGGTTACAATAAATGCTAAGAAGTAGACTAGTCCACAGGTTCTGCCCATTAAAACATTATTTTGACACTTGATGCATTCTTAGCGGTGGAGTATGAAAGTTTACAGGAAAAGAAGAGCTGGCTGCTTTACATTAGAGGCCTACATGTTGGTTGGTTTGGAATCATGTTTGAATAAGAAAGGGTCCCAAGAGGATCCCACCCTGCAACATTTTTTGATTTTTAGCAAATGCTAGTATAATCCCTAGAAAGTGGCTTTGGGTTGACAGAATTCCTCACTTGTTTCACTGGCAGCCATTAGTCAGCCAGCATATATATATTAGAGTGGCTGCTATGGGCAAATTGTTGTGCTGGGCTGTGGAGAATCTATAAGAAAGTTGCCCCTGGGAGACTATATATAACGCATGACTTACCCTTCCCCTTCGACACTAAATGTGTTTTCTGAATCAATGATCAATATATTAAAATGTTCCTAAGTCGACTCTTAACACTCCTACACTTTTGTCATTTAGTCCACTGACTTCTTTTTTAGGAGAAAGATTTATAGATTTGCTAGTTCTATTTTTTATTTCTTTCTCTTTTTTCCTTCTTTTGAACCAAATATGTATTGAAAACCAGTTAATGGTTAAAAAATGTTTAAACAAGACTTATATGCTCATTTCTCAAATGGCCATGCAAGAATGTAAGAGTCCTTAGAGAGACTCTGAATCTCTTACTTATTGTAACTGACCTGGTAATCTCTTCCTGGCATTATAATCCTTTGGTTAGACATACCTACTACTTCCAAATCATTTGCTATGAATACATGAGATAAAACTTTGAAAGCTAGTCCTTAAATAAGTCTATCACATGGTTTGTCACTCCATATTCACTCTTAATCTTTTAACTATCACTTTTAGCTCTACTCAGTAAAACTTATTAGAAATAGAAATGGAGTACATTTGTTGATAAATAAGAACTGGAACAGGATCTCTCCCTATTGATATTGTCCCTTTGCTAATGTGTTCAAGGGCATTATTTAGGTTCACATACAGGACCAATTTTTCCTGAGCCCTCTTAAACTTCCCACTCTCAGTCTACTTTAAAACTTGTATAATTCCAGCTGAGTCCTGAAAAATTTATGTCAATGTATTAATATGATTTTAGTATTTCTCTATGCTTATGTATATTGCTAATTTGTAATCAGAAATCCAGTCTCAACTGGATTTGTAACTTTGGAGTAGTCACTTCTGTGAGCCCTAGGTTTATTATATGTAGGATGAAAGTGGATCATCAAGATTCCTTCTAGTTCTCCATTTCTTTGTTGGTATCATCTTAGAAATAGACCTGATTATTGTATCTTGGCACTTGGTCCAGTGTCTTAGGGATTGGAGATGGGGGCAATGGGGTTGGAAATTGACATATAGTACAGTAATAGGATGTCCTAAGAGTAAGCCGCAGGAGTGAGAGTCCAGAATAGAACTCCAGTTTCTAAGGGAAGGAGCAGCAATCAGGCCTAGCAAGAAGAGACTGGGTGTCCCTATTTTAGAAAGACTAGGATATCAAACCAAGACGTGAACTCAGATGCAGCGAAATGAGGCAGACGCTCAGTTATCAAATGGTGTCGGCCAGTTTAGGAAGAAGAGTAGAAGGACCATGAATTATGGTGCTGTGTCTTCTGCCTGAGGGTGAGATTAGTTCTAGGAGCTGAGCTGAGCCTGCAGGGGGTATAAGATATATGCAGAAGCTGGGAACCGGGTTGAGCTTGACCTGATTTTGGAGCATTCTTGGGCATTCATATTTGAGGTAATAACCTTTAGGATAGCAGAAGAGTAAGCTATCTTGAAATAGTTTCCCAATAATTGAGTCCTTATTTGTCAACAGGTAACCTAATTGCTATGTGTGATTTTTTTCTTAGCATTCGAAGGACCCAAGTCATTGATGATGAGTCAGATTACTTTGCCAGTGATTCTAACCAATGGTTGTCTAAAATTGAGCGGGAAACTCTACAGAAGCGAGAAGAGGAGCTGAGAGAATTTCGACATGCCTCTCGGCTCTCTAAGAAGATCACCATTGACTTTGCAGGCAGAAAGATTGTAGAAGATGAAAATCCACTAGCTGAGTATCATAGCAGGTAAGTGGGCAGGACCAGAAAGGGTATGAAAGAACAGAGCAGTTTGACTGTAAAGGATTTGACTCCTCTAATGGATGTGTTATTTTTGTTGATTTTTAAAATAATATATTCATTTGGAATAGAAACATGTAAGAGTAGCTTAAGAAATTTTTGAAAATGAACAGGGAGAGAACTTGTCCTGGTAGATAATTACTGTAGTTTTATAAACAACTTTTTAAAACAAGGTACATTTTGAGCACAGAAATAGATTAATGAAACAGTAGAATCCAGAGACCAGTGTGTCTGCATTGTGCATGGGTGTGTGTCTATATATGTGTAAATTTAGTCATCGATAAAGGTAAAATTTCTAAACAATAAAGAAAGAATTAAATATATGATGGGATGATTGGCCACCATCTTAGAAAAAAAATCTACAGTAGATTTCTACCTTGAATCTTTACCTGTAAAAAGTTTGAAGAGTTCAATGTAAGGGATCAGAAAGAAATATAGAAGAGTATATTTCTAGTTTGGTGTGATCTCTTTCTAAGCAAGTTACAAAATCCAGAAGTCAAAAAAGCATAAGATATTTTAAACATAGTAAAAAAGTACCAGACTTAGAGAAAACATTTTAAACATTTTTAACAAAGAGTGATAGCCATACTATATAAAGACCTCCTGTAAATTAAAAGAAAAAGACAAAAAAAATCCAGTAGAAAAATGGGCAAAGACTAAGAACTGGTAATTTACAGCTAAAGAAATACAAATAGTCATTAAATGTTTGAAAAGATTCTCAGCTAGTTAGGGAAATGCAGATTTTTAAACATAATGTATCATTAAGTTGACTGAAATAAGATATATATAATATTGCATAATCTGTGAATGTAGGAAAGTGAATATGCTCTCTTACTGTGGATGGAAGTGTTAAAATGGTACAGCCTCAACACCAAGAGCAAACTCTTAATGTGCACTGTGGATTCTGGGTAATAATGATGTGTCAACATAGGTTCATTAATTGTAACAAATTTACCACTCTAGTGAGAGATGGTTGATAATGGGGGAGGCTCTGTGAGTGTAGGGGCAGAGAGTATGTGGGAAATCTCTGGACCTTATGTTCAATTTTCTTATGAACCTAAAAATGCTTTAAAAAATAAAGTCTATTGAAAAAATTTCCATTATGACCAATTCCAAGTTACCAACATGAAATCACTAAACTTATGATGAAAGATATGTATATTGGCTCCAGCAAAGTACTGAAAGGAAAGCACATTGAGATCTCACCATGTTTTCTATTTTAAAAATGACACACATTCATTCTCATTCTCTCTCTCTCTGTCTCTCTCTACCTCTCTCCCTCCCCCTCCCTTCCTTCCCCTTTCCCCTTCCCCCCTCTCCTCCCTCCTCTCTCTCTCCTCACCACGCCCCTCCCACCCCCCCACAGCTGGGTATTGGTAAACACAGTAATATTTCCCACAAGCCCAGTCCTTGGCCCTTCTCTTTCATACCTGGCAAATTTATCATAGAATTTTCCTAAACAAAGATTATTCTCTCCCTCAAAGGAATTCTACGACTAGCTTCAAAATAATTATTTGTTTTCACCTATTACATCTATGATACACAGATATAAAGAAAAAAATAAAATTATTTCTGGGTTATGGGTTTAGGAATTTTTCATTTTCTATTTGTATTTTCCAGGTTTTCCATAATAAACATGGATTGCTTTTATATTAATTTTTATGTTCAATAAAAAATGGTATAGGCTTTTAGAATTGAAATTGGACAGTATCCCAAAATTTAAATTGTGCATTCTTTTGATTTATCATGTACACACCAGATATCAAATGCTAGTTTCTTCATCCTCTTCTCAACAATTAAAAAAAATATTTGCCATTCTGATACATGAAAAATAGTATTTCATCATAATTTTTATGCACATTCCTATGTTTTGGTTGTATGCTAGTAAATGAACATTCTAAAAAATGTACTGATTAGCTGTTTGTATTATTTCTTTTAGAGATTCTGGAGTTCTTGCTATACTTACCACTATTCTGTATCTTACATCTATTTTCCTCCTTCAGATCCCACTGTCCTCATCCTGTTTTAGACTCACCTCTTCAAATTCTTTTACTTTTTTTTTTTTAGCTTCATGCCTTTGTTTCTGCTTTTCCCTTGGTTTAGAAATTTCTCCCCCAATCTTTTTTCCCTTTCAGATATCAGTACCTCTCTCTTGAACTCATTGGCACAACACATGGGATGACAGGATAATAACCACCAGCTAGACTGTGCCTGTTTCATAGTATTATGTCTCATGTTTTGTTCATTATCTTTATAGCTATCTTAAATCTGCCATTTAGATTCAAAGCTTCTTGAAGGCAGGAACCATGTCCTCTACACCTTTTAAGTTACCTTGCATATAAGAGGCTCCTAACAAATATCTCATTGTGTTCAAGGTCAGGTTCAGCCTTTCTTACTAGTAGAAGCTTTTTGTTACGTTTTGCCTCAGAATTATCATCAAACACATTTGTCAAATATCCAGTAGGGGAATAAAGCAGCAAATAATGTAGAGCTATAGAGTAGAATAAAGTAACTGTTCCTGCAAGACCTATGATCTCTTATTAACCAGAGGGATTATTTCCACAATTTTTAAATGAAAATTGTCACATTCTTTTATAGATTTCGAGCCAGATAGTCATAGCATACATGAACATAGGCACAGGATAACATGGGATACGTCTGGTGACTAAATAGTTAGTGCTACGGGACTTCTGAGAAAGGAGTAAGCACTTTTGCGCTGGACCGGTAGAGGGCCTCATTAGAACTTCTGGACCTCAAAGCAAGAATACAATTCAGATCAGCATGGAGGAGTGGAGAGAGGGACTCCGAATGGGCAGAGGAGTAATCGAATGTGTTGAGTAAATAGGCTGCCATTGAATACTCTTCTGTGGGTCAGACTGTTTCTAGGCTTTTCTAATCTTGGCATTTTTAATAATCTTGTTAAACAGATGAATTACTGTAGTATGCCCTACCTATTTTCTTAGCATTCTGGAACTTTTACTGACTCATATTACTTAAGATTCTTGGAATGAAGAAAAGGAAGTGATGGGGAGGAGCAAGGAAAGAGATCATTCATGGACCCCTCTTTGAATCTCAAGTTTTATTACTGTTGCAGGGTTTTATGTTGGTAAGTAAGGATATTCTGAGCATAGAACATTAACAATTATTGCATCTTTTGGTTTATTCTCACAGACTAGATGAGACAATACAGGCCATTGCCAATGGAAACTTGAACCAACCACTAACCAAATTGGATAGATCTTCTGAAGAACCTTTGGGCGTTCTGGTGAATCCCAACCTCTACCAATCCCCTCCCCAGGTTAGTGGACCTTTGTTCTAACTGATAATAAGAGAAGTTTGGGACCAGGTATTTCTTTAAAGTATGCCTGTTAATAGGTTTTAAATACCAATCTGCTCTCTCAATAGACCCACCAACCTTATTCTCTGGCTCATTTTTTCCAATTTTTTTGCAACGCTTCTGACAAATTGACCTTTATTATCTTTTGAGTATTTCCCAAGAGAAGGCTTTCTTAAGTACTATAGAGATTTAGCCAATAATTGTAGAGAATGTTCTTTCTCTACATTTTTAGAATATCGATGGTCTCATAGAGTGGTGTTTTAAATTAATACATTAATTCACATATTCAGTGTTATTCATTTTTCTATCAAGTACAGTGAACATCTGCTATGTACAAGCACAGTAGTAAGTGATCAACCAGACATTGCTTCTATCTTCGAAGAACTCATAGACTAGTAGCGGAAAAGATTACATAAGCAGCTCTAATGCTAATGGAGAGATAAATAAAGGTCAGTGGAAACCCACAGGAGGGAAAGACTACTTGCAGTTGAGGGCAATAAAAGAGGCTTTTATAAGGGAGCTGGCATTCATTAAAAGTAAATATCCAGGAAAATGGATGTTTGGGGAGAGTGGGTAAAACATTCCAGGCAGAATGAACTGTAGGAATAAGGCACGGGTACACAAAAGCATGGGGGGAAAAAATATATATGTATGTATGTATGTATGTATGTATGTATGTATGTATGTATGTGTGTGTGTGTGTGTGTGTATATATATATATATATATAAATGGGAAGAATGGAGGGGGGGGGGGGGGGAAGGGGGGGGGGGGGGGGGGGGGGGGAATGTGGTGTATTGTGCCATTGTTGTGCGTGGCATTGATGTTCTGTGACCGTGCCTTGCTGCTGACGATATGTCTCTTGTTAAAACCAACCCTAGATAGTACTCATAAAAGGGATTATCATGAGAAATAGAGTAGGATAGGCAGGTAAAACCAGATCACTACAGACCTTAAATGTTTAGCTAGGAAGTTTTCACATTTTTTTTTTTTTTTTTTTTAATTGTCATCATGAGCCATAAAAGGCTCTTTAATAGAGGAATGCAATCAGAGCAGTGCTTTGGGCAGCTTAATTGAAGATATTCATTCAGCACTGTATATGTGCCAGGTTCTTTGTTAAGTGCTGGGAAATTAAAAGGTAAAGGCCCAGCTCCTGTCCTTAAGGACTTCTAAAGGACTTCATATTTAGTGGGAAGATGTGTTTGCATACAAATAATTTCAGTTCATTAAGATAATTGGTGTGGTAGACACATGTCATGGGTACAGTAGGATTTTAGGAGAGTGAGTTCATAAACCCATTTAAAGGAGTCACAGAAGAAATAGTGTTTGAGAGGAGACTGAAAGAAGGATCTGGGGAGGGAATTCCTGATAGAAGGTACAACATGTACAAAGTCTCAGCATCTTGAGAGCATTGTAAGTTTGGAGAACCACAAGTAATTAATTATTGTTAGAAATTAAAATGAGCTAGTAGGTATATTAGTTTCTTACAGCATCTATAACAAAGTACCACAACTGGTTGGCTTAAGACAACAGTCTCAATACTAAAACCAAAATGTTGGCAGGGCCTGAAGGCTCTCTTGCCTCTTTAAGCTTCTGGTGACGGTAGGCATCCCTTGGTTTGTAGCTAAATCACTCTAATCTCTGTCTTCACATGGCCTTCTTTCCTGTGTGTCTTTGTCTCTCTGTGTGTTCTCTCCTTTTATAAGGACACCAGTCATTGGTATGACCTTATTTTAACTTGGTTACATCTTCAAAGACTCTTTTTCCAAATAATGCTGCTTTCACAGGTTCTGTGTGGATATAAACTTTGGGGGGATGCTACTTAACCCAGTACAGTAGGCAACATCTTGTCATGAAAGCCCTTATGTCTCATGCTAAGGAGTTTGGTTTTATCCTAAAGTAGGCAGAGTCCTTGAAGAATTTCATCAGAAGATTGGCTTGACTTCCATGCCTATGTAGAGAATGGATTGGAGGGAGGAGTAAGAGTAGAATCAGGGAAATTGCTAAAAAGGTTATTGCAGTAGCACAGTGGAGAGATGATGAGGGCCCAAATTAGTGTTGTAGCACTAGTAGGGCAGTAGAGAGCTTTTTAAAGGCTGAAAATCTAGATGAGACCAGTTAGTAGGCTCTGTAATAGTATTATTGAAAAGTAATAAGAGATTAATTTAGCGGAGTGGCTGTGGGAATAGAGAAAAAGGTAATATAAACAAGAACAGTAATAGAGATAGAACAGAGAATTTGGGCAGCAGAATTATTCAATTACCAACATTTTTATGAAATCACTTATTATTCCTGTAATGGATCATTTATTTCTTCCTCTGTGTCCCCAGTTAAGGGCTTACATCCCTGTGTAGTATTTACTCATTTCTGCCTTATATTTTGGATAGTTATTTATCTGTCTTTAAGTTCCTTGAAAGCAAGGACCATATCTTTTTTATATTTTATATGTCTCACTACTTTGTGTACTTTTCATATAGTTAAGTACTCAAATGTTTATGTTTTTTTAAGATAGGACATAATTGACTAAAGTCATAAAATTTTATTGCAGAAAGAGTGTTAGAGATTTATTTAGTCCAACCCTATCATTTTATAGTTGAGAAGACTGAAGAAACCTTAGGAGTTAAATGATTGCTTGGAATTTCTAGACTACCACTCTAGCATTTTTCCCCTTTATAAATTACTGAATAAAAAGTCAAGAAATTAAGACAACTAACCCCAACCTCACCATTCTAATAAAACCTTTTTTTTTTTCTCCTTAAATTTCAGAGCACTCAGTCTTCTTGCTCTGGAAGGAAGAAACATTAACCTTTGTCATTCTCTAACTGAACTATTGCCAAGACTCTTCAGTCTCCTGTAATTACCTGTACCCTGTGATTTTCTATTTTCTTTACTTGATGGGAACCTTGTTTCAGTAGTATTTCATCCTCTTTTTTAGAGGACAAGTTGTTCATTTCAGGGTAAAAGAAAACTTCATGCATCCACTAGTCAGAAATGCTGCCCCGGCAGCATCTGTTTGTTTTTACCATAGTACCAGCATGTGATCCTGCCCCTAAGCACATGAAGAATGTGCAGACCAAAATGTTGAACCTTCATTTGGCTGATAGATTTATGTTGAGAAATTGTCCAGAAACTAATATGGATCATTAATAAGCATAAAATAGAAATAATTACAGACCAATTATTTGGTCTGATAGTTGTACTGTTGCTGGAATTCAGAAGCTATGTATGGAGATTTCAACATTCTAATTACCTTTAAATTGGGACCTTATCGTCATACCTGGGGCTCCTACTGATTTATACTTTCACTTTTTTTGGCCTTATTTCAGACAAAGATAGGCTAAAATTTTCTAAGGATATGTTCCCAGTATGATTTCTTCATTATTAGCATTCATCTCATTTTGTACACCTACTCCAGCTTCTTCCTTTGTCAGAACTGTATATTTGTTTTTTTTTTTTCCTGTATAGTGGGTAGACCAGACAGGTGCAACCTCACAGAAGAAAGCTTTCCATTCAGCAGGATCAGAGCTAGAGTTTAACTCATATCGGCACCAGTTGCGAATCCAGGATGAAGAATTTCAGGAAGGCTTTGATGGTGGCTGGTGCCTTTCTATGCATCAGCCCTGGGCTTCTCTGCTTGTCAGAGGGATTAAAAGGTAAGGATGGAATTGAGTCTCGGCAGTGAAAGATTTTACAGTGACATAAATTTCATTTAGAATTATGGGTAGGAATTATTTTTTCCAATCTACTAATGATTTATAATACTCTTTACTACATAGAACTTTAAGCAATATATTCATGTTACTGACTTGGTAACAGTTTTTTTTTTTTTTTTTTTTAACTGAACAGCTTAAAAACTTAAGTTAGAAAGGGTAAGGATCCTAGTAATAACAATAAATCTTTGGAAGAGAAGTCTGTTGCCAAAACTTCTCTTGGCATTGCGTTTCTAATATAGCTCTCAGCCACCTTAATGGTTTGATTGTACTTGAAATTCACAGTTTTAATGCCTGTTTATTAATTTTTTAAATAAATTAATAAATTAACAAAATCACTATCTTAACTGTGGTTTTGTCTGTCTGTCTATCTTATCTAACTATCTTTGTAACTATATCAAGAAACTATTTTACCACAAGTTCCTTTTCTTCAAAAAGCAGGAGAAGTAGGGAGAGTAGAGGTATAACAGAGTCTAGTCATTGTACCTGTTACTGATAGTAATAGCTTACACTTTTTTCATATGTTTTTTCTCAATTCAATTTTTAAAAATAGGTGTTTTTTTTCTTCTGTAAATGTAAATAGAAAATTGGAAAGTAGAGAAAAGTAGTTAGAAAAAGAAGGCTCACCTGTAATCCCATCACCTAGAAACAGCTACTATAAGCATTTTCAAGTGTTTAAATTTTTTTCTTATGTAAATTGTTATAGAGTGAGATCATAATACATATTTATGTTTGTTTTTCTTCTTGCACTTACTACAAAATTTTTCCTTTTTTATCCAGTTTTAATGAGATAAAATTGACATATAACGTTATATTAGTTTAAGGTGTGTAACATGATTTGATATATGTGTATATATTGCAAAATGATTGTCACGATGAGTTTAGTTAACATCCATCACCACTCATAGTTACCCTTTTTTTTGGATTTTGTAGTGAGAGCTTTTATGATCTACTCTCTTAGCAGCTTTCAAATATACAGTACAGTATAGTTAACTATAGTCATCTTGCTGTATATTACATCTCCAGGACTTATTTATAACTGGAAGTTTGTACCTTTTGACTACCTCCCCTATTTCCTTCTGGCAATCACCAGTCTGTTCTCTGAGTTTAGTTTTTTCAGATTCTACATATAAGTGAGATCACACAGTATTTGTCTTTCTCTGACTTATTTTACTTAGCATAATACCCTCAAGGTCTATCCATGTTGTTGCAAATGGCAGGATTTCCTTTGTTTTTATGGCTGTGATAATATTCCATTGTATGTGTATGTGTGTGTGTGTTGTGTATCACATTTTCTTTATCCAGTCGCCTGTCAATGGGTATTTAGGTTGTTTTTATGTCTTGGCTGTTGTGAATAATGCTGCAATGAATGTGGAGGTACAGATATCTCTTCCTTCCTTCTTATTTTATCTGTTAGAATTTTATATGTCTTGCAATTTCCTGACCCATTACAGTAATAACACCTTATATTTAAATAGAATTTTACAGTTTTCAAAGCTGTAGCTCTATGAAATAGATTAGGCCAGTATTATTACAATCTTGGACAAATGAGGACCCTTAGGCAGGCAAAGGTAAAGTAACTTGCTCTGAATTATAAAGCTAGTTAGTGATAGAGATAGAATTAGAGTTCAAATTTTTAAAGTGCTTTTTTCATTTTTACCGTAAGTTTCAGTTGTTTCTCTACTGTCTTGAAAGAAAATTTATTATCAGCATTTAGGAACAATGATTTGTTTTTTGGTATTTTCATGATTAGTTATGATTTTCCTCTTTCATTAAGGTTCATTACCATTTTTCTCCTCTCTTCAATGTCAGGCTTCCTTGCTTTGGCTTCTAAATGTTTCATAGTCCACATGTATGTTGCCATTAGAATAAATGCATGTGAATATACTTCTGCTCTAGGGCAGTAGGCCCTCAGATACCTGTTCTTCTCATTCAGTTCTCTGCATTTTAGGTGTCTTCCTTTTCTAAAGCCGAAAACCAAACAGCTTGCTTTCTGCTGAGGGAATCAGAATGTTTACATTTCTCTCATCCTATTTTGGATCTGTATTATTTAGATTTTTCACTGAAAAGAACAGGATGAGCAGCATCCAACCCACAATCAGTAACCCCACAGAAATAAAGTGGGTGGTTCTGCTACTTTGTGAGACTATTTTCTCAGTAACTCCTCAGGTTATTTGGTGTAGAGGGAAGGAATATATTGATTCATTCCTTGTTTACTGAGTACCTACTATGTGCCTGGCACTCTTCCAGTTCATCTATATTTGAAAACTAAGGATATGAGAAATTCCCTATTTCCCATTATAAGAATATCGTAGGGGATCAAGGTACTTTATTTTATAGATGGGAACTAAGAAAGAAACACCTTTTTATAATCCTTGGAAAGTAGTGAGTAATTAAATTCTTTTGAATGCATTCTATTATTCCACTTACAGATTCTTTCAAACTAGTCAACAGGTTGTTTATCTACAAAGAACAGCCTTTATAAAATACTTAGAAAATATAAATGAATGTAGTTGCAATTTAAAGAGTAAAGATAAGCATTTTTATTTACTTAAATTTTATTAAGTAATAATTATAAAGGTACTATTCTTGGGGAGCTATGTGTGGATGAGAATTTTTTCTGTCAGGTTGGAGAGCATTTAGTTAATAGATCTTCCAAGAAAAGGTTAGTCTTTGACTCAGAGAAAGGCAAGGATTTCCATTTTTGTGGAATAACCTAGATGCCTTTAAAGATAAGATTTGGATTGTAGAAGTCCTAAGATTAGTGAAAGATCCAAGTCTAAGTTATGGAGACCAGATTTAAAAAAAAAATAGGAGCTGAGAGGAATTATCTTTGTTCCAATGATAGGAAAAACTAGAGAACAGGTTTCATACTCAAGTGAAGGGTATTGTGGGAGAATTGTTTTTTGCAATGCTGAGGTATCCTCTAAAGAATTCTTTGTTCAACTAGATAATTTGCTTTATGTTATGAGATCCTTCAGGACACTAAAATGTAGATCCTTTCTACTAAATTTATATTTAAGAGTGGAAGGCAGAAGCTGGTATACCCCTCACAGAGGACGACTTTGGATAGCAGCCACAGCTAAAAGACCCTCTCCTCAAGAAGTCTCAGAACTCCAGACTACATATCGTTTTCTTCGTGGGAAAGGTAACACCCATATATTCTCTTTTCAGTCTTACTTTCTGGAGAGAGGTTATTGGCATTCATCTTTTTTCACTTGTGGCTTTTTTCCCCCTTGAAAGTAATTTTAAACTGTGTGTATGTGTTTAGTGGCGAATCATGTTCAAAGCATGAATTTGCCAAATAGTACAAATAAAAATATCAGTTCCCAACACCAGAAATCAACCAGTTATTCTTAACTTTATCTGAGAAAATTATCTCCATTTTTTTTTAATCTCCATTTTTTTTCTATGAGAGTAAAATGACTACTAAAAACTCTGGGATCTTTAGATTGGGAAGAATAGCCACAAATAAGAATTTTTATTGGGAGTGACCCAAATATACATCTGCTATTGGATTTGGACAGATCAAAGTTGGTTGACTTAAGCAGTGTATTTTGGGAATCACCCCAAGCACTCTCAAGAAGTCTCAGAACTCCAGACTACATATACTTCTGACCCTTGGGTATCTTTCCTTCCTCTTATCCAGCTCATATAGTTCTTACAAAGGTAGAATTAGATGATAATTACAGAACCACCTTGAAAAGTTTTTAAGAAACCAAGCTTTAGGAATCAAAAGTGCGTATTTCCGTAAAAATGTACTTCTGTTTTGACTGATATGACTGGCTTGTTTTAAATTTGTGTGTTATGACATTCTTAATGTTTTTTTTTATTACATTTTTATGGGTTTTCTCTTGACACCTGTAGCTTGTTTTCAAAACCCATCACCACCAACTCCAGTCTGATCCAGTTGAGTATGGTGGAATTGATTTGTTTGGAGTGAAGTTATGGGATCCCTGAACTTCATTGATTTGAGGGTAATTTTCCTATAGCTTAGGATGTAGATAGTGGACTAAGCTAGCCAATCATAATTTTATTTTTTGTTAAAATATGAACAATCGTGCCAAATAAAAACCTAAGTGTTTTCCTTATATCTATAAATAGATAATAGAGAAAATAATTTGTTTGAAATTGAAAACAGTTCCAGGGTCAAAAAGAATGAAATTTATCCAATCCTTCTGTTATTCTTGATTCAGATGTGGAATTTCCCAATGACTATCCATCAGGTTGTCTACTAGGCTGTGTATACTTAACTGACTGCTTGTCTCAGAATCAGTTTAAGGATCAGGTAAGTAAAGAATATTTCTCTTGGACAAATGCTTGGTTTGCCACTATAGCTGACCTATAGATCCTTCAATACAAAATCCTGGAGATAGTAAGGTGCTAGCAACTGAATTTAGGTATGTGAAGGGAATCTTATAAGTAGGAAGTATTGGGGAGAGAAAAGACCAGGAAAGAAACAGAAAACTTAGTGATGCTTTGGTTTCTTGTATATAGAGGACTGGTACATATACATTTCTTCATAAAAAGCTGTTGCCACAATCCAGCTAACAAGTATAGGGTCCTTATTCCTTATTAAAACTTTGCTGTTTTTGGTGAAGGAACTCTCCATTATCCCTTGAATTATTTCAATTAGGTGGTGAGGATGGTAGAATTTGTTATCACTTACTCTGGAATATTTGATCCAGGCCAGAGAATTCATGATAAGTATGTTTGAACACAGATTACTTGGACCATGCCAGGTTTGAGTGGGGGTATGTGTGTATGCGTGTGCGTGTACACATTGTATATGTATTTATGTATGTATTTTTATTTATTTTGATCACTAAAGATTGAACTGATATAACTAAAGTACATTTTTGAACAGCAGAGGGAGCTGAAGGACTTTAGCTTAACTGGAAATCTTGAAATTTAGAGCCTTACATTTAAACTCAGACTAGCAGAAATCCAAAATTGGAAGGTCCATCCTTGAAGCATGAAGAGTCTTACCTAATAATATGGTTTTCCTGTTCTTTAAATAGTTACTTTAGGCGAAAGCATTCCACCACTGTGCTTAAGAAAATATTATTCAGCTTAATTTTTCTCAGTAAATTCTTTGTTTTCTAGACTTATATGCCTTTCATTTATGTTATTACTGTTTGCTTTAAAAAAAAACTCTTCCTACCTCACTTTTTCTTTTCTTCTTACATTTTAGCCAATAGTTATTATCCCTTTAGTTTTCTTTCATTTACTTGTCGATTGCTTTGTCAGCCCTTCTCTGATTACTTTATGTTTATGAATATAGTACATACAATTTGGTGTGAGTTTTGACTCTCAGCCTTTTTTTCTGCTCTTAGTACCAGATCTAGGCAAAAGCATAGATATGTGGAGGTCTTGGCTTTCCCACACCCTCTGTCCTTATGGGCTTTTTGCCCATTTTTTTAGTATCTTCTTACCTCTCCTCCTCTCCCTTTTTTCAGGCTAGAAGTAATATAAAAATTCCTTGCATCGATGTAGGTTCTACAATTTTAAAGATGCTCACAGTCATTAACAGCTTAGTATAACTTAATGTATTATATTTTCTTAGGATATTTGCATTCTAAAAGAGAATCCAGCAGCTTCTGGAAGTGTGGGCGGTGATTTTTTTCTTTACTCTCATTTGTCAGTCAAGCAAACCACCACCTGATACAAAGTCAATTGATTTCTATTGCTAGACAGTTAGCCAATCTTCTTTCTGTCACAAATTTATGTAGAGAAGAGTAGGAAGCTATAATCTTAGTCTATGGAGTACCACAAGGCTTACAGGAATTAGAAATGTGATTAACAAAGCTTTTAGGTTTCTCAAGGATACCTGTTTTTCAGGGTAGCATGATAGTCCTCTTTTGAGCTTACGTTCTGTCTTTTATCCTGAGGCTGCTGAGGGCAGCACATAGAAGGGTAGGAATCCTCCCATATGTTTTCAGCTGGAGGTCCTGGCAACTCTGCTTGTGAATTTCCGTGATATATGACATTAGAATGTCCCAAAATGCCAGAATCCTCTGAGCTTCATCCAACACAGGAATCCTATGCTTATTTTCCCTATGGTTAGCTTTTCTGTGACTTTTCCCCATTGTTTTTTTTTCTGTGTTTGAGGGTAGCACGTGAATGTATTCAGAATTGATATTAGCCCTGTTTGGGGTTTATTTATTGGGTACGACTTTTAAAATTCATAGCTTTGGTATTTGGCTGTTTGGGAGGAAATTTCTTGAGCACCCTTGGTAATCTATCAATCTCTGAACTAGGATTCTATGGTTTAAGAAATGTGTTTGTCTAGTGTGTTTTACCAACTTTATTCTCATTTCTGCAAGAATGAGTTGAGAGTTTAGGAATAGTAGCTATAGACTAGCATTTCCCAAACTATTCCATGGCATAGGTGTTCTCTGAAAAAAAGGGAGAGCTTCCATGGACACAAACATTTGGAAAATGTATTCGGATTGAGTAAATATGTTTACTGCAAAACTTCTTAGAGGCCTTAATATGCTAGTATGCATTATGACTCTCTGATATAACTCTGATATATCCGGTGACTATAATTTGCAGTGTTCCCAAAATTTTTTAACCACATCGTCACACCACTCCCCTTCCCACAACACTTCCTACTTGCATACTGCAGAACCGGTATCTTGTGTCTTATACAGTTTAGAAAGTGCTAGTCTGGGTATGTTTGGGTTTCTTTTATCCTTGTAGGTCAGCTCATTGAGGAGACAGTTTCATGACCTGTGTCTTCTTTTTGCATCTCCACATTCATTTCTCATCACCCAGCTGAACTGTATTCTTTGAAAACCAGTATGGATCTAGTAATTTTTATTTCAACTGATACTAATTTCCTAGGTGACTTGGACCACATTTTTGTTCTCCATCTTATTACTAACTTTTCCTTTCCCCAAGGAAACTCAGTAATTTACTTCTCGACCTTGCATTCTTGTCCTTTCTTTGATCAGTTAAAATATACTAAGCCCTCACTATTTTTGGCATAGTGCGATCATTTAGTTCCTTAAAAAATAACAAAAGGTTTTATTAGTGATTGTTTAAAATCAAGTGCACTACACTGTAAGTAGCTTTAAAAATATGTGCTTAAAATGCTTTCCCCTGAGCTAAGAATTCATCTTCCTTTTATCTTCTAAGAATAGTATGGCTGGCATGGCTAATTTGTGCCAGAAAAAAAAATCCCACTAGACCTTCAGCGCTCCAGAGTAATAGCAGGGGATCAACCTAGACAAGGTAGGGAGTGCAAATGAAAGGGCTGTGGGCTCAACTCAGTAGAGAGAGGTAGAAGAGAGCCATCTAGTTAAAACTTCTGTATTCCCCTGGAAGGAACCCATGCCGTTTGCCAGCGTTTTATCTGCCAGCAGCAGATGTAAGCTCTCAAAAACAGCAGGGAGGATGTTGACTGCAACAATGCATCAAGGCTGTGGTTTGTAACCTCAATAGTAAGGCAGTTAAAACTTTTTTTTTTTAACAAAGACATTTTGATTGCCAAATCTATAACCATTAGCAGCTGTGGTTTGAACAGTTCTCTAGACCTAACAAGTTTTCACACAGAAAGTTGAATTGGTGGCTTTTGTTTCTACTGTCTGTGTTGTGTTTGTGCTATTTATATCCCTGCCTTCAATAGAAAATCTCATTTGTCTGAAATCTCCAACGTCATTGATTATTCAATTTCTTCTGTACTGAATCCATTCCTCTGCTACCAGTTTACTGACCCTTTAGTCCATTTGATCTTGGCATTTATAATAACCAAGACTCTATCTTTAAGGAATTATTTTGAAGCAGTTCTACTGCTGGGTGCCTGTGTAATCGACATCAGCAATAGATTGTAGTCTTCCAGTAGGGAAGACTTCTGTATGAATATCCAGCTGATATAGATCTTCACGAAGATTGCAGATACCATTTCACGTGTAGAAATCATTGGCTTCTGTTGCCAGTGGATAGTCTATAAGTCTGAGAGGTAAGAAATTAGAGAATGAAAGAAGTAATTAACAGTTAATATTCAAACCAGGGATTGGCTTTAAAAATACAGTCCCCAAATTTTCTTTTTAAAATATGTGAAAAGGTCCTCTATGTTGTACTGAGAAAACCTGCCAATTTATAGACCTAAAATGTACATCCCTAAAGGATCATGAGGACTGTATCTGAGACCCAGCAAGAGAGGAATTGTATGCCTGCCACAACTAACCTTAGGCAGTTCTTTAAAATCACAACTCACTTGTGTGAGACTGGGAATGTATTTTCAGAGTTCTGATGATGACTAGAACATTTACTAGAGTTTCTAGGTCAGAACAGACTATATTTAGAGTTTTTTGCAACCTGAACATCAAGTGCTCACTTAATGGGTTGAGGTCACCCATGTAAATTTTTTAATAATTCAGGAAGCATCAAGCTTTCTGTCATATTTATCCTGAAGAGAGAAAGGGAATATTAACACTTTTCATTTATATACATTTTTTAATGTTTAGCTTTGCATCTGAAATGAACATATAGTTCTTAGGTTTTTCTTCAGTATTTATTCATCAATAAATATTTGAGTACCATAAATCAGACACTGTTTTAGACATTGAAGGAGATAAAAAGTTGAATCAGCCATGGGTTCTATCAGAATATTTGAAGAACCACCAGGTACATAAGATATGTATGCAAACAACCAAATACAAAATAAAAAGCAAAAAAGCCTCTGAGGATCCAAAAGACTATGAAAAAGATGACTTTTGAATTAGCCTTGAAGGATTAGCCATAAAGTCTATTACTTTTTGATGAATTGTTACGTGCCAGTCCTATTATATATGTTACTTTCTAATCCTTACAACTCCAAGCAAGATATCATTACTCTTCTTTGAGAGATGAGAGAATTTAAGACTCAGTTAAAATGCATATTGTCAGGCAGTAATTAGTAGAATTGGGGTTGCTCTTCAAGTCTTTTTACTTTGATGGTAGAAAAGTGTATTCCAAGGAGAGGGAATAATGTGAGGGAATTTATGGGCCTGTACAGAGAGTAATAGCAAACTAATTTGTTGAGAGAAGAGTATGGATGAAGAGGACAAGCAGCAAACAAAAAAGGAAAGGTGTATTTTGGTCAGGGATAGATAGCTTTGAATGATAGGCTACAGAGGGAAGACTTTTTTTCTGTAGTCCATTGTGGAATGGGGAGAGGTGTTTTGAACTTTGCTTAAGGAAACTGGCAGCAGTGTGAATGATGGATTGTAGTGAGGAGACTGAAGAGACAGAAGACAAGTGAGAAGGCAGTTGTCATCTAGGGTAGAGATATTTTTTAAAGATCTGCTCTAGGATAATGCCAGTGGAATTAGATAAGAGAGGGACAGATGCAGGAGGTTTTACGTAGGTAAAATCAGTCACTTAATGTGACACCTTTATTTTACCTGTAAGTAAACCCAAGCTTAGAGAGAAAGTGGTCTACTTGATCTAGAAGGAATCTGCTGTAGCCTTGCTATCTTGTAATCTGTTCAAGGCTTCTTGATTGGCAATTATCTCCTAATTTAAGATTTTATTGTTCATAATATTATATAATCATACATTCAGCAAATTTTTATTGACCACATGTCACGTACCAGGCACTGTGCTAAAGACTAAGGGTACAGAGTTTTAACAAGATATTCCATTCACTTTAAATCTTTAAGTCTACTAGAAGAGACTGAGACAAGAAAAATCAACCATAATAATTATCATATGAACAAAGGAATGCACAAAGGAGGGGACCTAACTCCTAACTCAGCTAGGATGGGGAGGGTTAAGGAAGCTTCTATAAAAGGTGAGTCCTAAAGAAAGCAGAATTTTTGTCTTCCTCAATATACCATCCTATATCATGTCTCCATGCTCTTGTCCACCAGGAGAGTTCCTATTCATTCTCTGAAACAGCTCAGTTGTCATTCTTTCTGTAGAGAATCCCCTGATCTTACCCATTTCCTCCCTGGCAAGATATATCACTTCCTTCTCTCTGCTACTCTGTTAATATTTCTATTATTTTATTTTTTACTTTTTTATATTATTTTTTTAATTACCCTCTCAAAATATGTTCACATGTAGTTCCTTTAGGTGGTCGCCATCTATTTCTTATTCACCTTATCTCCAGTGTCCTAGCATATACCCTGGCACATAGTAGGTACTCAATAAAGGTGGTGACAGTTAATTGAGAGGCAGACAATGGTTGATATTGGAAAAACCTTAAATGCATTATGAAGGAATTTGAATTGTATTCTGAAAGCACCTGAGTAAGTGATATAATGAGATGGGCATTTTAGACAGATTGTCCTGCAGCAGTAGGAAGGATGGACTGGATGGGGCAAGCCTAAAAACATGATTTAAGAAATTATCGTAATTGTCCAAGTGAAGCATGATGAAGGTCTGCAGTAATGCAGTCGAGTTGCACAAAGAAGAACAGATGATTTAAATGTTTAGGAAGTAAAGTCTATAAGACTTGGTAATTTGATTGAATATGAAGAGTGAGAAAAAGAGAGAAGTCTTGGGTAAAGTTGGGTTTTTGACTGTGTTGAGTGGGTGAATGGTATTTCCATTATTCCAAATGAGGTATACAAAAGAAGAGAATTTTCTTTTAAGGTAAATGACTTTTTAAAATAAAGGAGCTGTGGCAAAGGAACCCTATTTTGTAACAGTAAAGGAGAAATGTTCTGTAGTATATAATCACCATACAGAAATCAGTTTTCCTATAATTTTTCATTTGGACAGTTTAAAATATTTTAGTCTGTTCTAAGTGACAAGTGTTACTTGATTGTTGATGTTAATAATGCCAAATTACTTGATAACTATCTTAACTTGATACACCAACTGAGGTCAAAGGATTCTCTGAGCTCTGCCTCAGACTCGTTGTTCTCAGTTGAGTCAAACCAGACACTGGGAGATCAATCTAAAATTGGCAGAGCCCTTAACTTTAGAGGAGTTTTAGCATTCTGAGGTATTAGTTCCAGGGTAGACTTCATTGGTTAAGACGCTTACAGTGTAGTATCTTTAATTAAGAGCAATTTTCTTTTGTTTCTCACTAGTTTAAGTTGGAATGAAAGTTTACTGTATGAAAATGAAGACCAAAAATAAATATCATTAATGGGTGATTCCCATTTAGGTCTTAGAAAGTCAGGGCAGAAAATCTATGAGGTTAATTTCAGAGAAATATACTTGATGGGTTCTTTTGAGCATCGAGGTTCCAGCATAGTATTCTAAAGGGTACAGAAAGCTACAGTAGAAATTTTACAGTGAGTAGGATAGAACCAGGAGACCAGTGTTGTGTGGCTTCAACAAGATCATCTTCCACAAATAGCCATAAGACCCACAAGCTGCATACCACTTATCTCTTATTCTTTTTACCCGGTGCAAATATGAATCGTCTCTGTAGCTTGAGCTGGAACCCTCAGTCTTTGATACTGGGCCCATGATTTGAATTGGGTGCTAGTACATGGGAGTTCAGTTATCGCACTTTGGGCTAGCTGGCATGATCTGTATTCAACCTCAGTCAAATATATGATAGTCTAAGTATCATGATCATGTGTTATTCTAATGTGAGAAAACTTTAATCCTCCAGTACAGTGAGGCCTGAGGTGCTAGTTTTGCTGTGAACACCTTGAATTGCTTTGAAGGTAAATGTAAATAAGAACTATTTATCAGAGAACATAGTTGCTTTCAGGATTTGCTTCTTTGGATCTGTTATGCTTGTGGCCTTTTTTAGACTCGTTCTCTTTTCTCTGAGTGTTATCACCTCAACCTACTTGGAGTTGGTGTTCAGCTAACTAGATTTCAAAGCCTGATTTCATGTCCTGTCTAGTTCCCCAAAGTTCAAACCAGAAAACCTACAGCAAATATATGTTCCTGTCAATGAGTTCCTTCTTGACTGTTTGCTTTAGCTGTTCTGTAGAGACGGGTTTAAGATTTGGATGTCATCTGGAGATTTGTAAAGAGTAACATCGTTTAGGAGTTACTGATTATTTCAGTACAAGGACTAAATGGAGGCTTACGGAGTTGGTGAAAATGCCCATTTGGTCCTGAATCAGTAGTGGTTGCCAAAAACTAGATGACTGGTAAACAGTTTCCCTCTGGAGGGGAGATAAGAATGGCTATTTAGTAGTTAATTAGCTATTATGTTAGATAGCTATGAAACTTACGAGACATGAAAAAAGAGTAGGCCCACCTCCCCCACCCCTACCCCACTCCTCAGGCCGGAAACCAGGTGATAAGAGTCATGTTGTCTTAGGCAGGAGACGCAGCAACTTTCTGAGGAGTCTCTTACTGATTTTGAATAGTTGCTTTGAGTTGCTCGCTTGATCTTATAACCCACATTCCCTAACCTCCCTATTGTGCTATGTCAGTGACCCTTAATTTCGTATCCTGTCTAAATTGGATATGACATCCAGAGTTTATCCACATTCTTCACAAATACAAACCACCCCGCTCTTGATTTATTCTTTCCCTGAGTCAGCTGCATTTTAGTCTTTTGACTCTCAGACCAAAAATTCCTTTCTTTTAAGTCTCTGACCTACTTGTTGGTGTATAATGTGGTCCATTGTGCCCAGGCTGCAGTCTCAGAGATTACGCTTTTTTGGAGGTACTGAGGTTCTGCCAAGCTGTCTTTGCATTAGTATATTTTGCCATGAAAAATAATCCCTTCTACCAATGCATAGGCCTTACCTTTCTTTAGTCCTTGTTGGCTGCTTTGCTCTTCAGCTCTGTTTCTTGTAAGCCTCTCGAAGTTCAGTGGTAGAGCTTGGGGAAAGGGATATTCACATGAAACTTGGATTAAAATTGCATTGGGAAAGTTGATTTTAAAGTTTATCTTTACTGTGAAGCATGAATGGATCCAAGGAACCTTGTTCTATGTTTTCATTTATTCATTTATCTATCCTTTTTTCCCTTTGACATTAGCTTACTCTGTTAATATATATCAGGGTAGTTTTTATTAAACATAGGGCCTTATTGGCCACTTGCCAAGACGCAAAAGTTTTAATTTAGCTTGAGGGATAACAGATTTACAGAGTAGCACCTGCTTTAACCCAGAGTTATAGTCCTAAGAGTGTCTAGTTCCCAGCATGTGCATATTCATCATTATTAAGATAAGCTTAATGAACTAGTTCATTTTTCTTTCATTCAACAAGTATTTTTTGATTGCCCTACTAAGTGCCAGCCATGATTCTAGATACAAGAGGAGTAAATTTTGACAAAAATGCTTACCTTCGTGGAGTTTTCATCCTAGTAAGGGGAGTCCAAGTTTTAAAATTTAAGTAAGTAAATTATATAGCATCAGATGATAGTAGGTGCTATAGAAAAAACATAAGGTTGGAGATGGGGATTAAGAGTGCCAGATTTGTGAGGAGATTGGTGCTTCAGTGTTAAATAGAATAATCAGAGAAGACTCATTATGAAGTTGACATTTAAAGTCCTGAAGAAAGAGAGAGAAGAAGCCATGTGGGTATTTAGGGACGTGGAGGGGAGTGGGTAGCATTCCAGGAAGAGGGAATAGGCAAGTGTAAAGACCCAGCAGTAGGAACAACAAGAAAGCCACTGTGGCTGGAATAGATTGAAAATGGGGAGAGCTGTAGGAAAAGGCATCAGAAAGAAAATGGGAGACCAAGTGTTTAGGGACCTGTAGGTCATGGTGAGGACTTAGGCTTTTATCCTGACTGAGATAAAAAGCCATTGGAAGGTTTTAAGCAGAGGAGTGACATGATCTGATTTTTTTAAAATAGCTTTTGCTGCTGTTTTGAAAATAGGTAAGAGGGAGGTTAAGGGCAGAAACAGAGAGACCAATTAGGAGATTATTGTGGTAATCTAGGGAGACGTTATGATGGCTTGGACCAGGGAAGAGGCCATGGAGGTCTTAAGAAGTGGTGAAGATAGTGGATATCTTTCGAGGGTAGAGTTGACAGGATTTCCCACTGGGTTGGTTGTTGGGGGCAGGGGAGGGTTGGCCTGAACAACTGAAAGGATGAAATAGCTATTTATTTATTTTAAAGGGGTATGAATAAGAGATGAGCAGGTTTGGGAAGGAAGTCCAGGACCTCGAATTTAAAAACTTTTATTTTTATTGTGGTAAAATATACATAACATAAAATTTATCATTTTAAACATTTAAAGTATACAGTTCTGTGGCATTAAGTATATTCACTATGTTATGCAACTATCACCACTGTCCATTTCCAGAACTTTTCTTTTATCATTCCAAACAGAAACTACTCATTAAATGGTAATTCTTTTTCTGCTTCCCTCCAGCCCCTGATAACCTCAATTCTACTTTCTGTTTTTATGAATCTGCCTGTTCTAAGTACCTCATATAAGTAGACTCATATAGTATTTGTCCTTTAGTGTCTGGCGTATTTCACTTAGCATAATTTTTCAAGGTTCGTCTATATTGTAGCAAGTTTCAGAATTTTATTTTTAAGGCTGAATAGTATTCCATTCTCTGTATATACTGCATTTTGTTTCTCCATTCATCTACTGGTTTGGATCGTGGAAAGTGTTGGATAATGTGAATAATGCTTCAGTGAACATTGGTGTACAAGTATCTGTTTGAGTCCCTGCTTTTAATTTTTTTGAGTATATACCTAGAAGTGGTATTGCTAGATCATATGGTAATTGTGTGTTTAACTCTTTGAAGAATCACCAAATTCTTTTCCACAGTGGCTTCACCATTTTACATTCACAGGAACAATGCATGAAGGTTCCAATTTCTTCACGTCTTTACTAACACTTGTTATTGTCCATAGTTTTTGTTTTTGTTTTGTAATAGCCATCCTAGTAAGTTTGGAGTGATGCTCATTGTGGTTTTGATAAGCATTTTTAGGACCTTTTTTCTTTTTCAGTTTTATTGAGATATAATTGACATATAACATTGTATTAGTTTAAGATATGCAACATAATGATTTGATATATTTGGCGTATTTCACTTAGCATAATTTTTCAAGGTTCGTCTATATAATGCAAAATGATTACCACAATAAGTTTAGTTAACATCTATCACCTCTTATAGTTACAAATCCAGGACCTTATTTTTTAACTCTAAGACTAAAGGAAATCACCAAGGGTATGAATGTAGAGAGAAGTCTGAGGCCTGATCCCTGAAACACTCCAACATTTAAAAGATGGGGAGATGAGGGGCAGTTAGTAAAGCAGCAAAACCAGGAAGGGATTGGTATCCTGGAAGTCAAATGAGGAAAGTGTTCAAGAAGGCAGGAGAGAAGAATTTTATCAGGTTCTACAGATCATTAAAACGAGAACTGAGAATTGACTATTTGATTTAGCAACATGGAAGTAAACGATGACCTTTACAAGAATAGTTTTGGTGGAGCATTGGGAGCGAAAGCTTGTTTATAGTGAATTCAAGAAAAAATAGAAGGATTTGAGGCAGTAGTATATTATAATCTTTTAATGAATTTTGTTTTAAAGGGAATCTGAGAAATGGGGCAGTAGCTGGAGCAGATTGTGGGATCTGGAGAGTTTTTGATTTATGGCAGACATACAGAAAGTATTTTTTTTAGTGGGATTGATCTAGTAGAGAGAGAACACTTATAGATGAAGATGAAAAAGGAGAGAATGGCTGAAATGGCTTGAAGTTTTGTAAAAGCAGAGCTGTGAAGTCCTAGCATCATTGTCCTCTACGTTGGTACTCTAAGTCACAGAGAAGAGAGAGCAGGAAAATTGAAGAGATGTTAATTGTGACTGCTCTTGCTTTGGCCGATGTAGACTTAGGTTTAAAGATCTTGATAGCCCCCTCTGGTTTTATTTGTGCTGAAGCACCTCAGCAGTAACAGCTGGACCCTGCTTTTCTTTGAGTTCTAAAATCCAGGGGATAAAGAGAGAAGAGGGTTTATCCTTCCATCTTTAGTCTTTCTTTTCTACTATGAACATTTTGATCTTGCCTGTGAATATAATTGTGGCTGATATTTGATATTATCAAGTTTATGAAAGTACATGTCATACCTGTTCCACACTGAAAGTCATGGTATGTGGGCAGGACCAAAAGCTGCTTAAAACCTTTCTGATTTCTCCATAGCATTACTTATCACCTAGCACAAGTGGTCAGTAAAGAAGTTCCACTTACAGAGAAACTTGAATTTTCTTACTGAAACCTCCGTTTCTACTTTAGAGCCTTAGATCTTTAGAGGACACATCTTAGCGGGTGAATAAGGGTGGAAAATAATTTTATACTTTTGATGGTAATTACTATGAGAAAGGGTCTTTTGGTAATAGAGACTGACCCATAGTTGCAGTCAGCCTGTGAGTCATATTTGTCAAACATACTAATCATGAGACATCCCACGATAGGAAATAATGAAACACCAGATCAATGGGGCATTGCTGGGGAGTACTTTTTGTCAACCCTAGTTGTTCCTTAAATTGTGATTGTGTGGTCAGCATAGTCTTACTAGATCCTGTGGCTGTCTTAGCGGAAGGATCGAAAGTCCAAAGTATTCACACGGATTTGTTTTGTGATAAAGAAATCCAAAGGAGGCTTCTAAATAATTTTGAGAATTGTTCTACCATTTACCTTTGCACCCTAAGTAAGTCTGGAATGCATCCAGCAAAACAGCTTCGCATGTTCATACCTTTCAAGATGAATCATCTTCCTTCCCTTTAGTGAGAAAAGCGCTCTGTTGACTGTTTCTGGCAGAATTTTCACAAATGTTCTATTTTTATTAAATCCTCCAGTGTTTCACTTGAGTTGAACCTGGAGGGTTGGGGGCAGCAGTGTTCCCGAAGGAGACCTCTGAATCTCCCAACTCACAGTCACTTATGTTAAAGGAATAGTCAGTTCTGATTCTTCTAGGAAGATCTCAGGCATCCTTTTTTCCAAGTTGTTTCCATTATAGGAAATGGTAGGCAGTACATTGTATAAGTATACTGTGCTAAGGCCTGGGGAAAGGCAAAGGTTTGTTCTTGCCTGTTGAGCATAATCCTCTTTACCTGCCTGTGAAATGAAGAGTACTGTCATCAGAATGTTGAGGTGAAATCTGGGACATTCTTTGATCTTCTTTAAATTCAAAATTTGTCCCAACTAGCCTGAACTTTTTATTTTGTGCATTTTGCAGTATCCAGACATGAGTCAAGAATCGGATTCTCCATTTGTTTTCATCTGCAGAAATCCCCAGGAGATGATTGTGAAGTTTCCAATTAAAGGAAATCCAAAAATCTGTAAGTCACAAGCTTTGATGGTCTGATTTTCTTTTTTTATCTTCCATCTCACTTGTTTAACTTTTTAAATTTTTTCTCTTTTTTACCCTATTCTATGGAATCTCAAATGTTGAAGGATTAGTAAAATTATATTTATTGATAACTTTAATATTAGGTTAACTATAGTATAGTCTTTCCAAAGTGTACCTTGATCCACAGTTACTAGCATGCTAGTGAATCACTCTAAACTTTCCTTTAGGACCCCAATACATTTAAAACTCTATTAGCCCAAAGAGTATGCTTTGTTCTGTTGTACTGCTTATTAAAGGATGAAGTAAGCCAATGCCAATGGCAACATTGTCATTTATCCATTGTTCCTCGGTATTCAATCTAAGAATAAGACATTTTTTTTCATTGTCTGTTCTTGAGTGTCTGTTTTGGAGGCATCACCTCCCACTATTCCCTTTATTACTGGTCCCTAGAGTTTTGCCCTAACCTTCTTGCTACCTTACTTTTCATCTTGTTTTTGAAACCTCTTGATTTCCTTTTCTGTAACTTTTGCTTTTATGTATTTATGAGTATAGTACTCTCTGCATATTTACTTCTTAGGAAGTACTTGTTGACTTTACTCTTTCACCTTCCAACTCTTCTTCAGTTCCTAACTTCTCTTCTTCTGTCTGGTACTACAGCAGACTCTTCAATTTCAAAGCAATCTCAAGAAACATGTATTGGTGTTCTCCCTGCCTAACTTCTTTTAAAAAACAACATCAACAACTCTCCCATTTGCTCATGTCAGTTACTATTTTGTGCCTCTGTGACATTGCTTTCCCATTGTATGAACTGGATGATTCTGGGACACGCATTATCTTCAGCTATGCACAACCCTACATCATCTTGTACCTTGGAGACCAACTAGCCATTTTATAAATGGCTAGAGAAGTACTTCTCAAACTGTAATGTAAATAAAAAGCACCATGAGACCTGTTAAAATAGGTTCCTAGGCCTTCTCCCAAGTGGTACTGATGCCATTGATCAGCTGACTACACTTCGAGTAATACTGCTTTTAATCACAAAATGAAATGCTTTGGGTATGAACTTAGATGACCGTATATTCACTACAAAATTCAGGCAATTCTCATGATTTATGAGATGTATGTTCCTGAGATTTTTACAGATCAGAAAATCTGAACATAAGTTGCTCTTAACTTACACAAATTATTTACTGCAGACTATACCCCAGCTGGTCGCCAAGTGCCCTGGAAATTCTTTTTTCTTCTTTTCCACTAGATAGGATTTAAATCTCTATTTTCCTCTCCCTGTTTTTTGGTTGTGGCATTCTACCCGCTCCTACTCTATTCCATTCTAGCCTTACTATAGGCACTGATAGCAACACTGGTAGTAGGAGGAACATATGATAGGTCTCCGATCCCAGACCAACTGCTACCTTGATCTTTAGTCCCAGTTACCTTTTCTTCATTTCTTCCTCTATCTTGGTTTTTATCTGCTACTTAAGCTCCTGTGAGAAAATGTTCTGTGTAAACAGAGTTTAGATATTTCTCTGAATGTTTTTAGTACTTTCTCTACCCAGAGACCCACCTTCACAGTACATATGTCACCTTCATCTTTCCTCTATAAGGTTTAATAAGGGTGGGGCAAGTAAGGCTGTTTGGGAGCAAATTTTAATACCCTTCTGTCTTTTCCCATTGTTTCTGTTAGTTAAAAGTTTTAAAAAGCCAAAATGAACTGTATTCTTGTTTCAGGGACAACAGGGCTGGATAAAAAGTGCAAAACTGCAGCTTCTTCCATGGCAGACCAGACAAGCCAAAACATTTGTCAGAAACAATAAGTAGCAAAAATTTATTTAAAAAAAAAAAGAAAGAAAGGATAGGTTCCAATTCCTGTGTGTCTCAGAGAAAAATACTATTGAGAGGGAGCCAGCATGAGGATTTAGTCCGGTGTGAAGTTTCTCACTCTTTATCCTTCATTCAATCTTACCATCTCTAAAACTCTCATACTTTGCCAGAACTTCCTTCCCTTAGGCTATAGGGGCCATCTCCAGTAGTTTACAACTGGGAGAGTCTTTAACCCCACTGCCATAGGGGAAAATACATACTTGACTCTTAATTTGGAATGCTTCACAGTTTATTCTAGATATATTGTTATTTGAAGTGGTTAAGTTCCACAGTATAATAATATTACTACTCTACTTCAATTACAGCCCTATGGAATAATTTTTGGGAGTGGGGCTGGGGGTGGTGATGGCTTAGGAACCAAGCCACCTTTTATAGATTAGTTCTATGAGAAATATATTCTAAACTTCTGACTTGCATATAAACTTTCAGAATACAACTTATTTACATGTTATATCATGTATATATACGTATATAGATGCCTTAAATTAAAAGTATATATTTTGATTTATGATTTTGGACACATAAACTTGAGCTTGCCTGACCTGGAGATAATCGTGTTTCTAGAAATTGAAATAATTCAGAAAAGAGCAATGTACAAAATGATACCATTTGACTGTGTGTCTGTTCAAATTAGGAAGTGCAAAATACTTAAATGCAATAGAATGAATATATAGCTTGAATGTTCAAAGAGATAAAGGAATCTTTCTACTTTAAATGAACTACATGGTCTATAAACTCATGTGAATACTGCCTTATATCTTATGAAAAGCATATGAGAATCCCAATGAGAGTTATATTGATTGATGGCAAATAATTTTTCCCCTTTTAACTTCTTGCCCATCTGCTGCACAGGCATTTGATTTTCTTTTAGGCACCATGATTGAGGATGTGGTTTTACATTGAAATGTTGTAGGTACTAAATGTAAAGCTATTGGGGAAATTTAGAATCTAAGCATTATCACTCTGCTTTTAAGAGAGTATATTGTATGTTACTGTAGTTAACTGCCTGGATCCCCAGTCTTGAAAGACCAGGCTGAACTAGAACTCAGAGTTCATAGTTCCTGCAATCCAAAGGCAGCCAAGATGACTACTTTTTCATGCAGGAAGCTCCGATCCCTTGCCTTCATTGCCCACTGCTGACCCAAGAATTGCCACTATTGGCAGTCACTGTGGTAGATGTTAGAGATGCAAAGAAATGCTTATTTGTAAGGAGCTCACAGATTGCTGGCACATGTATGGTTTTCTTAGACAGCGTATGAGATGAAAGAATTTCTGAATCCTTGGGAATGCACTGGAAATCTTTATTGCTCTATATCTTCCTCCTCCTATTAGTTTTCCATTTTATGATGTCATCATTGAAGCCAGATATTAGTTTGTCTACCACTGAGTGTTTTGCTCTGGTGAGTTGATCTTGCCTGATGTGGTCTCACTTGAGGGTTTTTATAGTCAGACTGGAGTTATCTGAAAATTATACTTGGAATGTTCTTATACAGTGAAGCTTTGAGAGTATGAAGGTAATATCACTATTCTTAATATCAGGAATCTGAAATATAGTTAAAAGACTTGCCTAGAGTTATATGGTAAATTAAAACTGAGACCATAGCTAAGAAACACATCAAGTCTCAACATAAATGACTACCCTTTTTCAAAAAAGTTATGAGCATATGAAGCACTTTAACATATATTATTTAAATTAGTTATTTGGTTAAATGACTTAGTGTATGTAAAATACTTAGCACAGTGCTTGGTAAATAGAAAGAACTTAATGTAAGCTGTAATCCAACAACTTTGTAAGTAGGAATTTTTCCTTTCACTTTTCAGTTGAGTAAATAGGTTTATAGAAATTATATTTTACTTGATCTTTCTGCTTATAGGTTTCCTGTTCTTTTCTAGGTTTTCTTTTTATCTTATTGCTTCAGAAACAAGTTCCAATTTACATTACATTTTATTTTTAGGGCACAATATAGAGCTAGAAGGGCCTTCAGTACTATGTAGTATAATTTCCTCTTAGCATTGAAAAAGTTGATGACAAGAGTGACTAGGTGACTTTCCCCAGGTTATACAGCTAGATAGTCTCACATAAAACTGGGACCTGGTCCTTCGAACTTATTCAATAAAGAGAACAGAAAGAAGTCTGGAGTCCTAGATAGAATTCTAAATTCTGTCCTGGCTTGTTCTAAAACGCTGAATGAGATATAATACCTCTTTAGACCTCTTGGTACCACCACCTTTAAAATGGGTACTCTTCTGTTTATCTGATGTCTATTTTTGTTTACTTAGGTAGTCCTTATGATGTAAAGGTTTTGCAATTTTTAGTGTCTACCTTCTTTAATTAACTTGGTGAAAACATTTATTGAGCACCTACCATTTGGCAGTCACTATTGGTAGTGTTACAAAGGCAAACTTGCCTTGTAATAGGGCTCTTTGCCAAAATTGCTGGCACATGTTTGGACTTCCAGCCAGGCAGCCTGGGGGATGAAAGAACTCCTAAATTCCTGGGAATACTCTGTGCTCTGAAGCCCAGATTAAAATCAACAGCATTGTGATTACTGGAATGGCATTTTTAGAGTATCATTTATTGATGGTTTCTGAGGACATCCAGAAAAGAGAGTAATGTTATTCCAGAGGCAAGTGTAACCCTAGAGAGATTGAGGGGAGGGGAGACTTAAGAAAACAGGAAAACTTGTTAGGTCTAGGTGATTTTTCTCACAATCACTTGTGCAGTCATTTGGACATGTATTCCTAATTGGACAAATGAGGGTATCGAAGTCCAGAGAGACAATGACTTGCCCCATGTCATACAGCTAGTTAATACCAGACAAGAGTGGACTAGAACTTGAGTCTCCTGACTCCTAGTCCAGTGCTCTTTCTCTTATACTTGATTGCTGAAACAAATGACAACAGACGAGGAGCATTGGTTGTGGGTATGGGCCTGTAGCACACTTTGCTGTCCTTACAGGGAGTCTCCTTATTTTGTTTCATCTTTTTATTCTTTTTTTAAGTGCTGAGGTTCAACTGAACTCTTTCCTTTTCCAGCATCAGCATCACTATTGACTTAAATGATACTTTTTTGGGGAAGAATGCAACCTTCAAGGTCTGTTTTCAGACTAGACAGACGAACTCTATTAAGATTCTCTTCATGAAATGGATGGATCCTAAGGCTGCTACCACTGAACCAAACTTTATCTTGTTAGAACTGAGGAGTCAGAGGTTGGAGACCACATCAGTGAAGAACCTCTCACTAGGGTCACCTAGGACAGGAAGATTGCTTGTTTTCTAACTAACACTTAGAAGAGTCATATAGCCCATGACCTTTGCCTTTCTTAACTGGTGATAGGGGCCCTTTATCAGTAGAGCATTCATGTAGATTCTACTCCACTGTTTCAGGTCACTCCTCCTATTAAATCTGAGGCAGGAAAAGGGTGAATTGAACAGCTTTTTCACTGTGAGAAAAGTTTATGCATTATACTCAGCTAGTTAACAGGTCAGAGGAATGGGTTCCCACTGTGTGAAAAACTATCTATCTATCTATCTATCTATCTATCTATCTATCTATCTATCTATCTATCTTCTTTAAAACCTTGCCTTAGCATCAGTCACCCTGGAAAGGTAATGTTTCTTTTCTAGTAGCTACAAAATTAGAAGTATTAACTTTGGTTCTTTAGGCGAATACTCATTGTAATGAGTTTGTGTGCACGCTTTTCTATCTCTATACAGTGTTCCTACTGCTTCCCATTCTTACAGAATGAAAGTTTGAAAGTGTCTGAGTCCTGAAGCAAGATAATTGAATGTGACAGGAACACAGTAACCAGAAGACCTGGGAGGCCATGAAAGATTTGCATTGCAAATATAAAAAGTAAATAATGAGGCTTCTTTTTCTCCTTTACAGGGAAACTGGATTCCAAGATCCATCAAGGAGCAAAGAAGGGGTTAATGAAGCAGAATAAAGCTGTCTGACGGAGGAGAAAAAGAACTATACAGCATAGTGGAGTTTTGTGTGCTAAAATAGTTATCTACTGGTCCTTTGGAACTGAAGCAGGGGAAATCTCAAGGCTTAGCATCAGGCTTGAATCTCTCAGAATTTAAACTCTTACCAAAACTTGTATATTTTTCTTAAAGTGTGGGATTCTTTATGTAATGGGTCAAAATCTTTGAATATACTATTTATAAAAACCTATTTTAAAAATTCTAGGTCTTTGACATTTTTTTTTTTTTTTCAGAATGATATTAGAAGAGAAAGGAACAAGTTGGAAATGACTTTCTTCTCTGAGGCTTAGATTTGTAGTTAGGAAAATTCTTAATCTAGGTTAACAATTTTTTGAGGGACCACTTGAATTTTAAAGTTTTGGGGTTTTTTGTTTTGTTTTGTGTTTTCAGAATGATAGGCTGATAGAGTATTTGGATGTCTGAGGAATCCTGTGTTTGATACAAACTTGTGATGGCACAAAAAGCTTTTTAACAAGTTTTCTGTTCTATTCCAACATCTCTTGAAATGAATAGTCTTCAAAGCGGAATAACCCTTGTTGGCAGA